>NC_089712.1:80000-426800 GCF_031753505.1 Anomalospiza imberbis | reverse complement strand
AATACATGGAGAGGCCAGGTTTTTCCTTTCTGTCTTCCTTTTCTTTTGAGTAGGACCTGGAGAACATCATCTCCATGAGCAAGTCCATATTTTTCCACCCTCAGGAGGACACCTGCTGCCCTCTTGTTTCACCCAGCTACATTGCCATGGCAGAGCACAGCCTGGACCTGTAACGGGGCATGTTTTCATCATCCCATGAAGCACCACAGGATGCTGGCATTTGTCTCTGCAAACAGAACTGCTTTTCTTTCTCAAGTGTCTGCTCAGAGGAAACTACAGCTTCCTATGGAACTCTTACAGGAGATAACCTACCTAGAGCTACACTTCAACAGCTTAAAAGTAACAAAGATACCCAGAATCAGGAATTCACTTCTTAAAAGCAGAACTAAGGCTGTGTGGGAAGAGAAGGAAGGCTGTGAGTATAAGAGCTCAGCAAGTTCTCCCTACTGGTTTTTCATGTATAGCAAAAAATAACACCCCCTCCCTATGAAGTTAAGAAAAATGTGAATAACCATTTTCGGGATGTAGTGCTGTTCACAAAGCCCTTTCAGAATGCAAACCAGTATCTTGAGGCAGTTCACACTGCAAACAAGAAACTACTCCTTCAAAATCTCCTTAAACATTAACAAGAAGAAACAGAAAGGAGAATTTTCTTTCATCTCTTGCCCTCTAAGGAGCTGAGCTTTGAAATCTTACCATCACTTTTTTCCTAGCTAAAAATGAAATATTGCTACTTGATACGTTAATGCTTGCATAATTCAGCAACAGCCTACACTGACGGGGACTATTGAACAAGGAAGGAAACAGCGACTGCATCCTTCAGTCAGTGTGAATCGTATGAATGGCTGTAATAAAGAAATACCAGTGGCACTAAAAGGACAACTGGAAAATTATGAGAAATAATAGGTGCCAAGGAAGTTGAAGATTCAATCCACACAAGAGCAAAGAAACTCTGTGCTCAAAGTTGGGCCACCACCTTTCTCATGTAGGATTTGCCTGGAACACCCTTCCCTGGAAGGCAACCCCCACAGACCCCAGTAGAAGCAAATACCATTGAGAGGCCACCAAGTCCGTTCAAATGAAATACTGTCCTGTGCAGCTACCAAAATTCTCTCCTCTGAAACTTGTCCCAGGGTATTTTAAGGACCTCAGCTAAGTGTTTCACCCACTTGAGAGTTTCACCCTGTGAAGTTACTTCATCAAGCAGTTCAACAGTGCAAGGAAAAGAGGGAGGATTCAAATAAGACATGAGAAGCAACAACATTACAAAGAATTTATCACTGCCAGCTATTCTAGTAAAACAACAACAAGTTTTGAGGATTTCTTTCTTTTTGTCACATGGACTTGCAGTTGCGTGGAAACTGGGTAAAATTGATGGGAAAATGTAAACAAGGTGCATTTCCTGAGCCTCTCATTAGATTCTAATTGAAACCTGAAGTAAGACCGCTAAGAGTTAGCATTGCAGGCAGCAGCTCCAGGATCTCACCTCCTGAAGGGTCTTTCCAAGGGATTCCTTGTCCTTTTCCACAACTCCCTCTCTCTCTAAGCAGGCAAGTAGCTTTGACTTCTTGTAATTCTTCAGAGCCAGTAAATGAATCACCCTGTTTCTGATGGGTCGTTGAGAAACAGTACTGAAAGGTCTCTGGAAGAATTTTGCAGGGTTCGTGGGCATGGTTCTCTTTCTCTCGGGCACAAGATCTGGAGAGCTGTGTGGGGCTCTCCTGAGCTCTGGTATTTTCACTTCAGTAAAGAAAAAACAGAAAACGAATTGTCAAATGGGGAGTGGGAGGAAGCAAGGTAGTTGACGCAAAAGGATGTACCAAGACTGTTGAAACTCTATTTGTTCAGAATTTATAGATCAGTACGAATCCAGACAGTAAAGCATTAGGAAGGAACAGTCATTAAAAATGCCATGTAAAGGAGCGATACTGGAGGGGAGGTATTTATGAAAAACTCTTTATATGCATGGTGGTTTGCATTTGATTTCTCCTCTTTGTAAGCTCAAGCACTGAGCTATGTCAAGAATGATATGGACAGTGGGATTAAATGCACCTTTGGCAAGTTTGACAACACCAGAGGCCTGGGATGCCATCCAGAGGGACATGGAAAACCTTGGCAAGTAGGGCCCTGGGAACCTCATCAGATTCAACAAGGCCAAGTGCAAAGTGCTGCATCTTTGGGGTTGGGACATGGCCTGTCCCTGCTGGGCAGGGATGCTGCGATGGGATGGGGCGGCTGGGATGAAGGTGGGGAGGACTTGGGAGTGCTGGTGGATGAGAGGCTGGGCATGAGCTGGCAACGCGTGCTGGCAGCCCAGAAAGGCAACCGTGTCCTGGGCTGCATCAGGTGAAGCGTGGCCAGCAGGTCAAGGGAGGGGATATGACGCAGCAGGCGCTGTTTTGAAACCAGGAACTCCTGCTTAGTGGCTGCTGGAGACTTCATGCGTATTGGTGAGAAATCCGGGAGCTTTGTCCCTGCCATCACACACACGGAGACTGACCTTTCTTTACACGCTCCTTCAGTCTTTCAATGTAGGTCAAATTTTTAATGCCTTTCTCCACTTCCTGTTCCTTGGACCATGCCTCTCTGGTATTTGTCTGCAAACCTAATTGCAAAAACATCACACACTTCAATTATTGAGAACACTGTAAACATGCCAGTTGTCGAGTGAAGACACTACTAATGTTTGAGAAGTTCAATCCAATGTGGATAGAGAAACTTCCCACAGCATTCAAACAAAACACCTCTTAAAACCATACCCCTGAATGACTTTTAAAGAAAATTACCTGAAACCATAACCAAGCATTAAGATGAAAATTAGGTAAGAGTTCTTCACCCAGAGGGTGATCAGGCATTGGGACAGGCTCCCCACAAGGCTGCTCATGGTACCAAGTCCACCAGAGATCAGAAAACATTTGGACAAGTTCCACAGGCACCTGGTGGGATTCTTGGGGACACAGCTGCACTTGCATATCCTTGTGGATCCCTTCCAACTCTGATTCTGATTCTCTGATTCTGTGACAAAGCCCAGTCCCTAACTGGTACTGCATGGAGCAGGTTGCAAAGGCACCCTGTACCCTACCAGCAACCAGACCTGTCTCACCTGAGTTTCTCTGTGCCAGCCTAAAGCCAAAGCGGCACCAAGTTCCACAATTGTCTCACTACTGCCAGTCCTCACACCCCAGTTACTGAATGTTAAATATTCCCTTAGGATCTGTGTAGACCACCACCAAGAATCACACAAATCATCATCCACATGTGAAACAGAACGTCCCCAGGGAGAAATCTGAAGTTTAGCTTTGTCTCTCCGGAAAGCTACCATGATGCTAGTTTAAAATGCTCTGCACGAGGCTAAGACAGAGCAAGAGCTGCACTTGCAGTGGCAGGGAAGTCCCTGCAGGCAGGTGACTGCAGCCACAGCCAGGTGAGAGCCTGCTTTTCTCAGGGCAGCTGGCTGTACCTGGCTCAGCTCACTGCTGCAGGCAGCACCACTGAGTGCCTGTACGGGGAATGTGCACCTCGAGTCTGCCTGGAGCCAGGCTCCTTGGGGAAACAGCACTGAGAGCAGATTAATAACAAATGACATCGCCCAAGCACGTTGTGCTTTGTGGGAAATGATGGAATCCGTGGGGAAGATGACATCAGCATCTTCCTTTCCATTTCCTTCAAAAGAACCCAACACAGTGTTGTGGCAACACTCGCTTATCAACGACCAAGACAAAAAATTAAATCAAGCAAAGTTTCCCATGCTGACCTTGTGAAATTCTCTACGCAACTTCCTCAAGGTCATTTTCTTTCAATTTCCAATTAAATTTAAAGGATAACGACAGTGCCTAGATACTCCAAAACCAAAAGCTTAGCTACCAAGGCAGTGAATTTAGGTGCATGGAGTGGTCCAAACCTTGACCTCAATGCTCCAAATTGCATCCCATCAAGCAGTATGGGAACAAGGAAGGACTGGCAGGCTTTCTCAGGGGAAAACAAACCAGTGGCTACATGCAGTGACAAGAGACTGCAAGGTTGACCTGAGGGCATACCACCTCCAGCCAAGATCTCTGAACACAAGAGATCCCCTGTCCCGAGAATATGCTGCAAGACTGAATTACCAAGTTGAAAGTCTTACAGATATTGAGCAAAATGTGAAAGGCAACCATACCTCCAAGTGGGTTATACAATTGGACATTCTGCGCACTTCCATTGTGCAATGCCTCGCTGGCATTTGGCTAAAAGGAAAAAGATATTTTCTGTAAAAACTTCAGCCTACTCTCCATCACTGCTGATTAACTAGGCCCTTCACTTTAAACAAGAGCTGTATTTGAGAAGGCTTGCTGTCACATCACTAAAAAGGGCTGCTTTGACACAGTTCTCCCTCTGCAAGCAGCCGGCTACAAAACTGCCCTGAGAGAGCAACCCTCCCTTAGCCTCTAATGCAGCCAAGTGTTCAAGTAGCAAGTCATCCTTTCCCAATTGCTGGAATTTATAGGCACAGGCTTCCCTTGAAATCAAGTGCCTGAGTACAACTGAACTGGCCAGTGTTCAGCTAACAATCCAGGTGAGAGTGGTTGACAAAAATATAAGAATTTTGGACACGACCTGATGCTGGGATTTATTTGGTACTAAGGAAGCACATCCTGGAGTCAGCTCCAAGAAGAATTTCACCTGCATAAGGTGAATTTTGACTCTCAACAGGCATGAGAGTCAAAATTTCTTTCCTTTCTCTTGTCCTCAGCTCTAGATGCAATTCTTTGCAGGTGTGAAATGGAAGCAGTTTATCCTAGGTTAATCAGATATTACAAAATTTGGGTTGCTTGGCTGATCTCATCATTTAATACAGAATGTATTGCATTCCGCTGGAGGTTAAAATGTTCATCAGCCTAAGTACATTTTTTAATGAAAACAACTACTGCCATCCAACTGCTTCATTCCGTAGGCAAAATTGCCTGAGAAAAAATCTGAAAAGCTATGATAAATGGACTGAAAGATGTGCACTAATTACCATGTGAAGGGAGACATCAATACCGAAGATAGAATATTACTTAATTGAAGAACTGATGTAATTTAGAACCAATGAAGATTCATGGCTTTGGCTGCTAAAAATGCTAAAATTTCTTTGTTTGGAAAAGCTTTGAAAATGGTGTGCATGTAGATGGAGCTCTCCACTATGCATCACAG
The DNA here is from genome assembly GCF_031753505.1 of Anomalospiza imberbis. Lineage (NCBI taxonomy): Eukaryota > Metazoa > Chordata > Aves > Passeriformes > Viduidae > Anomalospiza > Anomalospiza imberbis. Next base: position 421,628 of record NC_089712.1, on the reverse strand, counting down.
CTGAGAATAAAGAAATGGCTACTCCTAATAGTAAAAAATACTGTTAGAGCTTTTCCTTTCTCCTGACATGTTCGGTGAGTGCAGGGCAAACACAGAACAATGAGAAATCTATGCATTTTGACCAAGAGCCATGCCCAGAGCACGAATTTCCTGAGTGTCCCAGCATGGAGAACATCTGACTTTCACTGGCACCTCCTCAATGGCATCCCTGAGAACCACTTCCATCAGAGAACTTCCCACTTCCACTGGCACCTCCTCCGTGTCATCCCTGTGAGTCGTTTCCACCGGGGCAGCTGCCTCAAAGGGGCCCTTGGAGCACCAGGGGGGCCCCAGCCCTGCCCGACAGGTCCCGCGGGGTCAGCAGCACCTGACACCAACACCACGGCCAAGCCCCCACCCGCTGGCAACCCGCAGAGCCCGACAGCTGCCCCTCACCTGTTGGTCCTGGGACCCCTGGGTCACCCTGACGGGCATCGCAGTGCTCTTGGGGGACCTGCGGGACGCAGTGCGGGTTGGGGCCCTGCCGAACGCTCTGGATCGTGCCCAGGCCCACAGCTCCGCCATCCCGCTCTGCCTCGGGTGCTCTGGCTCCCACACAGCCAATGATCCTGCTGAAAAATCTGCAAAATGCAAAATATTTGTTAGGAAAATGTGTTCTCTGATGTTTCTCCTTTGTGGCTTTCAAGGCTCATCAACAAGGAGGGAGATTATTCCCATGAAACAAGAAGTAGCCAACAAGCTCTAAGTGATGGCCAGGCCTTTGAAAGGCAGGGTGCTTCTTGGCTGAATTGCCTTGTGGAGGTGTAGGGCTTGACAGGCTTCAGTTTCCTCAGACACAGGGGAGGTTAGCAAGGCTTGGGAAGAAGGATGTACCACTGATGGTGGACACAAAGAATGGAGAATTTATGGGCACAAGGACATTTGGCAGAATCCCCAAGGAAAGGAACAAACTGATAAAGCCAATGCAGAAACTGTGCTGAATCACCTCCTGTGAGGAAAAAGGCCATTCCAGCTGGGGCAGACCATGGCTATCCACTCAAGAAGCCTCTCACTAAGAAGAAGGGAGAGTCTGAGCATGCAGACTATTGAGCATGAGAAGTGAGAGGATCATTACACAACAGCAGACAGAATATTAATTATGAAGACAACTAGTGAACTTGCAGTCAGTGAACACTAATTCCTTTCTTTGCCAAAATGTAGAAATACAAAGACACTCTGGTTCTTGTGGTGCTGGCTTTGTGAATTTGTCCCTGAGCCCCCCCCCTTTCTGCACAGAACTGTAAATAATTACCTCCACTCAGTGTGTGGATTGGCCTCTTGAACAGCGTGTGCTAGAACCAACCAAGCTGGAACAACACTCGCTATCGCTCCAACACCTCCGCTCTCGACGCAGCCGCTGAAGGGTCTGACCGGTCCTGCTGTGTGCTGGTGACAATGGCTACGTGTCCTTGGAAACGGGGAGTTCCATGTTCCAGGCTGGGCGGGATGTCACTGAGGAGCGGGACGCAACACAGTCGGGGCACAGTGAATTCACAATGGGCACACAGGGGAATGCCCTGCCTTGTCCAATGACTGACTCAGCTCATTTCCAAGTGCAGAAAGGGGTGCTCTGGCCACACCAGTTGCTGCAGTAGCTTTGCAAACCAGGGCTAATGCAGTGTTTCTGCACAAAAGTGCTGCACTTGGCCCTCTCTGAGGCAAAGGAGCAGCTTAACACCCCTAACCAGGGCAGCAAGGTGCAGCCCCCCCGCCCCAGCACTGGGTGATCCTGTCGTGGGCCAGTCAGTCTGTGAGGCTTCCAGCACATACACGGTCACTCAAATATTATCTCTTTGACAAAACCCCCCAGCCTTTCCTCATCCCAGTCTCCTAAAAGGAAACAAGCCAGCAGCAAGCCCAGGCCCCCATGTGCTGTGCAGGTGGAGCTGACCTGGAAAGGCCCACGCTGGCCCTGAGCACAATTACAGGCTGATAATTGTGCTGACTGCAGCTGGCCGTTGGAGTTACTGACACATGCAGATAAACATTTTATACTCAGTTTAAGATGGTTTTATTGTCATTTTCCCCCCTACCCAAGATTATTCCTGATTTAAGCCAGCTGGCACCAAAAATAAGTGTTGTCCAGTCATTACAGGGAGAGGGAATAAGAGCATGCAGTTGAGAATGTGTTGAATATTACCATCCAAAGCGCATTTTCAATGACATCTTGTATTTGTTTTCAAGACCATGTCTATACCTACCCATGTCTGATTTCCTGGCTGTCCCACTCACAAGGACAGTGCAGTTTGGGGAAAGAAAGGGAGGCAGCAATTTGTCAAACACCAGAGCCCACACTTGTGTCCCTTTTTGGGAATGACTGGATGGTGTTGATTATGGATCCCCAGTTATGAACTATTGGAAAAGCCTGTGTAGGAATCATTAGAGGAATCCATGGAGGTGTTACACTGGACTCCAGAATGTCCAACAGCCTTTCTATATCTTTTAAAGGTTATTGGTGACAACCCCTGCTCTGCAGTTACCAGATTTGACTGACCCCTTTTCACTGCTCATACGTGAGTGCCTTTGCCTTGCACAGGAACTCCATATTTAGCTCCAAGAATGAAGGAATGAAGGAAGTAACCCTGTGGCATTTTGAGCCTATTTCTCAAAAAACATCAAAACAATGTATTAGAGGGATGGCAAATGCACCTCAGAGCAGGAGCCACCATGGTCCTTACTGAGAGAATGTACTTGAAAATAAATGGGGAAAAAAAGGGACAGTTTATGTGCCACACATGGTTTTGTCTGGTGTAGAGCAAAAAGGAGGTCACTGGTTATCCCTGAGCAGAAGCTGAAAGTAACAGGTGGTACTCCTGGAACAAAAGACCTTAAGACCCAGGCCCCTCAAAAACTTTCTTTGTCCTTGCTGCCTAGAGTGTGCCTAGAGTGACATGTGGGTCACCTTCCTGCCAGTTCAGTATGTGCAGGGCAGAGGGGGGAATGTCAATAAGCGATCGGTTGTCCCAAAGTCCCTTTTGCCGGGGCAGATGCCATGGGGGTCTCTCACCCAGAGAAAGAGCCAGGACCCGCAGGACAGATCCTGTGTCCTGGATCCGGCCAGGACAGGGGTAATTTTTGCAGCAGCCAGGAGGAGCATGGCCAGGACCTTGGGGTAACTGGCTATCACCTGCCACGTGGCAGGGGGAAATGGAAGGGGTTTGTTTTTTTCTTTCTTTTCTTTCTTTTACTTTTCTTTTTTTTAAACAAAGTCTTTTCCCGTTCTTTCTATTAGAAACCATTAACATTTTGTAATAGCCTTTCCTTGCAACCATAACCATTCCAGTATTCTGCATTTCCTTACTTTTTAAAAGTTACTTTCTCCAAAAAGAATCTTTGCAAGCTCACTTTGAACCCAAAACTGATGGTACACCTCCTGCTCCAGCTCCTCTTCCTGCTCCTGAGGGTAAGTCTGCTTTTCAAGCAATTGCAGTCACTGGGATGTGGGTCCCCAGCCAGCGTCTCCCTTCATGCTGCACGGCTTCTGTAGGCAAACAACACTTAAATATAAACATCAGGCGTAGGAATGTGCCCCCTGTTGACAGAGTAAACAAGTTACCCCATGTCTCCTTAAAAAGGAAAAAAGCCCAGAAGGTTCTCTCCTCAGTTTGGTTAAAAGACACCTCATAGGACCTTGGGGACTTCACCTCAAACTTAAGGATAGCTAATTGGACAGGAGCCAAAAAGTCCCACCTAAGCAATTCCCTAGAAAAAGAAGAGAACAAAAGAGTTCATCGCTTTTGTGAAGTGATTTAGCAGGAGCAAGAACCTCTTGCCCTGGCTCGGGTTTTCTCGGTAAAGAGCTTTTTTATTTTGCCTTTTATTAAAACTTTTTGTTTCCAACACTGTCACAGAAGCCATCCTGCTTCTTTATGCCACCTGAGGTAGCTGAGCTACCAAGGGTATAATGCTTATCTCTGAGAGCTTAGGAGACCTGGCTTGAAGAGAAAAAGCATTAATAAGGGAACATGAAAACTAGCGCTAAGAGAAACGTTTTCTGAGACTTTTTTCAGAAGAGAAAGGGGATGGTGAAAGCTAGCACAGGGCTTAAAATTACTACAGTAATTTTTTTTTCTATTAGTCCCTATTTCCTTGGATATATTTGGTTTTAGTTTGGGTTTGGTAGCTTGGTTGGTTGAATTCTTTTTGTTTTGGGGAGTGATGGTGGTGGATGGGTGCATGTTTGGTTTATGGCTGTTTTTTGGGTTTTTTTTATGTTACTATTTCATATATCTTTCTTTGTTGTTTTTTTTTTTTTTTTAAAGCAAAGATTTTTCCTTCCTTTATGTTATAAACCAATATTTGTAACAGCCTTTCCTTGCAACTACAACCATTTCAGTGTTGAGCAGTTCCTTGTTTCTTAAAATGAAAACATTTTTTAGACTGAAAATTACTTTCTCGGGATAGAATCTTTTTGGGGTCGAATTGGACACCAAGTAGCCAGAGCACCTCCTGCACATGCTCGTGACAGTGATGGTAAGTCTCTTTTTCAAGCAATTGTGGTCAATTGGATGTGGTTCCAAGACAGCATCTCCCTCCATGCTGCACGGCTTCTGTAGGCAAATACAGCAAAACTTACATGTCAACATAATGGAGCAATACAGAAGCAAACAGAAGCATTCTGAGCCATTTTTCAGAACAGAAAGGGGATGGTGAAAGCTAACACAGGGATTAAAACAGTGATTTCTATGCAACAGGGTTGATAAAGGACTGACCCAAATTTGTAGCAAGCGTGGGTCTCCAGGACGGTTTGGATGGATGAGAGATCTCTGAAGTCAGGTCTTAGAAGATGTGGTTTATTAAAAGGGATGAAAGGCCCTGCTTGGAGTTGCCAGGCGCAACTCGTGGCAGGCCCAGGGAGAGAGGGAGAGGGAAAGAGAGGGAGCGAGGGTTCCAGGTGAGGGTCCCAAGGGAAGGTCCAAGAGAGCGTCCAGTCCCTTGGGCACACCTTATCAGGGGGCTTCAAGGTGGGCTGGAACAGGACTTGGGCCAATGGGGTCCCAGATCTCTGATACTTCAGGGGAGGGTCACAGGTGTGGGATGAACCATACATTGGGGGTGAGACAGAGCATTCCATTTGACCTTTGGACCTATCTGCAGGTAAAGGGCATTGTTTAATCAGAAGGGGGGATTGCTTTCAACCTGGCTATACTATTGTTTTCTAGTTATTCAGTAGTCAAGGTTTGTTATTTCAAATCTAGTTCTCATCTCAATGTCTGGATTTTCCAAATCTTTTGCCAGGCAATCATATTTATAAGGTTTTCCTCTTTCATCTTCCCCAACACAAATTAACAAGAGGGATATTTGTTAGAGCTACCATTACTCATCACACACTTTAAGCAACCCGTACCATCAAGGCCAAAGCTAATATGGCTCTGTGTTAGATATTCCTGATGGATTACACATCCTTGCGTGAAGATGGAATTAGGATTTACAGCCAGTATTTATGCATATACAAGCATTGTGCAAGAACATTGCAGCTTCCAAATGGAAACTAAATATTACCTGTACAGCAAAAACACTGCAATAACATGAGTACACTTCTCCCATCAGGTTCACAGGCAGCTTAACCAATTCTCTGCTTGCAAATAATCTCTTCTGGCATCTTTTGGGGTCCTAAACCAGGATTGTCACACCTAAATACTGTGGGACCGTGAAAATTCCTCCAGATACAAACCAGTCTCCAGGTGACACAAGTGACTACGGCAGCCTCCAATAATGTAGCGGGACCCAGGTTTGCTGAGTTCTCTTTGTCATCGTGGGTTTGTAATTCAGACTCACAGAGGGGCTTGAGTTGGAAGGGACCTTAAAGACCTTCTAGATCCAGCCCCGTCTGCCACGGGCAGGGACGCCTTCCACTGGAGCAGGTGACTCAGAGCCCCTCCAAGCTGTGGCAAATAACCCAAGGACCCCTTTTTCTCTGTTTTGCAAGGTCAGCTTTCCATGCTCACATTCACAGATGGCTCCAGTCTCACACAGAGCATTGCTGGCTGGTCACTCTTATCTCCACAGCCCATCAGAGATCCTATTTTGGATGGCTCTCACTGCTCCCAAGGCCCCAGGGAGCAGCCACTGCCTCGCCTCTGTCACCCGAGGACACAAGGAAAAACGTTGCACTCAGCTTTGGTCACAATGAAGAGACTAATTTATTTCTTCTGACTCCAATCATTTCTAGTTTTCAAAAGGTGCCAGTGGATTGGAGGGTGAACGTGCCACGTCTCCAATGACACTGGACAAACTACCAGTCTATCAAATTTCTCTGCCTCTATGAAGGAATGCAAAACAAGAGGTTGTTTACAGCAAGTTGCCTGAGAAAATTCTCTACAAGAATGTAAACTCAGAAGGCTTTAGAAAATCCTGAGAAATCAAGGCAACACTCCTCCTTCTGCTTTCCCTTCCAGGATCAGTGATTTCCTGCCGCTTCCTCCATGTCTGAGATAACTGAAGAGATAAGGGGCTGAGGATGCAGCTTCTGGCAGAGAGTTGATAACACTCAGCTGAGTATTTTATTCTCCTGCCACTGAGCTCTCAGGCTGCTTACACAAAAAAAAATCCTCCTGGTGTGGAAAGGGGCTGGTGTGAGCAGCAGGAATTGTTGCTGGCTGGAACATTTCAAAGAGCTGGACAAAAGAAGCATTTTGTGGAAGGCCACCAGCTGCCCTCTGTCAGCAGCACAAGGTGTGAGGTCCCCCTTGAAGGCCATCCCTGCACAAGGACAGCCTGGCCTCCTCCAGTACCCAGAACACCTTTCAGGCTTTCGGGCTGGCCTCGTCCCTCACTCTGGAGAAGCAGGTTGCTGTTGGAACTCTCATAGCCACAGCTCCCGGCTGGATTGCCGTGTCTTACCACAGACAGCCCTGGAGACAACAGTACAGACAGGCTCCATCTGCAATAAAAGGGTACTTGGGTCCAGCTTTTCCCTTGGACCAGTGTGCAGCAAGCACACCTGGGCCTCATTCAGGTCTGTGTGGGCTGGTAGTCAGCTTCTGCTGGGAATTTAAAGCTTTTACCCTACTTTCCACAATGAAGAATGGAGCAAACCCAGCTGCACCAAACCCCAAATTTCACTCTAGCAATCACAATTTTCATTTTCCTCTATTCAAGCCTTGAAGAAAACAAACTTTACTTGAGTGAGCTGGAGGCACAGTGTCCTCCCAGATCATTCTTGAGTAGGACAACATTCCAGGGGAAGCCTGGCAAAGCCAGAGTTTACTGATGCTCAGGAAGCTTTGCAAAAGCTTCCACCTGCAGTGCTCTTGCACCCTCCTGAGCTCCTGGAGCCCTCAGTCACTCCCAGCACAGTTTGGACAGCAAGGGGATGGTTCCGTTTGGGACATGTGGGGACAGGAGGAGGGAAGACTTTGCAAACACTGTCACGAGGGCAGGGCTCTTTTCCTTTATGGTGCCAAGTGGTAGTACATAATCTTTGAGTTAATGTCAGGTGCTGAGGGGCACAAATTCTCAGTGAGAAGGACAGAGTGTCTCCACTCGCACAGCAAGGTAAGTGAAGGGGAAAGTGCAATCTATCTTTCATGGGAGGTGTTCAGTTTTTAACAAAATATTTTTGCAGGAGACATGCCAAGGCAGCGGTGATTGAGAGCATTTTATCAGACTCACAGAGCATCCCCACATCTGCTTTGCCACATTTGCTCTCTTTTTTTCATGGTGAATGATTTCTGCTGCCAGGGTGGCTCCTGCTCGGAGTTCTACTCCCAGGAGAGTCCCGGAGTCTCCTCAGCAGGCCTTTGCAGCGAGTTCTGAGCCAACGTGTGGCTCTGCTGCCATCCCAAATCTGCCCTTCCCTTGCCCAGCCTGAGTGCAAGTGGGGCATGTGCTGGGCATGGCTGAGATTTTCATGGCCAAAATCCTCCTGCATTTACATCTGCTCCTGGCTTTGGGTGGCACAAATCACAAAACACCCACTGCAGTTGACAAATGGCATTTCCTGCAGATTGCTACAGCCGCACTGCTGATCAACAAACACACGAGAATCCATTTCATCCATTGGAAAATGTCATTTATTACAAATTGCTACACCCACACTGACAATACAGAACTATACAAATCTCAATTTAGGTTAAAACCAGGAATTTATTAGATTATTAAAACCAGTCTAGGTAAAAATATACAAATACCAACTTCAGTTAATAAAACTTAATTTATTGCCAACCTCTACAGCAACTCACTATACACAAAGGTTAATTACGTGTTTAACAACTTAATTTATTACATATTTCTATAAGTGTAGAGCCCATATAGAAATACAGAAATATGCATACCCTCTCTAAATAGCCCTACACTAAGAATTCAATCAGTAGACTTATACAACAATGCCCTCCATACATCTTAAAATAAAATTAAATACATATGTACATGCACATATACATAAATGCACATACAAGTATAACAGTCTACAGATGTAAATATAAACATCACATGCTACATACAACAGACATACATACAAATATATATATCAGTAGATATATAAACCAAGCCCGTCTATAAATATACAAATATCACTGTTCTAAGGTAAATACCCATCCAACTGCATCAATACAAACATCACTGCAACATAACTTTAAACAGAACAGCAAGAAGAGGGATCCCAGCTGCCCCATCTTCAAAGCCTCTCCCTCGGGCTCTTCCTCCCGTGCAGAGCAGCTCTCCTGGACAGGGACGGCAGATGGCACAGCTGGGAAGCAAAGGGAGCACTGAGTCAGTATGGGGACGTTTTCCTTGGCAGCAGCTGCACTTCCATCAGGGAAGGGAAGATCTCAGAGCCTCCCCAGGAGGGTTAGAAAGAAAAAGCAGCCGAGCAGGCCAGGCTGTGCTGAGCGCAGCCGCGGCGGGACTGTCCCGCAGCACCGGCAGCCCGGCACAGCCGGCACAGCTCCCGGGCCCTGCCGGCACAGCTGCCTTGCCCAAGGACAGCCCCTGTGCCGGCCGGGGCAGCTGCGCTGAGCAGCCCCAGCACGGGCAGGGCCCGCTGCTGCCCCGCTGGGCAGTGCCCACGGCCACAGCCCACGCCACCCTCAGCCCCACCCTGCCTCCCCGGCCCTGGGGCCTCACCCGGGCTCTCTCCAGCGTGGCAGCAGCAGGTCCCCGTTCCCTGCTCTTGCTGCTGGCCTTCTGCTTCTCCCTGCTGGCTCCCGTCAGTCTCCAGCTGTCCTCAAGGTCTTCACTGCAGCTGTGGCAAAAGCGGAGGCTCTGCAACTGGTTCCAAGGCCTGGCAAAGCTGCAGTCCCGGAGCCCTCTGTGCTCCCTGCCGGCCCCCTCCATCCCCTCAGCCCCGCCATGCTCTCGGCAAACCCCCAGCCCCCTTCAGTTTCTTCAGCCCCTCACAGTCCTCTCAGCCCCTCAGTCCCTTCTGACCCATCCCGTCCCCCTAGACCCGCCACCCCTCGGCCTGTGCCACTTCCCTGTCACCTCAGTGCCACCATCGCCCTCGGCTGCCCCACAGCCCTCAGCCCCAGCAGCACCTCAGGGTCACCGTCCCTTCAGCGTCACCACCCCCTCAGCCCCCTCAGTCTCACCGTCCTTCAGCAGCTCCTCAGGGGACACTGCCTGGGGCCACCGGCAGCTCCCACCGCTCCAGGGACACCCGGGGCTGGAACTGCTGCTCCACCTGGCCCGGCCGCCAGCTCGGACCCAGCACAGGGAGAGGGGACACAGGGGGCACGGGGGAAAAGCAAGAGGTGAGGGAGGAAGCAGAGCAGGGGAAGAGGTTAAAAAGAGGCCTACACCTATGCAGATATCAATCTATGTAACTAAACCCCCATATATCAATACAAATATGCCTATCTACAAATATAACTATATATATGTAAATGTAACTATACACATGTATAAATGCAACTATGGACATCTACAACTATAACTGCACATCGAAAAATGTAAATATATACACCTAAAACTCAAAATAAGTTAACTAGACAAATCTCTGCCTATGTAGATAGATAAATATAACTACATAAACCTATAAAGACAACAACATATATCAATAAATAGAACTATACACATCTAGAAATATAACTACAGACAGAGGAATTCTACCTGCCCAATGGTCACAGGCTCTCCCTCTGTCTCTTCCTGGCGCACAGGGCAGCCCTCCTGGACACGTTGATCACACGGGATCTGGGAAGCAAAGGGAACACTGAGACAATACTGGCCCTTGTTCAAGCGCCCCTTGAGCACCAATTGTCCTTCTATCAGGGACATTAAAAGACGGCCTGAAAGGCAGACTCTCACTTGGCAATTTCAAGCCTGCTCTATAAAGAACAGGGATCCTTCCAAGTTTTCAAAACGGAACTGTGTAAAGTATTTAAGTATTCTAATAAAGTCTCAGCACCCACAGTGCAAATGGCACCCACGAGAGCTTGAAACACAGACAGTCCCAGTGACAGAGAGACCACAGTCCTCACCGAAATGGCTGAAGGCTGCTGGGGGCTGAGGTATGAACCAGACTGGGACACCCAGCTAGGTGGCACAACTCCCACAAGGTCAGGTTTATTCCCTGCTCTCTTGCCACAGCAGAGAACTCAGTGCCCAAGCCTCTGGTGAAGCGTGGAGGGCAGGGCTCGGGCAGGTTGTGCATGTGCCTTTGAACTAAAGGCACCAGGAAGCACCAACCCTGCAGACAAGAACTCAACTCTTCCCGTCTCCCTTCCTGCCAGAGGCGGGCTCAGAGCAGCCGTCTCACACCTCTCTAAACCAACGGGGGCTCTGTCCTTACCAGGCTCCTCGGGCTCTGGGGAACTGTTCTCGCAGCTCTCGGTGCCAGATGAAGTCTCCTCTGCTGCAGCCCGGTTCACAGGCTCCCCTCCTGAAGACTCAGGGGCAACATTCATATTGCCCTTGAAAGAACAATAGAAAAAAAGAAAACTAAAGATCATTCAGTATTTTGCTGGAATCACATCAAGGATACGGTTACTCTCCTTCTCCATGTAACAGCGTTCAAAAGCTTTCAGCCCAGCCTCTTCCATTCCCCTCCAATGGGTTACCTGAGCAGAGGGAGACCTTTCAGGCAGGGATCTCCTGATCTCCCGGATCATTTGCTCTACGGCAAAGCCAAGATCCACTGGTGGCAATTGCTCTTCGCCAGGTGCATTCCAGGCTGAGCCAGAGGCCGTCGATGCTGCACAACCTGCACTGCCAGGTGGAGCGCTGGGGGCTGAAGTGCCCGAGGTGGCTGCAAGAATCCAAACACATTGGTCACACTCCACAACGTGGCTCTGAGACACAGATCTCTGTTGCTGCCTTGGATCAACCATCACAGGAAGCAGGCAGGAAAACCAGGCAGAGAATCTTTTGCCTTTCTAGGTGCCCCTTCTAAATAAGCTTGAGAATTTGGGGCCGAGAAGGACAGAGCCTTGTGGAAAAATACTTCAAAGAGTCACTTTTCATGACCTTTTGGGGAAAAGCAAGGCTACAACTCTTTTCCTACCTCGCGGGTCGTAGGCTGGGGGCTGCTGCTCCCTGTGGAGCTGCTGGAAGCTGCAGGGCTGGATCCTGAGCACCTCCCGGTCGATCGGAGGCAGCTGCCCCCCGTAGAGCTGCTGGAAGCAGCTGCGAGGCCCCTCCCGCCCGAGCGGCAGCAGCGGCTCCCCGTAGAAACCGAAGAAGCCGCAGGGCGGGATCCGTAGCAGCTCCCGCTCGGCGGGCGGCGGCCGCTCCCCATAGAGCTCCTGGAAGCGGCTCGGCCCCTCCCGCCGGGCCGGCACCGGCCGGTCCCTGTGCAGCAGGTGGAAGCCGCAGGGCGGGCGCCGGGCGAGCAGCGGCCGCTGCCCGGGGGGCGGCTGGAAGCGGCCAGGCCGGGGGCTGCGCAGCTCCCGCCCGTCCGGCAGCGTCCGCTCCCTGTGCAGCAGCAGGAAGCCGCTGGGCGGGCGCCCGGGCGGCAGCGGCGGCCGCTCCCTGGAGAGCGGCTGGAAGCGACTGCGCCCGTCCCGCCCGTGCGGCAGCGGCCGCGCCCCGGGGAGCTGCTGGGAGCCGCGGGGCGGGCGCCTGCGGCCCTCCCGCCCCGCCGCCGGCCGCTGCCTGTTGGCCGCGCTCCGGCGCCTGATGCGGAGCAGGAGGTCGGGGCGGTCGCGGCGAAAGCAGGGGTTGCCGTAGTGGAGCCAAGCCCCGGCATCGCCCGGCGCAGCTGAGCCAACCCGGCCCGGCACCCTGCGGAAGCCGTAGCGGTAGAGCTGGCGCACGAAGCTGCGGAACTGCGTGGCCCTGAAGGTGTGCGGGGCCGGGCCCCGGGCGTCGCCCGGGCTGAGCAGCTCCCGCTCGAAGAGGGAGCGGTGGATGAGCAGCCCCCGGGCCCGGCTGTCCCAGCGCACGGAGCGGACGCGGGGGCTGTTCGCCAGGCGCCACAGCTTGGCGGGGAAGGCGCTGGCTCTGAGCCCGGCGGGCAGCGGCAGCTCCGCCATGGCGCCGCTCGCCGGCTGTCGCCACAACGGCCCCGGCGCAACGGCCGCGGCTGCGCCGGCGGCGCGCGGCCTGAGGGGGGCGCTGCGCTCGGGCCCGCGCGCGCCCAGCCGCACTGGGCGGGGCCGTTCCTGGGCTGTTCTTGTCAGGGGCAGTTCAAAGGCTGCAGGCGCATTGAGGAAGACATTCTACCTATTTGCATCTCCAACCTTTGAAAAGCCCTTGTGTATGAAAAGCTCTGCATCAGCACCAAGAGCTGATCACAGTGAGACCCAGACGAATTAGCCTCAAGAGCTGCTCTTTGTTCCCTGCTCAGGGCTTGTTCTCTGATTTTGTGTGTCTGCTCCTTCCAGTGCAGGAACACGGGGAAGAGAAATTAGGATGTAAAACAAAGAAGTGGGATCCACAGGCCTGCACCTCGGTAGGTATAATAGATCTGGGATGTCCCCACATTCCTGACAAACTTGATGGGCAAGGCACTGAGGTCACTTTTGTTGCCTTCCCTTCCCCTGCCTCCCCCCTTCAGATGATCAGTTTTCTAGAAAGAGCTTTTTCTTTGTGTAGCATCTGGTGCCTCACAACTTCCAACATGACTTGTTTAGAATACATGAATATTGCTCCTATCATCAAAACACTAGGAAAGAAGTATTTCAGGCCAATTTTGTAAGTATTTTTGTCAAGGCTTTTATGTCCTTATCTCTACACACGAGCCGAGAAACATATTATAAAAAAATATTAAAATGTCAATCATATCTTAAACAAAAATGTTTTGCTTCAAAGCTCCAAACACCAAATCTTTCAACAAATCAGACTTCATCTAAAAGCAAAAATATAAATGGAAAACTGTCAACCACCTAATAACTACTATTAAGCAAGTATTATTTCTGGTGGCCGTCTGAGGAGTTTCTCCCATGTCAAATGCAAAATACGGATTGCTCTGAATTAGTGCATCACCAACTGTGCCTTTTCCCAAAAGACTCAACTTACTGCTGCCCAACAAAGACATGCTATTTTCTCCTTCAGCCACTGCTCCAGCCTGATCCCCTGGGGACAAGAGATTGCTGTGGGTTTCTGTGGGAAGGGGAGTGGCACAGGCACATCAGTGCCTGCAGACTGTGGCAGAGGGGAGGATCTGCTGTGACAGAAGGTGCACGGGAGACTGGAGATGAGGTTTTTTCTTTCTTGTCTAAGACACTGAATTTAGAGAATGTTTTCATAAAGAATACTGTCACCGCTTTACTCTTTTTACCCCAATACTTACTGGTCCTGATAAATGTTAATTATTTCCATACATTCTGTTTCTCGGTGGTTTAATTAAAAGCACAGAGAAACTCAGTTCTTTCAGAAATGAGCTTGAAATAAGCTGTTACTTTAGAACAAACCCAAAATGTTCATTGTTTCTAAGTGTTAAAATTATGTCCACCGAGAGAAACTCAGTCACTTCCAAAGTGAGCTTGAAATAAGCTTTTGTTTTAAAACAAAACCAAGACTTTTTTCTTGCTAAGGGAGAACAGGAGTTTCCCAAACTCCTCTGTGGAACTAATACAACTTGTTTGAAGTATCCGTTTCCTGCCAGGAGCAGAGGGATGCCAACCTGGGCAGAGTTCACACAAAGCTCATTTCAGTAGAAAGGTGATACAAGAGTGACTGGGGACGGACAGAGGGGCTTTGCAGCTCTGCTGGGGCTGCAAAGTTCAGGCTGCTGTTCACAGCTGTAAAAGGAACTCCTGCTGCTGTAGCCAAGGTGTTTGAAGATGCAGACAGTTTATTCATGAGCCAGGTCCTGGTGCCATGAAGAAGCATCTGTACCCCAAAATCTACCAGCAGCATTACCACATCATTCCTTAGCCAACTTGCTGCCAGAACCTGTAATCCCAGGAGCAATTTCCAGGGAAAGGGGAGCGGGTTCTACTCTCATTCCTTCTAACAGCTCTTACACCATGGCAGGAACTCTCAGCAGCCCAGGTTCCCCTTGGAAAGGCAGGATGCAGTGCTCCTTCTCACTTCTCAGGATTCCTCATCATTTACAAGGCTTTACTCATATATTCTGAATGTTTTCCCCAAGATAATGAATAGTGTAAGAGCCTGTGATGAACTCCTTTTACTTTGTATCTGGTATTTCCTGCAGGGAGGGGATGGAGGAAGGCAGGAGATTCCATGCTTCAGGGAAGGGACACCCATGAGACAAACCTCTGAGAGGTGCACCTTCCAGGCAAATTAAGTTTACTTAAACACTACATCCCAGGAAGAAATGTCACAAATCAACAAGTTCCCGTTTTGATTTTAGGAACAGGCTTCAAACGCTCCAAGCACAGGGAGCACCGAGACTCTAAGCCACACCACATCCCTGCCGAAATTCCCAGCAGCCATGACAAAATGGCTGCAGAAATAATGCAGCATCCTGGCCCTCCTGTTGTGTCAGGAATAAGCTACTGGGGATAGAGCCAAAGGGACAAAAGTTGTTCTAGCTGAGCATATCTTGAAAGGAGAGGAAGGAAGAGATCAAGTGTCTCTACTGTAGAAGTTTAAAGCTTGTGAGAAATGTTTCCAAGAACTGGACAAAGGATGGGAGAGCAGACTGTACCAGAGGCAGGAGAACCAGAAAAATAAACCAAAGGACAGCTTTAAGAAGAATTTGTACATAACCAGGTCAGTCTTTGTGGTAAAGCTGCAGCCAAGGAACCACTAAAAGCCCTTTTCTGAGAAGGACAATGGCAGCAATGCTTCAGCCTAGGGGAAGGTGAGCACATCAACCAGGGCTTGTCAGTGGAATGCTGTTTTCTAAGGGTCTCCAAGATCTCTCCTTTCTCCTCTGGTGGATATTCAGACCTGTTTGTTTGGGGTAGGGTTTCCTAGTGCACCAGCCCTCGAGGGTTCTTGCCCTGACTCAGGAAGGTGCACAGGTACCTAAGGAATTGATCCACTGAGTCTACAGATTAATTTCCTTGGTCTCTATTGGGCCTGTTAATTGGGAAACACTTCCCTCCCAGGAGCAGTGCCATTCCTTGATGGGACTCAATTAGCATCCAAAGCAGAGCCCTCAAATAAAGCTCTCACTAATCTCTGCTGCAGCTCAGCTTCCATCCCACCAAGGCAGCACTTCAGCTGCACGTTCCCGCCTTGGCAGTGTGAAAGCAAGGGATGGGAAACTTCCTCTCAGGCACAAAGAGCACACAAAAACTGAGGGCATGACCAAGGGACAGGGCCAAGGAAGGAAGCAAGATCCAGAGTGTATTTCTTTGGAGACCCTGAAGGCTCCTCCCAGAAGACACTGCAGCTCAGGCAGCAGAAGCTGAGAGGGAGGGAAGGAGGCTGGCTCAGCACCAGCAGGGGCTCTGAGAGGGCCTCAGCCGATGTAGACCCTGTGGGAGTCGTTGGCCCCGAAGGCCGCGTTGCACTTGGGGCACTTGCGCTGCCGCGTGTCGTAGCGCGTCTTCACACACTCGAAGCAGAAGACGTGGAAGCACCTGGTGAGCACCGCGTCTTTCTTGCGCATGTTGCAGCACAGGCACATCAGGCAGGCCTGCATCACAGACACACACACACACAGACACACACAGACACACACACACACAGACACACACACACACAGACACAGATACAGACACAGACACAGACACACACACAGACACAGACACAGATACAGACACAGACACACACACAGACACACACACACACACACACACACAGACACACACTCACAGACACACACACAGAGGCACAGACACACACACAGAGCTGTGAGGGGCCCTGCAGCCCAGCTGCAGTGCTCAGAGATGTCTCAACATGTAGGTACTTCCATTCCTCAGAAGGACAAGGTGGTTTCTCCAGTGCCAGAGTACAGACGAGAGATGTCAGACACTGAAAGTGTGCCTACACACCTTCTGACTAAAGTAAAAAGGGAAGCTGACGGACACAGACACTCACCTTGTAATCCTTGATTTCCTCCATCAGGATCTCATCACAGCTGGGAACCATGTCAGGCTTCTTTGTGGTCTCCAGCTTTCTGCGCAACCTAGAAATATCTTCCTGCAGAAAAACAGGAGACCAAGCGAAGGAGCAGTACATTCTCTGTCAGCTTCTTCAGGGACCAAAGAGAACGTGCACCTGGCTAAGTCATGCCAGCCATAGTTTCATCCCCTATAATTCAAGAGACAACATGATCATCTGATGCCACAAGTATTGTCAGTTATCAGGGGACAAAATCTGAAAGAGCCAAGACCCGATGAAGCCAAAGTCAAAGTGAAACTGGATACCAAGAGCAGTTCAGCTGAAACCCTCTGCAAGCTCAGTGTACAAGGAGAAGGACACTAAAGCAGACAGATCTTGAAGGATTGTGCATAGGGTATATACCTCAGCCCTTTTGAGGTTGAACATCTCCTTCCCTCTAGTTGCTGTGTTTTCCACCACCTCCTCCTGAAAATCTTGTAACTTCTTCTGAGCCAGCTCTAGCTGGGCCTTCAGATCATCTGCAAGCTGGGCTGCATCCATGGCCTGAGAAAGAAAACCAGTATATAAGGACCAAGCACAGAAGAACAGCTCTGGTGGTCTCTAGTCCCTTGTTCTTACCTTATTATCAACAAGTTCTAATCATTTAGCTTCAAGATTCCTTTGGGCAGAGCCAAACCTTGGCACACTGCAAGGCATATCTCTTACAAAAACACCAATGATCATCCAATTCTCTTCTTAACCTATTTTCAGCCTTCCAGCTTCCGTGTCTTCTCTATTAAAGTGTTCAGAGGCAGTTCTATCGCTGTACTAGACAGAACTGCACGATACCTATTTCTAACAATCTCTCTTCACCAGTTCTCTTCTGACTTTATAACCAAGTGCCCTTAATACCACAAGTTGTCCTATTAAACACAGGTCACTGCTGAATTCTCCCCAGCTCCTCTTCACAGGGATATTCCTGCTTTCCTTTCTGCCTGTTTTAATGTAATTTCTGCATTTCTACTAAAACTTAACAACAAAGGCAGCATCAGCTCTAAACTTAGACTTATTTTACTGGTAACACTGGTTACTTTACTCGTCTTAGGCATTTGTTGAAAGTGTTCACATTCCCCAGCTGTATTTCCTTTTGCTTATCCCATCTTTGCTACAAAAGCTTTGACCCCAGTTCATCTGGCTGCTGTCTCTCTCTTCACCACAGGTTACACAGAAAAACATATGACCTGCTTCTCCTTATCAAAGGAAAACATCAGTCTCCAGTACTTTAATCATAATTCTCTCCAGGACTCCTCAGCCTTCTGATATACTCATCCAAAAGCAGGGAATACCAGGTTCTCTAATCCCAGTGAGAGCTCAGAGCCTTCCATGCCTCCCACAAGGCAGCAGCTCCACCTCACAACCCAAGAGGAAACGAAGGCATCACTCACCTTGCGTTTGCTCATCTCCAGGGCCTGTGTTCGCAGACCCAGCTCCTTCTCTCCCGTTCCAATGCTGCTCTGCAGTAATTGTTCCTTCTCCTCCAGCTTACGTACAACCTGCAGCTGGGCATCCACCTTGGGAAGGGAGACAGAGGGAACAGAAGGAATTAATGTATGCTCTGTGGGTCTTCAGAGCTGTCATTCGAGCTGCAGGCTAAAACTACCCCTGCTTCCCCATCACCAGGGAGCACACATTCAGCTTGCCTTTTTCTCCCTGAACAGCTGTGCCTGTATCCAAAGAGCTGTACCCAGATCTCTATGGTCAACACTTTAAAGCTCAGCAGTCAAATATTTGCAACAAAGATTTCTTAATTTTTGGACAGAGGCTTAAAGACTTGCTGCAAGGCAGCGAACAGTTCCACAGTGGTTCCAAGGACGACAGGATACAGAGTCATAGAATGGCCTGGATTGGAAGGGACCTTAAAGATCATCTAGTCCCAGCCTCCCTGGGATAACTTCCTCTAGGGCATGTGTTGTAGATGTCGGCGAACCCAATGGGAAGAATGATGATGTCTGACTTAGTTCAGAAGGCTGAATGATTTCTTTATTATAATCATGCTATGATACATTAATATACTATATAAAAGAGGATACTAAAAACTACATGCTACTCTCTCTATCATATCTCACTCCCTCACAACTCGTGACCCTGTTCTCCAGAGTCCAGACACAGGTGGATCCAATTGGCCATCAGGCCCAAACAATCCACCGTGATCCAACCAGGCATTCGTTCTAGGTAAACAATTCTCCAAACACATTCCACATGAGAAAAACAAGGAGAAGAAATAGAAATTGTTTTCTCTTTCACTTTTCTCTGTGCACCTTCATAAAAATCCTGAGAGAGAGAGAAATGTGCTTGCCCCATTTTGGGGTCTCTGCTGAGGTGTGCAGGGATCCCTCACGAGGCACACAGGGATATTTCTGGCCTCTCCTAAGGTGTGCAGGGATCCCTCATGAGCTGTGCATCAGGGTAAATGTGAAGGTTTTTTTTTACTCTTCTCAGCACAGCAAAGGGACACTTGGCCAAGGTTTTGCAAGGTTCCTGTCTTTGAGCCGGATCTGGCTATCCCAATATCCCAGCTCTGGCTATACCAATATCCCAGCTCTGTCTATCCCAGTATCCTGGCTCTGGCTATCCCAATGTCCCAGCTCTGGCTATCCCCATATCCCAGCTCTGGCTATCCCAATGTCCCAGCTCTGGCTATCCCAATATCCCAACTCTGCCTATCCCAATGTCCCGGCTCTGGCTGTCCCAATATCCTGGCTCTGGCTATCCCAATATCTCAGCTCTGGCTGTCCCAGTGTCCCGGCTCTGGCTGTCCCAATATCCCAGCTCTGGCTATCTCAATATCCTGGCTCTGGCTGTCCCAGTGTCCCGGCTCTGGCTATCCCAATATCCTGGCTCTTGCTATCCCAATATCCCGGCTCTGGCTATCTCAATATCCCGGCTCTGGCTATCCCAATGTCCTGGCTGGCAGAGCTGGGAAGGAGGTTCAGAGGCTCAGAGCCAAGGAAAGGGGTGCAGGGACTGGGAGAGCTGGGATGGGGTGTCCAGGGAATCCTGTGCCCAGGAAAGGGGGTGTCAGGGCTCCTGAGTGTGAGGAAAGGAGGGGCTGGGGGCTGGGAAAGGCAGGAATTGGGGCCCAGGGGTCCCTGGTCAGGGTAAAGGGTGGGGCTGGGGGCTGGGAGAGGTGGGGGGCCGGGAACAGGTTGTGTTGGTGCCGGATAAGGGGGTGCAGGGGGGTCCCAGTGCCGGGCAAAGGGATAAAAGGGTGTGTCAGTTCTCAGGAATGGGGGTGCAGGGGGGTCTCAGGGTCACAGAAATGGGGGGCAGGGATGTGGAGAGGTAGAAGGGAGTTCCAGGGGGTCCTTAAGCCCAGGAAAGGGGAGTCCAGAGTTTCCCAAAAAGGGGGAACCAGGAAGGGGACACCCGGGGTGTCCGGGAAGGGGGAGTTCAGGGGGTCTCTGGTTTTGCACAAAGGTCGGGCTGGGGGCTGGCACAGGCAGCAGTTGGGGTCCAAGGCGTTCCAGGGTGTCCCAGGGCCAAGCCCAGGGGAAGTCTGGAGGCTGGGAGCCATGGGATGGCGGGGAAAAGGGGAGCAGGGGGCCCTGATGTCCGGAAATGGGGGATTCAGGGGTGTCATAAATGAATGATCCAATTTATTAATTAAAGAAAATTGATTAAATTGTCCAAATATAAATTTAGAGAATAACAACGACAAGCCACTATCAAAAAAGGTCAGTGCCGAGCCCGGGATCAGCGCTGGGTGAGACACAGGCTTGACCACTGCAGCATAGGGTCCCCTATGTTCACCCCGACTGTTCTGTCCGAGCGATTTTCATACGGTTTTTCTTGCCTGAGGCAAAGTCCATTTCTTTTTTTCTGGGCTGCACCTATTCATGTGGAGTTCCTTCACTGTGGCAAGTTGAACAGAACCCGTCCGATGTGTTCCTGGAGTTCGGTATTCAGATGTATCTCCCTGATGGTTCTGGTTATCTCACTCTCAGGTACTTATCATGTGTTCCTCATCCGCCACATCCATTCGTTTGCAAATTAGGTCCTTTTCTCCCTGCTGCCAGCTGCGGTTTTGAAATACTGTGAAGCAACCTTCCCGCCCCCGGCTGGGGTGCTTAAAAAAACTTACAGAATATTTCTTACCAATATAACATATTTCATACATCTATTTCTCACAAGCACGAATTATCTAAAATACACATAACAATACGTATTTTATATAAATACATTAATTCGTGCTTTTCTCTTAAAAACTTTACATTTTTATTTTTAGCTACCTGTGAATTTTCCCTTGAACCCATGTAACTATTCCATACTCTACTTATTTGGTGCTCTTAAGAACTCTTAATTTTTTTTTTTTTTAGATTTTGTACCTTTATTTTACCCTTCCTGTGGTATTTCTTGATACATCCTATAACCAACCCTTTTTTCTTTTATTGTCTGGGTCCATCCCCTCTTTATTTCTTGAGAAGCAGAATGTCCTATCATATTGCAGACAGACCCCAGCGCTCTCCTGCCTGTGACACCCCAGTGGTGACAGCCCCAGCGTTCCCCTGTCTGTGACACCCCAACACTGACAGCCCCAGCGTTCCCCTGTCTGTGACACCCCAACACTGACAGCCCCAGCGTTCCCCTGTCTGTGACACCCCAGCCGTGACAGCCCCAGCGTTCCCTCCCTGAAGAGGCTCCAAGGGAAGTGTCCCGAGCCTACGTCCAGCCAATGGAACTGACCGGCCACTGACCAACCCAGCCTGTGCCGATGTGGATTCCTCTGCAGACAGCTCGGGGAAGGTGTAAGAGGCCGTCTGAAGCCCCCACATTTGCCTACCAATTGCCATGAGGAGAAACCCCTTCCCTCACTACAGTTCCGGCTTGGAGAGAGCGGCAGTGCAGGTGCAGCTGCTGCACCGTTACGTTAGCTGTTCCGAACAAGGCCTGGCAAGGACTCGGCAAGGAGTTGGCAAGGACCTGGCATGAACCCAGCAAGGAACGGCCTACTGCATATTTGCCCACTCTCCTCCTGAAGCCGAATGAACTTTTGGGGTGTCCCTAGTGGTCCCTCACTGAAGACCTCGCATCTGCCCCGTTACCACTGTGACAGACGGATGGAGATGGAAAACCCTCCTCCCAAGGACTGAGACTGAGACCCCTACCACAGGGAGTGGGGAAACCACTAATGACACGACCTGTTCTTCTTCAGTCATTCCAATGGACTTATTCTTCATTGTGTTCGTCCTGCCTTGGTGGTTTCAGTGGACTCACCTGTTCCCCCACAGCAATCACAATAGACTCTCATTGTCCTACATGTTCCCCCGTCTTTCCTCTGTGGACTATAACTGTGAGGATCTCGCCTGTGTTGGTAGCTATTCCCATCCCCCTCTTTTCTCTCCCTCTCTCTCTCTATCCTTTTATCTCCTTTCTGATCCCCACTATTGCATTTACTGTTTTGGCCCTTAATAAAGGTGCATTTGTTGTGATTAACTGATAGTCCCTTGTTGTTTGCCTTATTGCACTTTTGAGATTGGTGAAAAGAACCATCGCGACACCCCGCACAAGCGGATCGTGACAGATGGCCAGGGTGTCAGACCCAGCCAGCAGGGGTTTAGCAGGGGCAGGTCGTGTCTGACCAACCTGGTCTCCTTTTATGACCAGGTGACCTTCCTGGTGGATGCAGGAAAGGCTGTGGATGTGTCTGTTTGGACTCCAGCAAGGCCTTTGACACTGTCTCCCACAGCACACTCCTGGAAAAGCTGCAGCCCACAGCTGGGCCAGGAGCACTCTGTGCTGGGTTCAGAACTGGCTGGATGGCCGGCCCAGAGAGTGGTGGTGAGCGGTGCTGCATCCAGCTGGGGACAGTCACCAGTGCTGTCCCTCGGGGCTCTGTGCTGGGCCAGCTCTGTTCAATATTTTTATTGACAACATGGATGAGGGGATTGAGGCTTTCATTAGTAAATCTGCAGTTGACACTAAGCTGGGAGCATGTGTCCATCTGTTGGAAGGTAGGAGGGCTCTGCAGGGACACCTGGAACAGCTGGATAGATGGAAGAGTCCAATAAGTTTAAATTTAATAAATCCATGTGCCAAGTCCTGCATTTTGGCCACAATAACCCCCTGCAATGCTCTAGGCTGGGGACAGCGTGGCTGGACAGTGCCCAGGCAGAAAGGGACCTGGGGGCACTGGTCGACAGCAGGGTGGACATGAGCCAGCAGTGTGCCCAGGTGGCCAAGAAGGCCAATGGCTCCTGGACTGGATCAGGAATGGTGTGGCCAGCAGGAGCAGGGAGGTCATTCTTCCCCTGTACTTGGCACTCGTGTACTTGGCATTCTTCCCCTGTATTGGCAACGTACCTCGAGTGCTGTGTCCAGTTCTGGGCTCCCCAATTTAGGAGGGACATGGAGGGGCTGGAGTGTGTCCAGAGAAGGGCATCAAGGCTGGTGAGGGGCTTGGAACACAAGTCCTGTGAGGAACGACTGAGGGAGCTGGAGTTGTTTCGCTTGGAGAAGACTCAGAGGTGACCTTATCACTCGACAGCTTCCTGAAAGGTGGTTGCAGTCAGGTGGGGGTCGGTCTCTCTCTCCTCACAGCAACTGACAGAACCGGAGGACAGTGTCTTAAGCTGCACCAAGGGAAATTTAGGTTGGATATTAAGAATAAAGTTTTTAATGGAAAGGGTGATAAAGTACTGGAATTGTCTGTCCAGGGAGGTGGTGGAGTCGCCAGCATGGGATGTGTTTAAAAAAAGACTGGATGTGATACTCAGTGCCATGGTTTAGCTGAGGTGGTGTCAGGGCATGGGTTGGACTTATGATCTTGAAGGTCTCTTCCAACCCAGTAATTCTGTGATTCAGTGATTCTGTGACATCACAGAGCAGGCTGTGACATCAGAGCATGCCTGTATGACATCTCAGAGCAGAGCAAGCTGTGAGGTCAAAGAGTGTGCTGTGACATTATAGGGTGGCTGTGTTCCATCACTGAAGGTGTTGTGACATCACAGGGTGGGTCTGTGAGCCCACAGAGGTGCTGTGTGACATGCTAAGTGAGTTCTGCCATCACAGAGCAGGCTGTAACATCACAGAGGAGGTTGTGATGCCACAAAGACAGTTGTGACATTACAGGCTGGCAGTGTGACATCACAGAATGGGCTGTGAGGCCACAGAGAAGACTCTGTCATCATAGAAAAGGGCTCTGTGACATCACAGAGCAGCTGTGTGATGTCACAGAGAAGGCTGAGACAATACAGAGTGGGTTGTGACATCACAGAGCTGACTGAGAAATCACAGAGCAGGCTGTGACATCACAGCGAGGCTGCATAACATCACAAAGGTAGAGCTGTGACACCATAGAGCTGGCTGTGACATCACAGGCTGGGCTGTGACATCTCAGGGCAGATTTTGTGACATCACAGAGCATACTGGGACCTCAAAGAGCAGGCTGTGACATCGCAGGGCACCAGTATGAAATCAGAGGTGGCCTGCTACATCTCAGAGTGGGCTGTGTGCATTACAGGGGCTGTGTGACACCACAGGGGTTCTGTGACATCACAGGGGCTGTGTGAGGTCACTGAGGAGGTCACTCCACCCCAGCCCCCCCTCCCAGTTCCCCCAGAGAAGTCCAACGCTGCTCGTGCACAACGGGGTCCCCTGTCCCCCGGGTGCCCCCGCCCCTGGCGCCGCAGCCTCCCCCAGAGGATGTTTGTCATGGTTTGACACTGGCGCAATGCCAGCGCCTCCATGAAAATGTACCTTTTTAAATAATTGCTGTAAGATGTGATCAGGAACAGAGCAGAGCAGGCCCAAACATAGAAAGAACTTTCTTTCCCAAAGGAAAGAACTTTATTAAACTACTACTACTATAAAAACTACAAACACTAAATCCTGGATGAAGATTTTCCAAAACACCCCTCCTCCTCCCACCTAATTTCTAAACAAACTCAACAGTGAGACACCACCCAGGATCTTGATCAAGTTGTTACCCTTCAGATATCCAAATACTCAATCTTTCAATGGAGACGGGAGTCTCTCTTGTGCCACAGACTCCCCAGGAAACACAATTGCCACCCTTGTGTTTCCATGCCACACATGGCAACCGCCCGGAGAAAATCTGCCATGGTGACACTCTCCTTTCCATGTCACAGTGCTCTCACCACCGTGCATGGACAGACTGCTCACAGGGCTCCTTTAAGGATGCTTTGCCATGGACCAAAAGAGACAACAGTTCAGTTTCTCATTTTGGGACTACAGTCCCCCCCATTTTCCCCTGGGGCTGAGGGTCCAAGAACAGAGGTCTTCTTCTCCTCTTCTTCTTCCTTGAAGATAGAGGGCTTCTCCACACCTTCTCCAGCTCTCCTCTGTTCTCTCTACTCCTCTGCTGGTAATCACTGAAACAGGTCTCCTGGCACACCAACGCACCACCCTAAGTGCAGCTTCTGTTAGGAGAATTTGGTTCAGTCTATGGCTAACAAGAGAAGTCCAGCCACAAGCCACTCCATCATCTCCTTCCAACTCGAGAATTTCTTCTTCCATCATCTCGGATCCCAGACTGTCTCTCTTCTACTTCAAATCAAGGAGGAGTAATATTTTACAAAGCCTTCATTTCTCAGGAAAGGGTTAAAAGTTCAGACTCCCTGGACGGCCAAAATCTCTTCCCAGCAGCCAATTCCCAAGGCCAAGGCTGGGCACCTTCCCCCCCCCTCCTTCTCCTCCGTGCCGGCAAAGTTACAGGTGCCGTCCGGACTCTCTGTCTCTTCCCTCTAGGGGGGAATGACAAAGACATCTCCACTTCTCTCCACCCTTCCGTCCACAGGAGCTGGCTCAGTTCCAGTCCTTCTACCCCTCAGCTCACCTCGACCAGGCCTCATGGCTTCCCCTCCCCCACCCAGCCCCATGACTGGGCTGGGGAGATCTGCACAGCACCTTGACTGGAACCAAAGAGAGCGAGCTCTTGGGAGTTCCTCCTTTAACACCCTGTGTTCTCAGAGGCGTATCCCTATCTTCAGTGGTCACTTCAGGTGCCAATATCCAAACTTGACCACTGATTGGTTTGACTCAACTTCTTGAAAAAATCACTTCCATGTCAAACCACGACAATGTTCCACGAGATCGACCCCAGAGCCTGACACAGGGATGGGGGCCGGGGCCATGGAGGGTGGGACAGGGGGACAGGGTCCCCCTGGCAGCGTCACCGTGTCCCCCAGGGCCAGAGCCTGGGCCAGGGCTCCTTCACCCTGTTACCAACAAGGGCTTGAGAGCGCTGAAAAAATCCCCAGCGAGGGATCAGCAAAAACCAGATTTAATATTAAGCGACAGCACCACGAAGATCCTTGGCAAGAGTCACTCTGCTCCTGACTGGACACTGCAGGCACACCAAGGAAACAAAGCTACAAAAAAACCAAACAAAATCCAGGCAATCAAACCAGAAATGAGCCAAGACCTGGGGCTTTCATTGCTATGGAAAAGAACTGTCCTTATCGTCCAGGTGCTCATGGCCTGAACTGGGATTTCACCTCCAACCCTGCCTGTTGTGACAGACTGGAGGAGATTGTTGGCTGGAAACATTTCATGTGTGGGGAGGAAGAGGCAGGTCCAGCCTAGCCCTGCCCTGGAACCCCAGCCCTGCCCTGCCCTGGAACCCCAATCCCCCCAGAGCCTCTATCCCAGCCCAGCAGTGTCTGCCAGTCCCTGGCACAGCACAGGCAATGCTCCACAGCCACCTCTGGAGCCCCCAGCCCAGCTCCTGAGTGACCAAATGACCCCAAGTCCCACCTGGGGGAAGGGCCCAGGAACACCAAGGGGTGTATAAGGCTGAGCACAAGGCAAGCACACATCTTGACCCTATCTCCTCTTGGAATTTCTTTTTTTGAGAAGCACTGGAATCCAAGAGCTGGTAGCTTTGTGTGTGCTTCTCTAAATCTTATTTTTTTCTACTTCTGTGTCTTCTTGCAAATTTTGATTAACTTAAAATTGAACAGCATTAGAGCTTGTGAAGTTGAATGGGCTGAGTTAATGCTTTGAGAAGTGTTTTTTGTTGATTTAATGTCTTATTAAAACTTTTGCCAAAGGTTCCTCTGATTTCCTAAACTTCCCAGTAAAGGCTGTTTTGTTGTTTTGAGCTCCTGAGAATCTCTTGTTGGTATTTCTCCAGTGCATCCAACTCAGAGGACACAAACAATTTTAATTCCTCTTAAATGTCTCCTTGAGAGAGTTGTTAGGGGGATGGGAGTCAGGGCTTGTGTGTCCTGCTTGGCACAGCCCAGGCAGGGCTTTCACAGCCCCATTCCACACTCCATTTCCCAGCTGGAGCCGCTGGTGCCTCTGAGTTCTGCTGCCCCAGCCCCAGGGACGCTCTCCTTGTCTGCCCATTCCCCCACGGTCTCTGGGCAGGGATGGCCTCAGTGGGGGCTGCTGACATCCTCGGCAACTTGGAGCGCCCTGGAGCCACCTCCGGCCATGGACGGTGCCCAGCGGCGGGGAATGCGGGGAATGCCCGGGGTGAGGAGGGAGGACACCAGCAGAGCATCCCCCCGGGGCAACAACAAAGACAGTGCCGGGATCAGGCGGAAGGAGCACGGACCCCCACCGGAGCATCCTCCAAAGGTAAGGTGTTTTCCAAAGTAAAATTGGCAAAAAATCTTATTAAATTCTGTGGCTGATCTTTGCTGTCCCCACGAGTCGCTCGCCACCCACACAAATCACAAAGTTCCCACTCAAAAGTGGGACTGGGAGCACACAGACCCTTCCCCATAGTCTAGGGACCCCCAGAAGACCCCTCCCTATGGACTGGCCACCCCAGAAATGGGGCTAGGACCTCCAGAGAAACCTCCCCATTAACCTAAAACCCCCCAAAATGGTGCTGGTGCCCCCAGAGACCCATCCCCATGGGACTGGAACCACCACAGACCCATCTCCATGAACCTACAACCCCCAGAAATGGGACAGGGACCCCCAGAGACCCCTCCCTATGGGCCTGGGATCCCCAGAATGGGGCTGGGACTCCCCCCATGTGAGCCACGCCCACTCCCCGCCTTGCCCCGCCCCCCAGCGTCAATCCAACCAATCAGCGCCTGAAACAATCAGTGCAGGAACGCCTTCCGCATCGACCAATCAGATCGCACTCTCGTTCTGGCCCCACCCCTTCATTGTGACATCACAAGGGGCCTTGACATTCAGCCCCTCACCACTATGACATCACTGCACTCCCATTGGCTGTCGGCGGGAGGGCGGGGCTTGCCCGGACTATAAAAGGCGTGTGCTGGCACACAGGGCTCAGTGCGGGCCCGGCGATGGGAGAGGTGGCGTTGGTGGCGTCAGAGCCCCGGGAGCGCCCCGGAGCCACCTCTGGCCATGGACGGCGGCGAGGAATGCCCCGGGGGAGAGGGGGGAGGACCCCGCCAGAGCATCCCATGGGACAGTGAGCACCGAGAGCAGCGGGGCATCGCCCTGGAACGAGGACGATGGAACTGGGAGGACCAGGGCAACCAGTGGAGCATCCCCGGGGCTGAGGAAGGAGAATACCAACATAGCATCCCCCGGGGGCAACGGGCATTTAGGGATTTTAGGGATTGTAGAGAGTAGTTTAGTATGTCACATGGGTGAGAAGTTTAGGTTTTACAATTTTTAGCATATTGTAGATTGTTATAAACGCCAATCACCTGGTTTTTAAAATTTTAAAAGTTTAATAATAATAAAATGGTTATAAAAATAGTAATACAATTAGAGTAATGAACATTTAGAGTTAGGACAATTACAAGACAATAAAAAGCAAACAATTACGGACGTCCGGATGCTCTCGGGCACTTAAGCCCAATAAGCATGCCTTGTGAACAAAGGAATAATCTTTAAAAGCAGTAGCCTGTTGCATATTCATACATCTCATACAGGATGCATAAATTCCTTGCAAATTAAGAACTTTTCTGGTTTTTGTCAACTTCTTCCCCTTAATCCTGGTGGTTCCATAAAGACGGAGAGAAGGTGGAAGAATGTTTGTCTTTTCCGATAAGGAGGCAGTAATTCTTTATGGGCCCCCATCATTGTCATCTCTGTGTGAAGAGTTTCTTCATTATCTCATCTCTTGCTTGAGCTAGTAAAAAAAAAAACCCCACATACATAGGCTCTATTTTAACTACAAAACTACATTTACCATACTATTAAAATGTTAATACAGCACTTCTAATCAATATAACATAATACATATAGTATTCAATTTAATATTTGCGAAAAGCCAATCATAAAACATGCATTTTTCACAATCCCTCCTCTTATTCTTTATAAATCATTTGGCTTGAGCAATATTTCTTATCTAATTGCATTCTTTAGACTATGTTAGTAATCAAATAAAAGATGGGATTAAACAAGGAAGAAACATCAGAACAGTTGTAATCCTAATTTATTCCACTATCTATTCTTCAATACATTACCCCATCAGTTAGTTTTTAACATTTTTTTTTTCCACTTTTGGACCGGTATCTGGGTTATTTCTTTAATTCTAATGCCTGAGCGGCTTTGTTTGTTATCTTCTCTATGACTGCTTGGAGTCTTATAATACGATTCAGTATATAATTTGGGTTTAATACAGAGGTAGATTGCTGTGCTGGTTTCACTTTTTTTTTTTTTTTAACTAATGGCCTTTTTGCCTAATCTTGGACTGTATTCCTGAAATCAAATGTAAAACAAATCCATCTCTCTCATTTTGGACATTCAATGCCCCATCTATTACCACTTTTTCCTAAGTTCCTTGTAATTCAATATTTTTCCCCATTTTTTTTTTTTGCAGGTACTCAGTTTGGATGGGTTATGACAGTGGCTGTTGACATGGGGGTGTGTAACAAAAAAGGAACTTTGGTTTCTTTCCATGTAATATTTTTTGTAGCATTTGTGACACGATCTTGCCAGTATCTCAAAAGGTAAAAGACAACAAATGAGAGACAGAAACAGGAATAACAGAGGTCTGGTATGGCTTATACCCCCACCTCCCCTGCCTATGGAGTTGCTTCCCATAGCAGGTATGTGTGATCTTCTCGGTGGCGAGTACAGTGGTCAATCCAGGTTTGCCCTCTGTTTCCTTTGTTACTCTTTTTACTAAATATTTTTAGGCAAGTCCTTTTCCACACTCCTTAACTGAGGTTTCTTACCATTCTTCAGGTATCTCTCAGTCAACAGGCACTGATAATTCCCATCTACAAAACAAAGTTATTACCTCAGTTGCTTTGAGTTCTATCTCTATAGGGGATAGATTCAGTACTCAATACTTATTGCAATGAGAACATAGATTTTGTGAGCTCCAATACCAATCATTCTCATAATTTGAACATTTACTTATAACCCAGTTAGCGTGTCCAGCACTGGGATGAATCAAATAAAGTATACAGTATAATACTGATGGTAATTTCCCTTCTTCCTTGTACAAGTCACAGGCTAAGGCCAGAATGTGAGAACTCTGATTAAAATAATCTTGATCTTCCTGTTTGAAGTGGCAATGTTCCTCTCCTAAGGAGGTGTCAGAGGTGTCTGAGGACTTATTTAGGCAGTGCTTAAAACCAGTGATGTAAGCTTTGCCTTATTTCTTAGTTAGGTGTTATTTTTTGTACTTTCCTTGGTTCATTTGGGTTTTCCCAAACTATTACCACCCAGTCCCAGTTGAAAGTAAATTTGGTATCACCCTGTTTAGATGTGATAGTCCATTCTTCAAGGTTCTTCACAAGTTCTTTGATTTTGCTGTCGTGAATTCACCCTCTTTCCATGGTTCAGATTGCTGCTTTAGTGGTACCTGGAAAGGACTTCTTAATAACACAGTGTTAAAAGAAAGACAATACTGCATTAACTTTTACCATTAGTTTTCTTCAAAACTTTCTGGGTTTAACTAAAAGCTTTTTCTACAGCCGCTTCTTCTTCTTGTGTCCAGCTGTTTTAATAGCTGCAGAGGCCAATTCTTTTTGTGAGCTATAAGTAGTTAAATAGAAAGACCAGGCCAATTTTAACACGACATGTATCACATCTCTTGTTTTTTACTTTTTGGGCAACATTTAACTCATTCTTCAGAACAAAAAGCCTCCTCTTCTTAACAACAAAAACCAGAAAGAGAAAAGAGTTCTTGCTTAAACAAATAAATCACTTTGTGAAAGTCAGCTATCTCTGCCTTGATCTTATCTCTCTCTAGTGGTGGTCCCTTTCTTTTATTTTTTTTTTTTAACAGTCTTGCGTTTAACTCTGTCCTTCACCTCCCTCTCTCTTTTTCTCTCCCTCTCTTTCTCTCTCTTCACATTTTAACATCCACATTCCAGCATCAGTCCACCTTCTAAGATCAGTCCACATTCCAATGTCTCAGAGAGGTAAGTCTGCCAACCACCCCTCCCCCTTTTTCAACTTCTTTACAAATTAAATTACTTTTGTTATGTGCGTTTTGCAAGCATGCAATTCATGGCACTCTCCACCAAGGCTACTAGCCACTCACAGCTGACACAGTACTAAAACTAAAGACTTGTTTTTCTATCACAATTTTTTTTCCATTCACAAGCTCAAAAAGGTTGTAAGAACAAGGTAAACAACAACTTACTTCCAAAGTGACTCTACCTGCACCAAAAAATTTAAGACAATGTTAGTTAGTGCAATGCAATTTGCAACGAAGCCAAGGTTTGATTTGGGAAGGGCATCTGAGGACACAGAGCATGAGTTTTACAAATCCATATTTTGAAGAGAGAATGGCCAAAACATGAATACAGTGGGGGGAGACAGAAAGTAAGGAATTTGTCTCTGCAATACCTTCTCTTTGACTGCTAGGAAACGCTGTTCAAAGAGGCTCCTGTGGTACAAACAATAATTGGATGGAAAGAGGCACTCTTGAATTTAAGCTTTAATGTCACAATAGGAAACAGCACCTGAGCACTGCAGTGGTGAAGCACCCTGCCTGCAAACTCACTAGAGGCAAGCTACTGCTGCCACGCTGCAGGGCTTCCTGCAGCACAGAAGGAATCATGACCAAGCCCTCCCTGCAGGCTTGGGTAAACTACACAAGGAACCCACAACTTCTTCATAACTGTCTAACTCATTCCAGAAATAAAACTACAGCAAGCAGAGATTCCCCCCCACCATTTTTTTTTATGTGTGTGTGTGTCACACACCCACAGTGATGCTGAAAGTAACAAATTAACAGCTTACATTAGAAGATACTGAAACCTTTTCTTCATCCAGCTTTGTGTGTTCCCATTTATATATGTAGCCATCTCCAATTCGAGGTCAAAAAAATGAGCCTTATTTTTCAAAAGTGCTATGCATGCACAACTCTAGCTGCTGTTCTAGGTGCACTGCAAGTAGTCAGCATTTCCAGAAACACAAACAAAACAAAAAACTAAAAAAGCAAAACACATTTGGGTACATGTAAAAGGACTGGCTGGAAGAAAAAAATGTTTCTCATTGACCTGCCAAGTAGCTGGTGTTACCTTTAGTTTAACTTTACACACTGAGAACCATGTGATTGAACAGCTTCACATCGATTCAAAATAAAATAAAAGTAGGTCTGGCTATGTCACAACTGTAAACTAGTTTCTCAACTTTAGAGTATAGCAAGTTACAAATTTCAAGATGAAAAATCACAATGCAAATTGGAAGAAATAATTTAAACTACTTGTACACAGTAATGGGAAAAGAATTAGCTGAATTAACAGCTCAATGAAGATATTTGCTCAGTATGAAGCATCCTTCCCTATTTCCTTCTCCAGCCCAAACTTCCTTTTTATTTTTTTTTCTTGTTACTTTTACAGTATCTTTGCTCACACTATAATATTTTGGAATATTTAACAGACAGGTTCTTTTTGCCCCTGTGTCTACTACAAATTCTAATTCTTTTTTCTTGGGGACCCACTTTTAAAGTTATCACAGACTCTAGATGGTATTTTTCCCTTAAAAAATAGAGCCTCTAATATCCCTATTCTTCTTCTTTGCTCATCTCTCAGAAGATTTTCAGATCTGTTGCTCTCTTAGGACAATCTCTCTTATAATGTCCTTTGCTCTTACAGTAAAAGCAGACATTCCTGGAATGCTCCTGAGACTTGGTGTCATGGTTTGACACTGGCGCGATGCCAGCGCCCCCATGAAAATATACTTTTCTAAATAATTGCTGTGAGATGTGATCAGGAACAGAGCAGAGCAGGCCCATCTTAGTAACAAAGGAAAGAACTTTATTAAACTACTACTACTAGAAAAAACTACAAACACTAAATCCTCGATGAAGATTTTCTAAAACACCCCTCCTCCTCCCACCTAATTTCTAAACAAACTCAACAGTGAGACACTACCCAGGATCCTGATCAAGTTGCCACCCTTCAGATATCCAAATACTCAATCTTTCAAGGGAGACGGGAGTCTCTCTTGTGCCACAGACTCCCCAGGAAACACAATTGCCACCCTTGTGTTTCCATGTCACACATGGCAACCGCCCGGAGAAAATCTGCCATGGTGACACTCTCCTTTCCATGTCACAGTGCTCTCACCACCGTGCATGGACAGACTGCTCATAGGGCTCCTTTAAGGATGCTTTGCCGTGGACCAAAAGAGACAACAGTTCAGTTTCTCATTTTGGGACTACAGTCCCCCCCATTTTCCCCTGGGGCTGAGGGTCCAAGAACAGAGGTCTTCTTCTCCTCTTCTTCTTCCTTGAAGATAGAGGGCTTCTCCACACCTTCTCTCTACTCCTCTGCTGGTAATCACTGAAACAGGTCTCCTGGCACACCAACGCACCACCCTAAGTGCAGCTTCTGTTAGGAGAATTTGGTTCAGTCTATGGCTAACAAGAGAAGTCCAGCCACAAGCCACTCCATCATCTCCTTCCAACTCGAGAATTTCTTCTTCCATCATCTCGGATCCCAGACTGTCTCTCTTCTACTTCAAATCAAGGAGGAGCAATATTTTACAAAGCCTTCATTTCTCAGGAAAGGGTTAAAAGCTCAGACTCTCTGGACAGCTGATATCTCTGCCCAGCAGCCGTTTCCCAAGGCCAAGGCTGGGCGCCTTCCCCCCGCTCCTTCTCCTCCGCGCCGGCAAAGTTACAGGTGCCGTCCGGACTCTCTATCTCTTCCCTCTGGGGGGGGAATGACAAAGACATCTCCGCTTTTTTCCACCCTTCTGTCCAGAGGAGCTGGCTCAGTTCCAGTCCTTCTACCCCTCGGCTCACCTCGACCAGGCCTCATGGCTTCCCCTCCCCCACCCAGCCCCATGGCTGGGCAGGGGAGATCTGCACAGCACCCTGACCGGAACCAAAGAGAGCGAGCTCTTGAGAGTTCCTCCTTTAACACCCTGTGTTCTCAGAGGCGTATCCCTATCTTCAGTGGTCACTTCAGGTGCCAATATCCAAACTCGACCACTGATTGGTCCTGAAAAAAAAAAAAATCACTTCCATGTCAAACCACGACACCAGTCCTGCATTTTGGCCACAATAACCCCCTGCAATGCTCTAGGCTGGGGACGGCGTGGCTGGACAGTGCCCAGGCAGAAAGGGACCTGGGGGCACTGGTGAACAGCAGGCTGGACATGAGCCAGCAGTGTGCCCAGGTGGCCAAGAAGGCCAATAGCTTCTGGGCTGGACCAGTTATGGTGTGGCCAGCAGGAGCAGGGAGGTCATTCTTCCCCTGTACTTGGCACTCGTGTACTTGGCATTCTTCCCCTGTACTGGCACCTTTCCTTGAGTGCTGTGTCCAGTTCTGGGCTCCCCAATTTGGGAAGGACATGGGCAGGCTGGAGCGTGTCCAGAGAAGGACAACAAGGCTGGTGAGGGGCCTGGAACACAAGTCCTGTGAGAACTGACTGAGGGAGCTGGGGTTGTTTATCC
The DNA here is from genome assembly GCF_031753505.1 of Anomalospiza imberbis. Lineage (NCBI taxonomy): Eukaryota > Metazoa > Chordata > Aves > Passeriformes > Viduidae > Anomalospiza > Anomalospiza imberbis. Next base: position 387,424 of record NC_089712.1, on the reverse strand, counting down.
TGGAGAAGACTCAGAGGTGACCTTATCACTCTCTGCACTCCCTGAAAGGTGGTTGCAGTCAGGTGGGGGTCGGTCTCTCTCCTAACAACAACTGACAGGACCAGAGGACAGTGTCTTAAGCTGCACCAAGGGAAAATTAGGTTGGATATTAGGACAAAAGATTTTTTATGGAAAGGGTGATAAAGTACTGGAATTGTCTGTCCAGGGATGTGGTGGAGTCACCACCATGGGATGTGTTTAAAAAAAGACTGGATGTGGCACTCAGTGCCATGGTTTAGCTGAGGTGGTGTTAGGGCATGGGTTGGATTTGATGACCTTAAAGGTCTCTTCCAACCCAGCAATTCTGTGATTGTGTGACATCACAGACCAGGTTGTGACATCATATAGTTGGCTGTGACATCACTGGTTTATTATGTGACATCACAGAGCAGGCTGTGACATCAGAGCATGCCTGTATGACATCTCAGAGCAGAGCAAGCTGTGAGGTCAAAGAGTGTGCTGTGACGTTATAGGGTGGCTGTGTTCCATCACTGAAGGTGTTGTGACATCACAGGGTGGGTCTGTGAGCCCACAGAGGTGCTGTGTGACATGTTCAGTGAGTTCTGCCATCACAGAGCAGGCTGTGACATCACAGAGGAGGCTGTGACATCATCAAGGAGGTTGTGACATCACAAAGTCAGCTGTGACATTACAGGTTGGCTGTGTGACATCACAGAACGGGCTGTGAGGCCACAGAGAAGATGCTGCCATCATAGAAAAGGGCTCTGTGACATCACAGAGCAGCTGTGTGATGTCACAGAGCACACTGCAACATCACAGGGCAGATTTTGTGACATCGCCGAGCACACTGGGACCTCAAAGAGCAGGCTGTGACATCACAGGGCACCTGTATGAAATCACAGGCAGCCTGTTACATCTCAGAGTTGGCTGTGTGAAACTACAGGGCAGCTGTGTGACATCACAGGGGCTGTGTGACATCACCGGGGCTGTGTGAGGTCACTGGGGTGGTCGCTCCACCCCAGCCGCCCCTCACAGTTCCCCCAGAGAAGTCCAACTCTGCTCGTGCACAGCGGGGTCCCCTGTCCCCCCGGGTCTCCCCGCCCCCGGCGCCACAGCCTCCCCCAGAGGATGTTCCACGAGATCGACCCCAGAGCCTGACACGGGGACGGGGGCTGGGGCTGTGGGGGGTGGGACAGGGAGACAGGGACCCCCCGGCAGCGTCCCTCTGTCCCCCAGGGCCAGAGCCTGGGCCAGGGCTCCTTCACCCTGTTACCAACGAGGGCTTGAGAGCGCTGAAAAAATCCCCAGCAAGGGATCAGCAAAAACCAGATTTAATATTAAGTGACAGCACCACAAAGTTCCTTGGCAAGAGTCACTCTGCTTCTGACTGGACACTTCAGGCACACCAAGGAGACATAGCAACAACAAAACCAATCTAAATCCAGGCAATCAAACCAGAAATGAGCCAAGACCTTGGGCTTTCATTGCTATAGAAAAGAACTGTCCTTCTTGTCCAGGTGCCAATGGCCAGAATTGGGATTTCACCTCCAACACTGCCTGTTGTGACAGACTGGAGGAGATTGTTGGCTGGAAACATTTCATGTGTGGGGAGGAAGGGGCAGGTCCAGCCTTGCCCTGCCCTGGAACCCCAGCCCAGCCCTGCCCTGGAACCCCAATCCCCCCAGAGCCTCTATCCCAGCCCAGCAGTGTCTGCCAGTCCCTGGCACAGCACAGGCAATGCTCCACAGCCACCTCTGGAGCCCCCAGCCCAGCTCCTGAGTGACCAAATGACCCCAAGTCCCACCTGGGGGAGGGGCCCAGGAACACCAAGGGGTATTTATGGCTGACCACAAGGCAAGCACACATCTTGACCCTACCTCCCCTTGGAATTTCTATCTGAACACTGCTGGAATCCAGGAGTTGGTAGCTGAGTTTGTGCTTCTCTGCATCTTATTTGTCTTTCTCTTTCTGTGTCTAATTCTTCTATTTTTGTCCCCTTGCAAATTTTGATTAACTTAGAATTGAACAGGATTGGAGCTTGTGAAGTTGAATGGGCCAAGTGAATGCATATAAAAGTGTATTTTGTTCATTGAATGTCATATTAAACCTTTTGCCAAAGTTTCTCTGATTTTCTTAAGTTCCCATTAAAGGCTGCTTTATTGTTTGGATCTCCTGATAATCTCTTATTGGTATTTCTCCAGTGCATCCTACTCAGAGGACACAAACAATTGTAATTCCTCTTAAATGTCTCCTTGAGAGAGTTGTTTGGGGGATGGGAGTCAGGGCTTGTGTGTCCTGCTTGGCACAGCCCAGGCAGGGCTTTCACAGCCACATTCCACACTCCATTTCCCAGCTGGAGCCGCTGGTGCCTCTGAGTTCTGCTGCCCCAGCCCCAGGGACGCTCTCCTTGTCTGCCCATTCCCCCACGGTCTCTGGGCAGGGATGGCCTCAGTGGGGGCTGCTGACATCCTCAGCACCTTGGAGCACCCTGGAGCCACCTCCGGCCATGGACGGCGCCCAGCGGCGGGGAATGCCCTGGGGTGAGGAGGGAGGACACCAGCAGAGCATCCCCCCGGGGCAACGACGAAGACAGTGCCGGGATCAGGCGGAAGGAGCACGGACCCCCACCGGAGCATCCTCCAAAGGTAAGGTGTTTTCCAAAGTAAAATTGGCAAAAAATCTTATTAAATTCTGTGGCTGATCTTTGCTGTCTCCACGAGTCGCTCGCCACCCACACAAATCACAAAGTTCCCACTCAAAAGTGGGACTGGGAGCACACAGACCCTTCCCCATAGTCTAGGGACCCCCAGAAGACCCCTCCCTATGGACTGGCCACCCCAGAAATGGGGCTAGGACCTCCAGAGAAACCTCCCCATTAACCTAAAACCCCCCAAAATGGTGCTGGTACCCCCAGAGACCCATCCCCATGGGACTGGAACCACCACAGACCCATCTCCATGAACCTACAACCCCCAGAAATGGGACAGGGACCCCCAGAGACCCCTCCCTATGGGCCTGGGATCCCCAGAATGGGGCTGGGACTCCCCCCATGTGAGCCACGCCCACTCCCCGCCTTGCCCCGCCCCCCAGCGTCAATCCAACCAATCAGCGCCTGAAACAATCAGTGCAGGAACGCCTTCTGCATCATCCAATCAGATCGCACTCTCATTCTGGCCCCACCCCTTCATTGTGACATCACAAGCGGCCATGACACTCAGCCCCTCACCACTATGACATCACTGCACTCCCATTGGCTGTCGGTGGGAGGGCGGGGCTTGCCTGGACTATAAAAGGCGTGTGCTGGCACACAGGGCTCAGTGCGGGCCCGGCGATGGGGCGGCAGCGGCCCTGGAGCCACCTCTGGCTGCGGAGCATCGTCCTGGTGCGAGGACGATGGAACCGGGAGGACCAGGGGAACCAGTGGAGCATCCCTGGGGCTGAGGAAGGAGAATACCAACATAGCATCCCCCCGGGGGCAACGGGCATTTAGGGATTTTAGGGATTGTAGAGAGTAGTTTAGTATGTCACATGGGTGAGAAGTTTAGGTTTTACAATTTTTAGCATATTGTAGATTGTTATAAACGCCAATCATTTGGTTTTTTAAAATTTTAAAAATTTAATAATAATAAAATGGTTATAAAAATAGTAATACAATTAGAGTAATGAACATTTAGAGTTAGGACAATTACAAGACAATAAAAAGCAAACAATTACGGACGTCCGGATGCTCTCGGGCACTTAAGCCCAATAAGCATGCCTTGTGAACAAAGGAATAATCTTTAAAAGCAGTAGCCTGTTGCATATTCATACATCTCATACATGATGCATAAATTCCTTGCAAATTAAGAACTTTTCTGGTTTTTGTCAACTTCTTCCCCTTAATCCTGGTGGTTCCATAAAGACGGAGAGAAGGTGGAAGAATGTTTGTCTTTTCCGATAAGGAGGCAGTAATTCTTTATGGGCCCCCATCATTGTCATCTCTGTGTGAAGAGTTTCTTCATTATCTCATCTCTTGCTTGAGCTAGTAAAAAAACCCCCCACATATATAGGCTCTATTTTAACTACAAAACTACATTTACCATACTATTAAAATGTTAATACAGCATTTCTAATGAATATAACATAATACATATAGTATTCAATTTAATATTTGCGAAAAGCCAATCATAAAATATGCATTTTTCACAGATGGGTACAGGAGCTGTCACATCTTCAGCAGAGGAGGACACACCTTCAGCTGGAGCTGTCACAGCTTCACCAGGTGTTGGGGAATGGCTGCAGGAACAGGGTCATGGATCGATGGAACAATTGTTCCAGCAATCCTCTGTTTGAGACCCCAGACCTGAGCTCTGTGCCCGGGAGGAGCTCTGGCCTGGGAAACTGGCCTGGGAACAGCATTGTGTCTGGGTCTGGGAAACAGCACTGTGCCTAGCCTAGGAACAGTACACTGTGCATGTACAGATAGCAAAAAAGCAGCATATCCTTGAGATATGAGTTGTACAAGAACAGGATGTAAAACAAGATGTACCTAGCAAAGTAAAATATATCAAGCTAGCAGATGAAACACTTAGCTGCAGCTGAAACCGCACGTAGGAGAGCATGTAACCATGAACCTTTATGAATTAACCAATGAGAGCTTGTTGCTAACATTGCTTGTGAAAGACTGTATAAACTGACAGGATCTTTGAATAAATCAGAGCTTGCTTATCAATCATATTGATTGTGTGCTTGTCTTCCCTCACTGCCCACGGCAAATCTTGGCACCCAGAACAGGGACCCTTGCAACCCTCAGGGGTCCCGGTGCCTCTCTGACTAAGGTGGTGAGCCCGGAGCAGCGCCGAATATGCAGTGTTCAGAGGGCTGAAAGTCTACTCGATGCTGGCATAAGGAGTCCTCTCGAGCCTGGGTCAGAGCAAGACTTGCCATCTGGGGAGTCAGGACAAGACTCGCCATCCGGGGAAGAGCTGCCGGCTTGCAAGGTACAAAGGCTGCACTTAAGGGTCAGATTATGGAAAGCGAAGTAGCTCTTCAATTACTTACAGAAACGTGATTTAGCTGACATAGATTTAGATAAAGATCTGCCAGCTTTGTACACCTATGGTCGGGCTCAAGGCTTATTTAAAGCCTCGGGGGATCTCTTTGATGAGAAAGAGTGGCATGGATTAGAGAACATTCTTTAGTTTAAGGTGATTGATGATGATAAGGCTGCCCGAAAGCGAATGAGGTTGTGGCGCTCAGTCATAAATTGTTTGCAGAAGTATCAAGCAGAAAAGAAAGTTGCTGTTGTTGCTACTGCCACTTTAGAAGGGGATAAACCAGGAATGCATTCTTTAGAGGTTGATTACAATCCTATTCCTCCAGTAAGAAATATTATTGAAATTAAGAGCAGATTGAGTGATAAGCAACCTACTGCTCCCCCTGCTTTTAATCCTGCCTTTAATGCTGCTCAGTCAGACACAGATCCCCTCCCCGGGAATGAACAATCAGTAATAAATGGTGAAAGACTTCCACAGGCTAAAAGAAAGCAGCTGCAGGATGAAACTGTTCAGAACAGCCACAAAAGAGTTTTAGTGACATCTGCTAGTAATCCTTTTAAGCAAGAACATCCTAAAAATTTACCAGGAATACACAGAATGAATTGGTTGAGTATCCAAAAAGAAGCAATAAGTAATAAAGATTATGACGTGTTCTACTATTACTGACATAGATTGCCAAGCTTTTCCTGTTGCTTATACACCGAATGCAGGAGGGGGAGAAACAACCAATTATCATCTTGTGGATTGGAAATTGCTTTCACAATTGAGAGCCGCAGTTAATGACTGTGGGCTAAAAGGGGAACCTGCAAAGCAAATGCTTAATTACATATGGGGCTCAGGTTTACTTCTTCCAAAAGATATTAAAAGTATCATAAGAATAATTATGACACAGTCTCAGTTAAGGCTGTGGCAAGCCCACTAGCATAAATTATGTAATCATTTTGCAAAGACTCCACGACAGCAGAATGAGCCCTTATTTGGGATAACTGTTGCACAATTAATAAGTGTTGGGCAATACACTACAATTGAAATGCAGGCACAAGTAGGGGCTAAAGTATGAAAAGCTACCATACCATTAACTAGAGAAGCAATCTCCAAGGTTAGGACAAAACCAGTATCTCCTTCTTCTATGTCTATTAAGCAAGGCAGAAATGAGCTTTTTACTTCCTTTGTGGATTGGGTGACCGAAGCTATCAATTTAGCTGATGTACAGGACTTCATGAAGAGAACCCTATTACGACAGTGTGTTTTAGAAAATTGTAATACCTCTACTAGAAGTATTCTTAACACAATGAGCATTGATGCAACAGTGGAGGAAATGCTCTGTGTGCTCCCCGTGAACCTCAGCTCTGGGACCACTGTCTGCCCCAGGCTTCAGGGGCTGCAGTGGGAGCCCGGCTGGGCTCTGCCCTGGGGCCATCCTGCAGGGACAGCTGCAAACAGGGAGCATTCCCTTGCCACAAAGAGCCAAGCCAGGGCTGCAGGGCAGCTGCTCCAGCCCGGACTGCACTGCTGAGTGCTGTGCTCTGGGGCTCGGGCTCCCCGCACAGGGGACTGGACTGGTGTGCCACAGAAGACTGGGAAGCTGCAGCTTCAGCCTAACTGAGGTGGGTGCGTGGGCTGGGAAGAGTGGGGAGGCTCAAGGGGATTCACAGAGCTCATCCTGCTGCAAGGACAAGAAAAATGGGAGTGGGAACTCAGCAGTGAGGAGAGCTGAGGGCTGGAGAGCAGCTCTGAATGACACTAAAATCCCACTGCACCTCTGAGACATTGCTGCTCCTCAGCCAGTGACAGGATGAGTCCCTAAGCCTGGGGCTCAGCCTTCCTTGTGGTGAGGGGCACCAAGGAAGGCAACAGTGTGATGGAGACTGCCATGGGCTGGGAACTCACTGGGGGAAAAGAGGGAGCAGTTGGGAAGTAAAAGGCAGGTGGAGGAGAGAACTGTTCAGAGAAAGACTGAGCTACAGCTTGAGCAGGCTGCAAAATGTCATCTGGGGTCATCCCAGATTGATTTCATTTCAGAAGTTAAGGAACAAGTTTATTTTGGGGTGGTGTCATGTTTTCCCTGGGAGGTGTACACTCTGCACACTTGAGCTGTGTTGCTGAAATGCTCAAGCAGGTCTGTGCTGCAGGTCACCCCATTTCTTCTTTGGCTGATTGTGGCCCAGTGCTGAGCTCCAGCAGAGCCCTGGCAGAGCCCAGAGCAGCCTCAGCACCCGCAGAGCCCGGCTGCAAGGAGAGAAACCAGAAAGCGCCCGTCAGCTGAAGGCTCCTGTCCCCTTGTCCCAGCCGCCCGCGGTGCCCAGGCCATGCTGGCCGTGCCCAGAGCTGTGCCCAGAGCTGCCCATCCCTGCTGCCTTTGGGAGCAGAGCAGGAGGGCAGGACATGTGCCCAGCCTGCAGCCGGCCACGGCACATCCAGCCCTCAGCAGCTGCCCAGAGCAGGATGCTCCTGTGCTCGCTGCCATCTCCCCAAAGCTCTGATCCCACCATGCCAAGCAGACGGGACCCACCTGATGCCATCCCCCGCTGGAAGAAAAGCTGGTCCCAAACGATGTCCTCAGCCTTCTCCAAGGGCACGGCCCATCCATGCCACAGCTGCTCCCAAGCACTTCCCCATCCAGACTGGACCCCACCTGGAACGCTTCCTCTAGAAAAACACACAACAACTTATTGAAAATAGATTACAGACAAAAAGGGGAATAAGAAAAAAGGTCAAAAATCATATTACTGTCAGGGACTTGAGGAAGGCCCAACCCCTGCATGCCAGGGAAAAACCCACCCACAGGTAAGGGAAGCCCAGGCTTTCTCCCTTCCCCCCTGCACTGCCCCCCAAAATAATGGTGATCCCAAAGGAAACAGGGGCAGTGGAGCAGCCCAAGCCCTTCCTTGCCTGCAAAGCAAAGCAGCCCCTGCACAGGTTCTGGAGTCCCACCTCTGCTCCCACCATGGGGGTTTGTTTGTGTCGGGCTGGCTGCCCCAGCTCCAGCCCCAGCCCGGGGCACGGTGGGTGCTGGGGCTGTTGGCAGGGCCAGGAGCCCACTCCCATTTCATCACCACCCCAGCCCATCCCCCAGCCCTGCCAAAAGCAGCCTGGCAGCCGACTGAAGGATCAGCTGCATCTGCCCCAGCAAAGGGGGAACCTTTGGTTCCTGGCCAGGCTGTGCAATGCCCAAATCTGGGAGCATCCCCCTGCGCGTGGACTCACCTGCAAATTCCCTGTGGAGCCTGGCTTTGGAGAAGGTGCCAGAATCGAAGTCCATCATCCTCAGCTGCCGGTGGCCAGGTGGAGGAAGAGGTTGTCATCCTTGATGTCATCCTCGCTGTCCCCAGCAGCAGCAGCCCCACACGGTACAGCTCCTCCAGGGGCTCCTTCTCCTTCCCTGGGGGTGAGCCCAGGTTGTCAGGGTTCTGCCCAGGGCCCAGAGCTGTCAGGGAACCAGGACAAGCAAAACCAGCTCAGATGGCGGCCACCAGTGCTGGGCAGAGCAGCTCAGCTCCAGCACAAGGGCTGCGTGTCCCCATCTGATGACCCCTGGGCAGTGACAGAGCAGGACAAAATGTCTGGGTTCCTTTGCTTCTGATTGCCAAGGCATGTGTGGAGCTGTAACTTACCAGGGCCTTGCATCAAAGTGTGCCTGTGGCTCTCTCCCTTCTTCTAGGGCCGATCAATATCCTGCAGCCAGGGATCACAGAACAGCTCTTCTAACGAGGGCCTGTCCGAGTCCAGCATGGATAAACACCGCCTGATCACATCTTGGCACTCTGGGCAGAGAAACCAGAACCCGCCGGTCAGCTGGAGAAGGCTCCTGTTGGCTTTGCCCCACTATTCCCGTACCCAGGCCATGCTGGATGTGCTCAGAGCTGGGCCTAAACTTCCCCATCAATTCCCTGTTTTGGAGGAGAGCAGGAGAGCAGGACATGTGCCACCTCCTCAGCAGTTGCCAGAGCGGGATGCTCACGAGCTGCTGCTGTCTCCCAGCACTGGCATTGCCCCTGTGGCCAGAGATGAGGATCCACCTTGAGAGAGCCGTTGTGGCAGCGAGAGCTGATGGTCCCAGCTGATGTTCTGGCTCCTCCTGAAAGGGTGCTCCCCGCAGACCATCTGGTGCAGCAGGATGCCCAGGGACCAGATGGTAGCTGGCTTGCCGTAGTAAAATCCAAAGAGGATCCATTCCGGGGGGCTGTATGACGGTGTTCCTATGGAAGACAGATGGGGTTCATCAGGGGGATGCTGCTGCTCCCAGAGCCTGGCCCCAGCATCCCTGGGCGTGTGGGGGCTGCCCCAGTGGCACACGGGGTGACCGCTGCCCTCTCGCCAGCATCTGGGACTTGTGTACAGACTCGGGGTTGGAAAAGAAGCCACTGGGGTTGGAAGAGGGCAGCAGAAGTCCTGGCAAGGCCCAACCATGAGGAGGAAAAACCCACCCAGTGCTTGGGAAAACCATGCCTTCATCCTCCCTGCCTGCACAGACCAAAAAACATCATGAATCCAAAACAAACCAGGTGAGTGGAGCAGTCCAAGCCCTTTGTCACCTGCACACCAAACCGGCTGGGACACAGGTTCCGGCCCCCCTCTCTGCTACCCCCACCCACCCGTGTTTTTGTTGGGCTGGCTGCCCCAGCCCCAGCCTCAGTCCTGCCCAGAGTGGTGGGCAAAGGCTGCCAGCAGGGCTGGAAGCTGGCTCCCCACCCAGCCCTGCTCAAATGCAACTCAGCTGAAATCTCAGTGCCATGAAGGGCAGCAAAAGGGAGAATCCCCGCTGCCACAGCCAGCTTGGGCTGTGAGATGTTGGGCCATGAGATGCCAGGACCGAGAGCACACCCCTGCATGGGCTCACCTGCAAAGCGAGTGTAGGCTGTGTCTTGCAGGTAGGTGCCACAGCCAAAGTCAATCAATTTGGCCTGCCCGGTGGCCAGGTCAACCAGGATGTTCTGTGGTTTGATGTCCCTGTGCAGGACCCCACAGCTGGTGCAGTGCTGCACGGCCTCCAGCACCTGGCGGAACAGATCCCGCGCCACCTCCTCGGACAGGAACCCCCGTGCCCGAATGAAATGATGCAGGTCCTGAGACCGCTTCGGGCGTTCCAGCACCATCAAGATGTATTTGGGGAGCTCAAGCCACTCCAGCAGCTGGACGACACCGGGGAATCCAGTGGACACCTTGTCCAGCAGCACGATCTCCAGGGGTGCGCTGGTGCCGTCGGGCTGCAGGAGGAGCACGATGCTGTCAGTGGGGCTGATGCCATGCCGGGGGTCAGGAACTCCTCACCCAGCCCGGGGTGCTCTGCGCCCTGCGCTGGCCCCACGCCCGCTCTCCCTCGAGGTGTTCTGGTGGCTCCCACCCTGCCGGGCCTCGGCTCATCCCCGCCCGGCACGGCCCGGCTTCTGCCGCTGGCCCCGCTCACTCACCAGCTCGCCCCAGTGCCGGACGCTGTTCCTTGGCACCCTTTTGATGGCCACCTGCAAGCCAAGAGCAGCAGCGGGCTGAGCTCGCCGCCCGCCATGCCCAGCCTCAGCCCCAGCGCAAGCTCCAGCCCCATCCTCCTCCTCCTCCTCCTCCTCCCCCTTCTCCTTTTCCTTCTATCCCTCCTCCTCCTCCACCCCCTCCTTCCCCTCCTCCTCCTCCCCCTCCTCCTCCTCCTCCTCCTCCTCCTCCGCCCGCCGCCGGCCCCGCCGCTCACCGGGGCGCCGTCCGAGAGCCGCGTGGCCGCGAAGACGCTGCCGAAGCCGCCGCTGCCCAGCAGCGAACCCAGCCGGTACCGCTCCTTCAGGCCCTGCTGCGCCTTCCCTGCGGGCGGGACGCGGCTGTCAGCGCTCGGCCCGGGGCCAGGAGCGGCCCCCGAGCGCCCCCCGACCGCCCCGGGCCGGCCCTCCCCAGGCGTTCGCTCCTGGTAACGGGACAGCGGCGGCTCGGGGGCGGCGGCCGCGCTGCCGAGCGGCGGAGCTCGGGCCGGGGAAGCCGCAGCGGAGGCGGCGGCAGCGGCCGCGCCGCGTGTGTCCTCCGCGGGGCCCGGGAGGAGCCGGGGCCGGGGCCAGGCTCGGGCCAGGCGGAGCCAGAGCGAGGCGATGCTGCCCCAGGCGCAGGCACCGATGCCCGCCCAGAAGCGCCACCGCCAGCACGGCCAGAGCCGGGCGGAGGCGAGACCCCGGCGGGACGGCCGGGGACGGGGACGGGGACGGGGACGGGGGCTGGGACGGGGGCGGGGCAGCCCCGCCCGGGGCCGGGGGCATGCCGGGGGCATGGCCCAGCCCGGCAGGGGAGAGGGAGACTGGAAGAGGAGGGGGCACAGGGAAAGAGAGGGCGGGAGAGGGTGTGGGACAGCGGGAGAGGGAGAGGAGAAGCAATAGAAAGTAAATAAAGTCGCTTCTTTCACTGCTGCTGCTGCCGCCGCTGCTGCCGCCGCTGCAACTGAAGCTCCGGGGCCGTTTGTCCCCGTGTCCGTTTGTCCGTTGCCCGCTCACCCCCACGCCCAGCCCCCCGCTCCCCGGGGGCAGCCCCTGAGCCTGTCCAAACACGGGAACTTTGCCGCGTTCAGCCCAGATCCAGAGTCTGGACTCCTGCACGAGGTCAGAAGTATCTCAGAGGTCCCCGCTGAGTATCAAACCCTATCGGGGCACATTCCCTGGCTGGAGGATTCCCTGGTCCTGGTCCTGCACTTATGGCTCCAGCGTTGCTTTCCAGCAAAAATTGGAAGGCAAACTGCGTGGCTCATGGTACTTTAGAGTGTCTAGAACTCGCTAAGTCACTGATCTTAGAGGTGAGACGCATTTGGAATTAATGGGATGGAGAAGTAGTGCAAGATGGAGAAAGGGAGCAGAGAAATAAATAGAGGAAAACATCTTGGACTGTTTCTTTCAATTTTCATTTCATTTCTGGAAAGCTGTTTCAGTTTTCCAGGAATCTTCTCCACAGTCCTGTTTGCTCTTCTCAAGAACCTTTCCTGGAGAACCAGGTTGAGCTCCTGTCACAAGATGTGCCACCACCTGCAGCTTCTCTTGGCTTTCCACAGTGGGTGTGCAGCAGGAGTCTTGCAGCAGAGCAGGACCAAGGTTTGGAGAGCTTGACAGCTTGTCCTTTCTCTTCCTGGTGAGCTGGGGAGCTGTGCCATTGGTGAGGTTTTCATTGTGACTGTTCCAGCCTTGGGAAACAGGAGGTGGAACCAGGACTTGTTAGGGAATACAAGCCTGACTGAATGCAGAGAAGGAATCTCCAGAGCCTGCAGCCAGAAATGGAGAGTTGTGTGATAATCATTCCCACATCTCCATGGACACCTGGAAAGTGATCTAGAACATGAAAATGGGACAGAGGGAGTTTGTTTCTGTGTTCAGTTTGGGTGATTCTACATCTCCAGTGCTGGTATAAATCAAGAGCACAGTCAGTTCATGATAAGCACCAGAACAGGCTGGACCTCTGAGAGTAGGTGACGGAAGGAATTTGAAAAGGAGAAATGCAGGGAATGACTTGGTGGACTGTGCCAGGAGCAGGGCAGGTCCCGCTGCAGGAAAAGCCCCAGGCCAGCCCCAGCACAGGGAAGGCCTCGGGCGCAAGGGCAGAGTGCCGTGCTGTGAGCTGTGCCAGGGAGAGCCTGAGGCACCAAAGGTGCCTTGGCAGCAGCAGCTGCTTGCAGGGCATGGCCAGAAGCCTCCCTTGGCAAGCCGGCCTGGTGGCCAGCACTGCAGAGCTGCTGCCTCAGGGCTCATTTCTGGCTGGGCTCTGCCCCAGCCCACAGAGTGTGACCTCAGCCCTGACTCTGCCACGGCCCTTGTGCCTGAGCCCTGCAAAGCCCAAAGGTCACCTGTGCCCCCCTGGCTGTGCCAGCCCCTGGGGCAGGGGGAGGAAAGGCAGAGAAGGGGCTGGGTTTGGCTGTGGGATGTGGGGTCCAGCAGAGACCATGAGGAGTCAAGGCAGTGGATGGAGTGCACTGAGCAGCCCCTTCTGCCCATGCAGTCCTGGAATGGTTTGGATGGGAAGAGCTCTGCAGTGCTCATCTCATCCAAACCCCGCCATGAGCAGGGACATCTTTCACCAGATCAGGTTGTTCAGAGCCCTGTCCCAGCTGGACTTGAATGTTTCCAGGGATGGGGCACTGACCACCTCCCTGGGAACCTGTCCTGGTGTATCACCACCCTCATCATCAAACATTTCCTCCTTATCTGTTCTTATCTGAACCTCCCTTCCTTTAGTTTAAAACCACCCCCCTTTGTCCCGTTGTGCCAGGCCCTACTAAAACCTCTGTCCACCCTTGTATTCCCAATGAGCCGGGTTTCCATGGCAACTGCCAGGACAGGTGACCCAGGTGTCACCCCCAGTGAGGGCTGCCATGGAAACAGTGCCCAGCACTGCCCCTTTCTGTCTGGCTGACCTGGCCTTTGGCCCTGGCCCTGGCGTTTGCTGCTGGTTCCGCGGCGCCTGACCGGCCAGCGCGGCACAGGGCAGGTGGCCATGGCACAAGCCCCCAGCAAGGGATCCCCTCTGGCTCTGGGCAGTGACAGCAGCCCTGAGCAAGGGGCCAGGGCAGGTTTCCATGGCACCAACCATCACAACGGCTCCAGGAGCAGAGTGACTCTTGCCAAGGAACTTTGTGGTGCTGTCACTTAATATTAAATCTGGTTTTTGCTGATCCCTTGCTGGGGATTTTTTCAGCGCTCTCAAGCCCTCGTTGGTAACAGGGTGAAGGAGCCCTGGGCCAGGCTCTGGCCCTGGGGGACATGGGGACGCTGCCGGAGGGTCCCTGTCCCCCTGTCCCACCCCCCACAGCCACAGCCCCCGTCCCCGTGTCAGGCTCTGGGGTCGATCTCGTGGAACATCCTCTGGGGGAGGCTGCGGTGCCGGGGGCGGGTGGACCCGGGGGGACAGGGGACCCCTCTGTGCACGAGCAGCGTTGGACTTCTCTGGGGGAATTGGGAGGGGGGGCTGGGGTGGAATGACCTCCCCAGTGACCTCACACAGCCCCTGTGATGTCACACAGCCCCTGTGATGTCACACAGCCCAGTCTGAGATGTAACAGGCCACCTGTGATTTCATACAGGTGTCCTGTGATGTCACAGCCTGCTCTTTGAGGTCCCAGTCTGCTCTGTGATATCAGAAAATCTGCCCTGTGAGGTCACAGCCCAGCCTGTGATGTCACAGACACCCTGTGATGTCATAGCCAGCACTATGAGGTCACAGCCACCTTTGTGATGTTATGCAGTCTCGTTGTCATGTCACAGCCTGCTCTGTGATTTCACAGTCAGCTCTGTAATGTCACAACCCACTCTGTATTTTCTCAGCCTTCTCTGTGCCATCACACAGCTGCTCTGTGATGTCACAGAGCCCTTTTCTATGATGGCAGAGTCTTCTCTGTGGCCTCACAGCCCATTCTGTGATGTCACACAGCCAGCCTGTAATGTCACAGCCGACTTTGTGACATCACAACCTCCTCTGTGATGTCACATCCTGCTATGTCATGTCACATAATAAACCAGTGATGTCACAGCCAACTGTATGATGTCACAACCTGGTCTGTGATGTCACACAATCACAGAATCACAGAATTGCTGGGTTGGAAGAGACCTTTAAGGTCATCATGTCCAACCCATGCCCTAACACCACCTCAGCTAAACCATGGCACTGAGTGTTACATCCAGTCTTTTTTTAAACACATCCCAGGATGGTGACTCCACCACCTCCCTGGACAGACAATTCCAGTACTTTATCACCCTTTCCACAAAAAACTTTTTTCCTAATATCCAACCTAATTTTCCCTTGGTGCAGCTTAAGACACTGTCCTCTGGTCCTGTCAGTTGTTGTGAGGAGAAAGAGACCGACCCCCACCTGACTGCAACCACCTTTCAGGGAGTGTAGAGAGTGATAAGGTCACCTCTGAGTCTTCTCCAGGATAAACAACCCCATCTCCCTCAGTCATTCCTCACAGGACTTGTGTTCCAGACCCCTCACCAGCCTTGTTGTCCTTCTCTGGACATGCTCCTGCTCCTCCATGTCCTTCCTAAGTGGGAGGGCCCAGAACTGGACACAGCACTCGAGGAACGGTGCCAGTACAGGGAAAGAATGCCAAGCACACCAGTGCCAAGTACAGGGGAAGAATGACCTCCCTGCTCCTGCTGGCCACACCATTCCTGATCCAGGCCAGGAGCCATTGGCCTTCTTGGCCACCTGGGCACACTGCTGGCTCATGTCCAGCCTGCTGTCGACCAGTGCCCCCAGGTCCCTTTCTGCCTGGGCACTGTCCAGCCACACCGCCCCCAGCCTAGAGCTGTGCAGGGGGTTATTGTGGCCAAAATGCAGGACTTGGCACTAGGACTGATTAAACTTCATCTTATTGGACTCTTCCATCTATCCAGCTATTCCAGGTGTTCCTGCAGAGCCCTCCTACCTTCCAACAGATGGACACATGCTCCAAGTTTAGTGTCATCTGCAGATTTACTAATGAAAAGCTCAATCCCCTCATCCATGTGGTCAATAAAAATATTGAACAGAGCTGGCCCAGCACAGAGCCCTGAGGGACAGCACTGGTGACTGTCCCCAGCTGGATGCAGCACCGCTCACCACCACTCTCTGGGCCGGCCATCCAGCCAGTTCTGAACCCAGCACAGAGTGCTCCTGTCCCAGCTGTGGGCTGCAGCTTTTCCAGGAGTGTGCTGTGGGAGACAGTGCCAAAGGCCTTGCTGGAGTCCAAATAGACACATCCACAGCCTTTCCTGCATCCACCAGGAGGGTCACCTGGTCATGAAAGGAGACCAGCTTGGTCAAACACGACCTAGCCCTCCTAAACCCCTGCTGGCTGGGTCTGACACCCTGGCCGTCCTGGAAGTGCTGTGTGATGGCACTCAGTGTGAACTGTTCCATGACCTTACCACGTACTGGGGTCAGGCTGACTGGGCTGGAATTACCAGGATCATCCTTCCCACCCTTGCTGTGAATGGGCATCACATTGGGCAGCTTCCAGTCATCTGGAACCTCACCAGTGAGCCAGGACTGCTGGTAAATGATGGGGAGTGGCTTGGCCAGCTCATCTGCCAGTTCCCTATCACCCTGGGGTGGATCCCATCTCGTCCCATGGATTTATGAACATCCAAGCAGCTCAGCAGTTCTCTGCCTGCCTCCTCTTGGATAACAGTGGTCCACTCTGCTCCCTGACACCATCAACCAGCCCAGGAGGACAGTTGTCCTGAAGGCAAATTATCTTCTCACTAAAAACTGAGGCAAAGAAGGCGTTAAGCACTTCTGCCTTCTCCTCATCTGCAGTTATTAAATTCCCTTCCACATCTAATAAAGAACAATGGTTGGTCTTACCCTTCCTTTTACTGCTAATATATTTGTAAAAGCATTTTTCATTATCCTTTACAAAAGCTGCCATTTTAAGTTCAAACTGAACTTTGGCTTCCCTAATTTCTTTCCTATATACCCTAGCAAGCCCCTTAAATACTTCCTGAGAGACCTGACCCTCCTTCCAAAGATGATACATCCTCTTTTTATTCCTATCTTCCTCCAAAACCTCCTTGCCCATCCAGGCTAGATGTTTGCCTTGTCGACTCTTCTTTTGGCACACAGGGACAGTCTGTTCCTGTGCCCTCGAGATCTCTGTTTTGAAGCTTCCCACCTTTCCTGAACTCCTTTGTTTTCAAGGGCTGCTTCCCAAGGAACTCTCTGAATAAGTCTCCTAAGTAGGCCAAAGTCTGCCCTCCAAAGTCCAATGTAAAAGTCTCATTAGTGTTCCACCTGACTTCACCATGAGAATTCTATAATTTCATGATCACTGTGCCCCAAGTGACCCCCACCCACCACATCTCCTACCAGCCCATCTCTATTTACAAACAACAGATCTAACATAGTCCCTCTCCTGGTGGGCTCACTCACCAGCTGCAACAAAAAATTGCCCTCCACAAACTCTAAAAATTTCCTAGACTGCCTCTTTTCTGCTGTATTGAGTCCCCAGCAGATGTCCAGCAGGTTGAAGTCACCTACAAGAACAAGGGCTGATGATCCAGAAACATTCTCTAGCTGCTTTTAGAATGAGTTGTCCACCTCTTCTTCCCAGCTGGGTGGACGATAACAGACTCCCAGTAGGATGTCAGCCTTGTTGGCCTTCCCCCTAAGTCTCACCCATAGTCATTCAACTCCATCATCATTAGTTTCAACACCCACAGCATCAAAACCCTTCCCCAATGTAAAGGGCCACCCCTCCACCTCTTCTCCCTTTCCTGTCTCTCCTGAAGAGCTTGCAGCCATCCAGTACAGCGCTCCAGCCATGTGAGTCGTCCCACCCTGTTTCTGTGATGGCAATTACATCACAGCTCTGCTGCTGCACCGTGGCCTCCAGCTCTTCTTGTTTGTTACCCATGCTGTGTGCATTAGTGTACATGCACCTCAGCTGGGCTGCTGATTTCACCCCTAGCTCAGGCTTACCACCCACAAGCATTCTCCAGACAAACCAGCTGCTTCCCCTTCAGACCTAGTTTAAAGCCCTCTCAACAAGTTCTGCCAATTCATGAGCTAAAATTCTTCTGCCCTTCACAGAAAGATGGAGCCCGTCTGGTCCAAGCAGGCCGGGTGCCGTAAAAGCTGCCCCATGATTAAAGAATCTGAAATTTTGTCGATGACACCAACCCTCGAGCCACTCGTTGGTAATGTGAGCTCTCCTATTGCTTTCAGTGTTTTTCTCAGACTCCAAAGGGACTGAGGAAAAGACTGTCTGTGCCCCTGTCCTATTAACCACCTGACCCAATGCCCTAAAGTCCCTTTTAATTGCCCTGACACTCCTCTTTTCAATCTCAACGCTGCCAGCCTGGGGTATCAGCAGTGGGTAATAATCAGAGGGCTGAATCAGCCCAGGCAGTGTGTCAGTGATATCCCGTACCCGAGCCCCAGGGAGGCAGCAGACCTCTCTGTGGGGTGGGTCTGGTCGACATATGGGGCCCTCTGTTCCCCTCAGGAGGGAGTCACCCACCACGATTACCCTTCTTTCCTTTTTGATGTTAGAGGTGCTGATCTGTCTCACAGATGAATCATAACTGGGAGCCTCACTGGACAGATAATTTTCTTCTAAACCATCTGGCTGACTCTCCAGATCCAGGGGATCATACCGAATCTGAAGTGGCACCTGGCTTGGGAGAGGGGGTTGGGAGGGATTTTTATTATTATCTCCTCGAGTAGGTACCCACTCCCACTCCCCTTCATCAGCCAGGTGTCCTTCTATAGCCTGACAGTGGGAGGTGTGGGAGACAGCGGGAACCAAGGAGAGCATTGCTGCCCTGCCAGACCTCATGGAACCAAGGATCCATTGGGACACTGCAGGGCCCTGGGGCACCACGGTGCCATTGTGACACTGCAGGGCCCAAGGATCCAAGGGACTTTGTGACACCAGAGGGACATTGTGACACTGGGAGGCCTCATGGAATCATGGAGACCATTGGGACACTCTGGGGCCTCATGGAACCGTGGTGACACCAAGTTGTCTGGGGGTGTTGATCTGCTGGAAGGCAGGAGGGCTCTGCAGAGGGCCCTGGACAGGCTGGATCCATGGCCCAAATCCAACAAGGTGAGGTTTAACAAGTCCAAGTGCCGGGTCCTGCACCTTGGCCACAACAACCCCTGCAGCACTACAGGCTGGGGAGAGAGTGGCTGGACCGCAGCCAGGCAGAAAGGGACCTGCAGGGACTGATGGACAGCAGGCTGGACATGAGCCAGCAGTGTGCCCAGGTGGCCAAGAAGGCCAATGGCTCCTGGCCTGGATCAGGAATGGTGTGGCCAGCCGGACCAGAGCAGTGATTCTTCCCCTGTGCTCAGCACTGGTTGGGCAGCACCTCCAGTGCTGTGTCCTGTTCTGGGCCCCCCAATTTAGGAAGTACATGGAGGGGCTGGAGCATGTCCAGAGAAGGGCAACAAGGCTGGTGAGGGGTCTGGAGCACAAGTCCTGTGAGGAGCGGCTGAGGGAGCTGGGGTTGTTGATCCTGGAGAAGAGGAGGCTCAGGGGAGACAAGGCGGTGTCAGGGCACAGGTTGGACTTGATGATCTCCAAGGTCTTTTCCAGCCTTGCTGATTCTGGGATTCTCTGAAACCACCCTTGGAGCAGTTGCAGGAGGAGCCCTGGGCCTCCTCTTCAGAAGCTCCAGCAGCCCAGGTCCCTCAGCTTCTCCTCACAGCCCCAAAGCCCATCCTGTCAGTCCTGCAGAGCCTCTGCAGCCCCTCCTCACTGCCCAGAACAGGGAGCCCCACAGCCAGACACCGCAGCCCAGATGTGCCCCCCTGGCCTGGGCTGCCTCTGGCAAGGGAGCAGCACGAGGCACTGCAGGAGCCTGCAGACAATTCCTGCAGCACTTGTGGGATGATCCCGCTCCCCAAGGGACGATCCCATGGTGCCAAGTCAGGAACTGGAATGGGGAGTGGGGCCAGAGAGGAAAGGGCAAACAGGGATGGGCTGTTTGCAGGGGAGGGAACAGGGCTGGGCAACAGGAAGAAATATGTACAAGGGAAGAGTAAAGAAAGCAAAAGTGAAGCCAAGGAAATGCTCAGGGCAGTTTGGGGGTGGCTGCCAGGCAGCCCTGGCTCTGAGCAACAGCGTCTGCAGTGGGACAGGAAACTCCCAGCTGATGGGAACAAACTTTCTGGCTGGCTGCAGAGGCCAGGACAAAGCTGAGTGGTTTCCCTGGTGTCCCCCAGCCCTTCCTGGCCCCAGGGGCTGATGGCATTTGTGCTCCCTCAGGTTCATGTCCCCACAGCAGCAGCATGGGGGTGCTCCCGCCTGCTGTGTGCAGTGCAAACAGGGGCTTCTGAGCCAGTGCTGCCGTGGCTGTGCCTGCAAGGATGCGGCACCTGTGTGAGCTGGGGGAGAGGCCAGGGCTGCAGAGGGGGGATGTTGTTGGCAGCTCCATCAGGACGCTCTGGGACGCTGCCCTGGGCTGTCCAGCGCACTGGGGATGGATCAGCCCCTGCTCTGCTGCTCCTTCCCGTCTCCCCCAGGGCCCTTGCAGAGCACCAGCCATGCTGTTTTCCCCCAGCCTGCCCACGGCCAGCCTGGGGCTGCTCACGGGGGTTTTCTGTGCCGAGCATTGGCCTGGCCGTGTTCTTGAGAGAGCCTGGGCAAGGAGCCTGGAGCCCCCAGGCCCTGGCCTGAGGCGCCAGCGCTGCCCCAGCAGTGCCCATGGCCTGTCCCTGCTGCAGCCCCGGCACTGCCACCCCCAGGACTGTGCCCGGCCCCGAGAGCACTCAGGCCCTGCAGCAACACCAGGGCCACCAGGGCAGCGGGGCAGGGCCACGGGAGCAGCACTGGCAACACCAAATGCTGCTGCTGCTGGGCACAGCTGCTGTGCCAGCACTGATCTGCCCCCAGCTCTGCACACAGACATTGCTGCTGCAGCTCCAGAGAAGGCAACAAAAGGGCATCTCTGCAGAAAACTCTGCTGGGACATCCTTGAGTTCCTTTAAAGCCACCAAGAGGGCAGACCCTCATTGACACAGTCTGTAGCCACAGGGAAGGTGGAGAGAAACAAAGTGAGAAATGGCACAGACTGTATTTTTTATTTGTGGACAATATCAAAAAAGTAAAAATATGAACCTCCAAAATGAAACCAACAAGAAGTTACCGAGATGACTTTTATTAAAAGTGATTTGCAGAAATTGGCCAGCAGTTTAATGTCCCTGAATGCATCCAGTCATCAGTGTCCTCACTGCAGCCTTGAGCTCCTGGTTCCTCAGGCTGTAGATGAGGGGGTTCAGGGCTGGAGGCACCACTGAGTACAGAACTGACAGTGACAGATCCAGGGATGGGGAGGACATGGAGGGGGGCTTCAGGTTTGCAAGTATGCCAGTGCAGACAAACAGAGAGACCACGGCCAGGTGAGGGAGGCAGGTGGAAAAGGCTTTGTGCCGTCCCTGCTCAGAGGGGATCCTCAGCACGGCCCTGAAGATCTGCACATAGGAGAAAACAATGAACACAAAACAACCTAGTCCTAAAGAGACACTAATAGCAATGAGCCCAAGTTCTCTGAGGTAGGATTTGGAGCAGGAGAGCTTGAGGATATGTGGGATTTCACAGAAGAACTGGCCTAGGGCATTGCCATGGCACAGGGGCAGGGAAAATGTATTGGCCGTGTGCAGCAGAGCATTGAGAAAGGCACTGGCCCAGGCAGCTGCTGCCATGTGGGCACAAGCTCTGCTGCCCAGGAGGGTCCCGTAGTGCAGGGGTTTGCAGATGGACACGTAGCGGTCGTAGCACATGATGGTCAGGAGATAAAACTCTGCTGACATGAAGAACAGAAAGAAAAAGAGCTGTGCAGCACATCCTGTGTAGGAGATGGTGCTGGTGTCCCAGAGGGAATTGTGCATGGCTTTGGGGACAGTGGTGCAGATGGAGCCCAGGTCGCTGAGGGCCAGGTTGAGCAGGAAGAAGAACATGGGCGTGTGCAGGTGGTGGCCGCAGGCTACGGCGCTGATGATGAGGCCGTTGCCCAGGAGGGCAGCCAGGGAGATGCCCAGGAAGAGGCAGAAGTGCAGGAGCTGCAGCTGCCGCGTGTCTGCCAGTGCCAGCAGGAGGAAGTGGCTGATGGAGCTGCTGTTGGACATTGGCTGTGGCTGCACATAGGGATCTGTAAGAAAAGTAATCATGGAACAGTTGGGTTTGGAGAGGACTTTAAATATCCCAGCCCAGCTTGGGGGCTCTTTCCCTCTCTGCCTGCCCAGGGTTCTGCTGCCTGGAGCTGTCCCTGCCAGCAGCTGCTTCCCTGTGCCCAGGGCTGGGCCCTGCCAGTGCTGCCAGAACCCAGCCCAGCCCTGGGGGCTCCGCTCTGCCCTGCAGACCCTTCCCAGCTCAGGCACTGCCCAGGGGCAGCTTTAGCTCTGCAGGCTCTGATGGCAATGCCAGAGCAACCCTGAGAAGGCTGGAAAAGCGACACTGATGCTGCCTCTAAGGGGCTCTGTGCTGATTTCTGTCACTGCCTGGTTTATTAACTCCTGAGAGAAAACATTTTTATTTTTCTCTCAGCCTGAACTGAGTGATGAATATCTATGTGCAATTTCCCATCCAATCCACACAGATCAGTAGATTAAAAAAGCAGGATTTTCCCTTTTATGCTGCCCCTGCCTTGCTGTGCTCCCATATAATATACTTGGAAATGTTCTGCAGTTAAATGCCATGCTGAGAGCAGTCCTGAACAATGTAGCAATCTCACCACACACGGAGAACAATTCCAAGCCCTACCAGCTGTCTCCTTCCACCCACATCTTGTCCCCCAGTGCTGGGAGCAGCTCCCCGGGCCGGCTGAGAGCTGTCCCTGGCAGGCAGCAGAGTCCCTGGCCCAGCACAGCGCCCTGGGCTGCAGGACCCTGCTCTGCAGGACAGCCCTGGGCACCCCTGGCTGCTCTGCACAAGAGATGATCAGAGAATGTACTCACAGGGTCTGTGGGCATTGGGATGTTCCAGCTGTAGGAGATCACTCCAGGAGCTGCAGCTGCATTGTCCTGCAGCCAGAGGTTCCTGTGCCAAGGGCTGCCAGGGATTCTGCCCCAGGCACTTCTCAGCACCTTCCCAGCCCTGACTGATGGAAACTCTCTGTGCCTCTGTGCTGTGCCTGAGCTGGCTGCAGGCAGTGCCCCAGCCCTGCTGGGCTGGGAGAAGAGCTGCTCATCCAGAGAAATGTGCTTTTGAAGCTCTCCTTGGTTACCAGGATCACCCTCTGTGCCAGGAGCCCGGCCCAGCTCAGCAGCACAGACACAGCACAAGGACTTTAATGACCCTCTGGGGCTTTGTGCTCAGGCCCTGAACATCAGGCCCTGAGAGGGAGCTGCAGAAACCTCTCCAGATCTCCAAGTCAGAATCCAACTCCAAAGTTTCTTTGACTTTTAATGGGTCCCACTGAGGGACACGACTGAGAAAGTGTCCCCAGGCCCCAGGCAGAGCAGAGAACTGGAGGCACTGATGACAGGTGGGGACAAAGAGAAGCCAAGTCCGGGTGCCCTGGGGCACAGCAGGGTCTGTGCCACCAAGGGCTGTCAGGAGACACCTTGTCCTGAGGCACTGGGGCCTCCTGGCACAGCCCCAGCCAGGCTGGGCACTGTCAGCCCCTTGTCCTGCCCTCAGCATCCCCCTCTAGCCCACATCCCAGTGGCCTCAAGGATCTGCTGGAAGGAGTCCCTGGGGAGCCTTGCTCAGGAATGGCCCTGGGGGCTCCTTCATGCTCCCAGGGACTGCAGGTTTTTCAAAGCACTTTGGCTTTGGCTTTTGCCTTGGAGTCTCTGAGAGCTTTGTGCAATCCTGGCCTCCAATTATCTGCTGTAATTAGTCCCTGGAGAGGCTTTGTCAGGAACAACACTCAGTGGGGCTCATTAATGCTTCAAGGTACTTCAGTTCTTTTAAGGTACTTGGTGTTTCCCTTTTGATCCATACTCTGTGAGAGGTTTGTGCAATCATGGCCCCAATTATCTGCTTTAACGAGTCCCTTGAGAGCTTCGTGCTGACACTCAGTGGGGCTCATTGATGCTTTGAGATACTCAAGGAGTTTAAGGTACTTTGGGTTTTCCTTTCCACGCTGAGAGGTTTTTGTGCCATTTTGAGTCTCTGAGAGGTTTTTGTGCAATCCCGTCCTCCAATTCTCTCCACCAAGGACTGCCTGAGGAGCCGGTGTTGGGCATGGACCTCAGGCAGTCCCATTTATGGTTTGTGACTCCAACAACTTTGGGGTTTTCTTCTGGCTTTGACTCCTGGAAAGGTTTGTGCCATCTCTTCTCAGGGCCTGAGGTTCCAGGGCTCAGCTCCAAATGCACCACGGGGCTCATTAGGACAAAGCAAGTCCTGAAAAACCATGGCTCTGCCTTGATTTCCCTCTGCTTTAGTGCATTTCATTAGGAAGGTTTCCTACTGCAGTTATAAAGAAATATTTCAAAGAGTTTATAGGAAATATGTATTCCTATTTTAAAGGGGGTATTTTCCTACTGTTTTTATTACACAAGATTTGATTGCAGTATTCACTGATACTGACCCAGGGACTCTCCTGAGTTTGTCTGCCCAGGTCAGAGAAGCTGTGCCTTGAGCTCTGACCCAGTGTGGACAACCTTGCTCCACAATCCCCAGCTTCATCTGGTCTCTCCTCACTCACCTGGGATCTGCTTTGCCCAGAGAACTTGTCAGAACCCAGAATGTCCCTTGGACACTCTTGCATGTTCCAGGCCCAGGTCAAAAGCATTTGAGACCCTGGAATGCAGCCACAGACCCCTGTGGCTTTGGACCTGATCCATGGAACAATTTACCAACCTTGCAGGAAGAACAAGAAATCACAAAAGTTTAGATAGTATAGTAGAAGTAGTCAGAAATTGAAAGGAAGATTTTTTGAGTGCTGTACAGGGGGGTTTTAGGCCTTGTACAGAGGGGTCTGAGTTTTGTACATGGGGGACAGAAGTTATAAGATGGAGGGACTTGGGTGTGTCCTGTCCTTTTTCCTTCTTCTTCCTAACCTCCATGTTCTTGGTGATGTTTGCACTCACAGATTGGTTTACAGTAGAAAGTCACTGTTCAATATAGGTGATGGGCATTGGGGAAAAACCATAAACATTTAACACGTAATATGTGATATAAAAGAAGGCACCAGCTCCCTGGGCGTCAAAGTGTGCCCTTGCCTGACTGCTGAACGGACCGCAGCAGCTCAGGGAGAAATCTTTTAGGTAACATACAATAAACTACCTTGAGAACTGACGACTGAAGACTACTGAGCCTTTCTTTGGAGGCACGGGTTGGAGGAGAGACTTTTCCACCTTTCTGGGCCATCCCAATCAGGGAGTGAGACCCATCAAGAGCTGGCTGCAATCAGCCCAAGAGAGATTTTCCTTCTTTTATTTCTGAAGCACTCTAAAGTCCTGAGTTTCTCTGTTGAATTCAGACACCCTTCTCAAGTGTGTGCCAAGCCCAAGGTGCTTCCAAGGCCACTGCAGACCTGCCCTGAGCCAGCTGTGAGGGTGGATCATCATTCCAACTTGCACTGGGCCATTGCAAGGGGCTCTTGGCACGGACACTGCACTGACCCCACTGCTGGGTTTGGGTGCCATGGCATCCCTCATCAGTTCAGGTTTCCTTGGGAACCACCCCAAGGAGCCATTTCTGCAGCCAGGTTCCATGGCCACTTGCCTGCAGAGCTGTTGCTGCCCTCGGCTGCCATGGCAGCCCTCAGGACAAAGCGGTGCCGGGGCTGTTCCAGGTCCAATTGCAGGGACACTCGTTGGTGCCGCCAGGTGCCATGGCAATGGCCACGGGGACCGTTACTTAGTTTGGTGCCACGGCAACCGAGGCCTGGAGCCGTTGTGATGGTTGGTGCCATGGAAACCTGCCCTGGCCCCTTGCTCAGGGCTGCTGTCGCTGCCCAGAGCCAGAGGGGATCCCTTGCTGGGGGCTTGTGCCATGGCCACCTGCCCTGTGCCGCGCTGGCCGGTCAGGCGCCGCGGAACCAGCAGCAAACGCCAGGGCCAGGGCCAAAGGCCAGGTCAGCCAGACAGAAAGGGGCAGTGCTGGGCACTGTTTCCATGGCAGCCCTCACTGGGGGTGACACCTGGGTCACCTGTCCTGGCAGTTGCCATGGAAACCCGGCTCATTGGGAATACAAGGGTGGACAAAGGTTTTAGTAGGGCCTGGCACAACGGGACAAAGGGGGGTGGTTTTAAACTAAAGGAAGGGAGGTTCAGATAAGAACAGATAAGGAGGAAATGTTTGATGATGAGGGTGGTGATACACCAGGACAGGTTCCCAGGGAGGTGGTCAGTGCCCCATCCCTGGAAACATTCAAGTCCAGCTGGGACAGGGCTCTGAACAACCTGATCTGGTGAAAGATGTCCCTGCTCATGGCGGGGTTTGGATGAGATGAGCACTGCAGAGCTCTTCCCATCCAAACCATTCCAGGACTGCATGGGCAGAAGGGGCTGCTCAGTGCACTCCATCCACTGCCTCGACTCCTCATGGTCTCTGCTGGACCCCACATCCCACAGCCAAACCGAGCCCCTTCTCTGCCTTTCCTCCCCCTGCCCCAGGGGCTGGCACAGCCAGGGGGGCACAGGTGACCTTTGGGCTTTGCAGGGCTCAGGCACAAGGGCCGTGGCAGAGTCAGGGCTGAGGTCACACTCTGTGGGCTGGGGCAGAGCCCAGCCAGAAATGAGCCCTGAGGCAGCAGCTCTGCAGTGCTGGCCACCAGGCCGGCTTGCCAAGGGAGGCTTCTGGCCATGCCCTGCAAGCAGCTGCTGCTGCCAAGGTGCCTTTGGTGCCTCAGGCTCTCCCTGGCACAGCTCCCAGCACGGCACTCTGCCCTTGCGCCCGAGGCCTTCCCTGTGCTGGGGCTGGCCTGGGGCTTTTCCTGCAGCAGGACCTGCCCTGCTCCTGGCACAGGAAAGGCAGTTCCTGCTGGAGCAGGAGGCTCTGCCTGCAATGGGCTCAAACCAGTCCCGCAAGGCCCTGTTTGCAAAACCCCAGTGGGAAATGAAGGAGGGGCGTCACGCTGCCGTTGGGGTGAATAATGCTGAAACCAGCCTGACTCCTCCATCCCAAAGTTCTACATCCCCAGAGGGAGATGAAGCTGTGGCAGGGCTGGAAAAATCCCCAGAGAAAGGAACAACCAAGTGACACCACTGAGAGCTCCTGCAGAGCTGCTGAGCTGGCCCAGCCTGGGCACATCTGACTGACAGGGCAGCACTTCAGACTAGAAAAGCCCCATCCAAATTTTAATGGCAGCGTCTCCTGGCATTTCCCTTCTTGGAGGCTGTGGAGATTCCTCCCTGCAGTGGGGACACCCCTCAAGGTCACTGCTCCAGGCTGAGCCAGAGATTTGCCCATGGTGGTTGGTCGGGGGCAGTGACATCAATCTCTGCTTAAGAACTGGTTTTTGTTTAATACAATTGCTTCAAAATTGCTTCCTGTTTCAGCCTGAGTGTCCCTGCAAGAACTGGGCATATTTCAGGCAGTTCCAGAAGCTCAGGGATCTCATTTCATGAGGAATCTGGGATGCAAATGGCCTTGTAAGAAGGACAAAAGCAGAAGCAATGGACTAGAAATAATTAGAAGAAACTACCCTTCTTCCAGACAAAGTCCACCAAGTCATTCCCTGCATTTCTCCTTTTCAAATTCTTTCCGTCACCTACTCTCAGAGGTCCAGCCTGTTCTGGTGCTTATCATGAACTGACTGTGCTCTTGATTTATACCAGCACTGGAGATGTAGAATCACCCAAACTGAACACAGAAACAAACTCCCTCTGTCCCATTTTCATGTTCTAGATCACTTTCCAGGTGTCCATGGAGATGTGGGAATGATTATCACACAACTCTCCATTTCTGGCTGCAGGCTCTGGAGATTCCTTCTCTGCATTCAGTCAGGCTTGTATTCCCTAACAAGTCCTGGTTCCACCTCCTGTTTCCCAAGGCTGGAACAGTCACAATGAAAACCTCACCAATGGCACAACTCCCCAGCTCACCAGGAAAAGAAAGGACAAGCTGTCAAGTTCTCCAAACCTTTGTCCTGCTCTGCTGCAAGTCCTGCTGCACTCCCGCTGTGGAAAGCCAAGAGAAGCTGCAGGTGGTGGCACATCTTGTGACAAGAGCTCAACCTGGTTCTCCAGGAAAGGTTCTTGAGAAGAGCAAACAGGACTGTGGAGAAGATTCCTGGAAAACTGAAACAGCTTTCCAGAAGTGAAATGAAAATTGAAAGAAACAGTCCAAGATGTTTTCCTCTATTTATTTCTCTGCTCCCTTTCTCCATCTTGCACTACTTCTCCATCCCATTAATTCCAAATGCATCTCACCTCTAAGATCAGTGACTTAGCGAGTTCTAGACACTCTAAAGTACCATGAGCCACACAGTTTGCCTTTCAGTATTCACTGGAAAGCAACGCTGGAGCCATAAGTGCAGGGCCAGGACCAGGGAATCCTCCAGCCAGGGAATGTGCCCCGATAGGGTTTGATCCTCAGCAGGGACAATACACAGCAGCGACCGAGGAGATACCTCTGCCCCCGTGCAGGAGTCCAGACTCTGGGTCTGGGCTGAACACTGCAAAGTTCCCGTGTTTGGACAGGCTCAGGGGCTGCCCCCGGGGAGTGGGGGGCTGGGCGTGGGGGTGAGCGGGCAACGGAAAAACGGACACGGGGACAAACGGCCCCGGAGCTTCAGTTGCAGCAGCAGCAGCGGCGGCGGCAGCAGCAGCAGCAGCGGCAGCAGTGATTTTGTTGACTTCCGATTCTTACTCCTCTCCCTCTCCTTCTCCCGCTGTCCCGCACCGTCTCCCGCTGTCCCGCACCGTCTCCCGCTCTCCCTTTCCCGCTGTCCCCTCCTCTCCCAGTCTCCCTCTCCCCATTCCCGGCCGGGCCATGCCCCCGGCCCGCCCCCGGCTCCGGGCGGGGCTGCCCCATCCCCGCCCCCGGCCGTCCCGCCGGGGTCTCGCCTCCGCCCGGCTCTGGCCGTGCTGGCGGTGGCGCTTCTGGGCGGGCATCGGTGCCTGCGCCTGGGGCAGCATCGCCTCGCTCTGGCTCCGCCTGGCCCGAGCCTGGCCCCGGCCCCGGCTCCTCCCGGGCCCCGCGGAGGACACACGCGGCGCGGCCGCTGCCGCCGCCTCCGCTGCGGCTTCCCCGGCCCGAGCTCCGCCGCTCGGCAGCGCGGCCGCCGCCCCCGAGCCGCCGCTGTCCCGTTGCCGGGAGCGAACGCCTGGGGAGGGCCGGCCCGGGGCGGTCGGGGAGCGCTCGGGGGCCGCTCCTGGCCCCGGGCCGAGCGCTGACAGCCGCGTCCCGCCCGCAGGGAAGGCGCAGCAGGGCCTGAAGGAGCGGTACCGGCTGGGTTCGCTGCTGGGCAGCGGCGGCTTCGGCAGCGTCTTCGCGGCCACGCGGCTCTCGGACGGCGCCCCGGTGAGCGGCGGGGCCGGCGGCGGGCGGAGGAGGAGGAGGAGGAGGAGGAGGAGGAGGGGGAGGAGGAGGGATAGAAGGAGAAGGAGAAGGGAGAGGGGGAGAGGGGGGAGGAGGAGGAGGAGGAGGAGGAGGAGGATGGGGCTGGAGCTTGCGCTGGGGCTGAGGCTGGGCATGGCGGGCGGCGAGCTCAGCCCGCTGCTGCTCTTGGCTTGCAGGTGGCCATCAAAAGGGTGCCAAGGAACCGCGTCCGGCACTGGGGCGAGCTGGTGAGTGAGCGGGGCCAGCGGCAGAAGCCGGGCCGTGCCGGGCGGGGATGAGCCGAGGCCCGGCAGGGTGGGAGCCACCAGGACGCCTCGAGGGAGAGCGGGCGTGGGGCCAGTGCAGGGCACAGAGCATCCCGTGCTGGGTGAGGGGTTCCTGACCCCCGGCATGGCATCAGCCCCACTGACGGCATCGTGCTCCTCCCGCAGGCCAACGGCACCAGCGCACCCCTGGAGATCGTGCTGCTGGACAAGGTGTCCACTGGCTTCCCCGGTGTCATCCAGCTGCTGGAGTGGCTTGAGCTCCCCAACTACATCTTGATGGTGCTGGAACGCCCGAAGCGGTCTCAGGACCTGCATCATTTCATTCGGGCACGGGGGTTCCTGTCCGAGGAGGAGGCGCGGGATCTGTTCCGCCAGGTGCTGGAGGCCGTGCAGCACTGCACCAGCTGTGGGGTCCTGCACAGGGACATCAAACCACAGAACATCCTGGTTGACCTGGCCACCGGGCAGGCCAAATTGATTGACTTTGGCTGTGGCACCTACCTGCAAGACACAGCCTACACTCGCTTTGCAGGTGAGCCCACGCAGGGGTGTGCTCTCGGGCCTGGCATCTCATGGCCCAACATCTCACAGCCCAAGCTGGCTGTGGCAGCAGGGATTCTCCCTTTTGCTGCCCTTCATGGCACTGAGATTTCAGCTGAGTTGCATTTGAGCAGGGCTGGGTGGGGAGCCAGCTTCCAGCCCTGCTGGCAGCCTTTGCCCACCACTCTGCCCAGGACTGGGTCTGGGGCTGGGGCTGGGGCCCAACAAAAACACCCGTGGGTGGGGGTAGCAGAGAGGGGGGCCGTAACCTGTATCCCAGCCGGTTTGGTGTGCAGGTGACAAAGGGCTTGGACTGCTCCACTCACCTGGTTTGTTTTCGATTCATGATGTTTTTGGGCAGTGCAGGCAGGGAGGATGAAGGCATGGTTTTCCCAAGAACTGGGTGGGTTTTTCCTCCTTATGGTCGGGCCTTGCCGGGACTTCTGCTGCCCTCTTCCAACCCCAGTGGCTTCTTTTCCAACCCCGAGTCTGTACACAAGTCCCAGGTGCTGGCGAGAGGGCGGCGGTCACCCCGTGTGCCACTGGGGCAGCCCCCACACGCCCAGGGATGCTGGGGCCAGGCTCTGGGAGCAGCAGCATCCCCCTGATGAACCCCATCTGTATTCCACAGGAACACCGTCATACAGCCCCCCGGAATGGATCCACTTTGGATTTTACTACGGCAAGCCAGCTACCATCTGGTC
Organism: Anomalospiza imberbis; assembly: GCF_031753505.1. NCBI lineage: Eukaryota > Metazoa > Chordata > Aves > Passeriformes > Viduidae > Anomalospiza > Anomalospiza imberbis. The sequence goes on along the minus strand of NC_089712.1, from coordinate 356,982 downwards.
CCTGGGCATCCTGCTGCACCAGATGGTCTGCGGGGAGCACCCTTTCAGGAGGTGCCAGAACATCAGCTGGGACCATCAGCTCTCACTGCCACAACGGCTCTCTCAAGGTGGATCCTCATCTCTGGCCACGGGGGCAATGCCAGTGCTGGGAGACAGCAGCAGCTCGTGAGCATCCCGCTCTGGCAGCTGCTGAGGAGGTGGCACATGTCCTGCTCTCCTGCTCTCCTCCAAAACAGGGAATTGATGGGGAAGTTTAGGCCCAGCTCTGAGCACATCCAGCATGGCCTGGGCAGGGGAATAGTGGGGCAAAGCCAACAGGAGCCTTCTCCAGCTGACCGGCTGGTTCTGATTTCTCTGCCCAGAGTGCCAAGATGTGATCAGGCGGTGTTTATCCATGCTGGACTCGGACAGGCCCTCGTTAGAAGAGCTGTTATGTGATCCCTGGCTGCAGGATATTCATCGGCCCTAGAAGAAGGGAGAGAGCCACAGGCACACTTTGATGCAAGGCCCTGGTAAGTTGCAGCTCCACACATGCCTTGGCAATCAGAAGCAAAGGAACCCAGACATTTTGTCCTGCCTGTGTCACTGCCCAGGGGTCATCAGATGGGGACACGCAGCCCTTGTGCTGGAGCTGAGCTGCTCTGCCCAGCAGTGGTGGCCACCATCTGAGCTGGTTTTGCTTGTCCTGGTTCCCTGACAGCTCTGGGCCCTGGGCAGAACCCTGACAGCCTGGGCTCACCCCCAGGGAAGGAGAAGGAGCCCCTGGAGGAGCTGTACCAGGTGGGGCTGCTGCTGCTGGGGACAGCAAGGACGACATCAAGGATGACAACCTCTTCCTCCACCTGGTCACCGGCAGCTGAGGATGATGGACTTCGATTCTGGCACCTTCTCCAAAGCCAGGCTCCACAGGGAATTTGCAGGTGAGTCCACACGCAGGGGGATGCTCCCAGATTTGGGCATTGCACAGCCTGGCCAGGAACCAAAGGTTCCCCCTTTGCTGGGGCGGATGCAGCTGATCCTTCAGTCGGCTGCCAGGCTGCTTTTGGCAGGGCTGGGGGATGGGCTGGGGTGGTGATGAAATGGGAGTGGGCTCCTGGCCCTGCCAACAGCCCCAGCACCCACTGTGCCCCGGGCTGGGGCTGGGGCAGCCAGCCCGACACAAACAAACCCCCATGGTGGGAGCAGAGGTGGGACTCCAGAACCTGTGCAGGGGCTGCTTTGCTCTGCAGGCAAGGAAGGGCTTGGGCTGCTCCACTGCCCCTGTTTGCTTTGGGATCACCGTTATTTTGGGGGGCAGTGCAGGGGGGAAGGGATAAAGCCTGGGCTTCCCTCACCTGTGGGTGGGTTTTTCCCTGGCATGCAGGGGTTGGGCCTTCCTCAAGTCCCTGACAGTAATATGATTTTTGACCTTTTTTCTTGTTCCCCTTTTTGTCTGTAATCTATTTTCAATAATTTGTTGTGTGTTTTTCTAGAGGAAGCGTTCTAGATGTGGTCCAGTCTGGATGGGGAAGTGCTTGGGAGCAGCTGTGGTGTGGATGGGCCGTGCCCTTGGAGAAGGCTGAGGACATCGTTTGGGACCAGCTTTTCTTCCAGCGGGGGATGGCGTCAGGTGGGTCCCGTCTGCTTGGCATGGTGGGATCAGAGCTTTGGGGAGATGGCAGCGAGCACAGGAGCATCCTGCTCTGGGCAGCTGCTGAGGGCTGGATGTGCCGTGGCCGGCTGCAGGCTGGGCACATGTCCTGCCCTCCTGCTCTGCTCCCAAAGGCAGCAGGGATGGGCAGCTCTGGGCACAGCTCTGGGCACGGCCAGCATGGCCTGGGCACCGCGGGCGGCTGGGACAAGGGGACAGGAGCCTTCAGCTGACGGGCGCTTTCTGGTTTCTCTCCTTGCAGCCGGGCTCTGCAGGTGCTGAGGCTGCTCTGGGCTCTGCCAGGGCTCTGCTGGAGCTCAGCACCGGGCCGCAATCAGCCAAAGAAGAAATGGGGTGACCTGCAGCACAGACCTGCTGGAGCATTTCAGCAACACAGCTCAAGTGTGCAGAGTGTACACCTCCCAGGGAAAACATGACACCACCCCAAAATAAACTTGTTCAATAGCTTCTGAAATGAAATCAATCTGGGATGACCCCAAATGACATTTTGCAGCTTGCTCAAGGCGTAGCTCAGCCCTTCTTTGAACTGTTCTCTCCCCCACCTGCCTTTTACTTCCCAACAGCTCCCTCTTTTCCCCCAGTGAGTTCCCAGCCCATGGCAGTCTCCATCACACTGTTGCCTTCCTTGATGCCCCTCACCACGAGGAAGGCTGAGCCCCAGGCTTAGGGACTCATCCTGTCACGGGCTGAGGAGCAGCAATGTCTCAGAGGTCCAGTGGGATTTTAGTGTCATTCAGAGCTGCTCTCCAGCCCTCAGCTCTCCTCACTGCTGCGTTCCCACTCCCTTTTCCTCGTCCTTGCAGCAGGATGAGCTCTGTGAATCCCCTTGAGCCTCCCCACTCTTCCCAGCCCACGCACCCACCTCAGTTAGGCTGAAGCTGCAGCTTCTCTGTCTCCTGTGGCACACCAGTCCAGTCCCCTGTGCGGGGAGCCCCAGCCCCAGAGCACAGCACTCAGCAGTGCACTCCGGGCTGGAGCAGCTGCCCTGCAGCCCTGGCTTGGCTCTTTGTGGCAAGGGAATGCTCCCTGTTTGCAGCTGTCCCTGCAGGATGGCCCCAGGGCAGAGCCCAGCCAGGCTCCAACTGCAGCCCCTGAAGCTTGGGGCAGACAGTGGTTCCAGAGCTGAAGTTCACGGGGAGCACCCAGAGCTGTGGCTTGCAGTCAGTGTTGGCAAATGTTGTGTTCTCATCTCCTGCAGCCTGTGGGGAAAGCCACCTGTGCTGCCAGGCCTGTGTGTGCCAGGCCTGTGTGTGCCAGGGGCTCTTGGATGTCTCTGTACCCATGGACAGAAGGCTCTGTGTGTGCCAGGGGCTCTTGGATGTCTCTGTACCCATGGACAGAAGGCTCTGTGTGTGCCAGGGGCTCTTGGATGTCTCTGTACCCATGGACAGAAGGCTCTGTGTGTGCCAGGGGCTCTTGGATGTCTCTGTATCCATGGACAGAAGGCTCTGAGTGTGCCAGGGGCTCTTGGATGTCTCTGTACCCATGGACAGAAGGCCCTGTCTGTGCCGGGCTTTCCATAATGTCTCTGTACCCATGGGTATGGAATAGCATGGGCCCTGAAAGTGTCAGTCCCGTTGCTTGCACGCTCCTTCCTTTGTATACAAGACGCATCCATGCACACCCCCATGTACAGATACATTAAAACGTCAGGGAGGGACAGAGATTTCCCACAGAGCTCTAACTTGGGCATAACTCACCTTTTAGCCGGTGGCCAGGGGATTTTTTTCCCAGCTCTGTGTGAGAAGGTGTCCAGGAGCTGAAGGAGCAGCATTTAGAAGCAATTTCAGGATTTCTAGGCAGGAAGTGGAGCTAACAACCATCCACGTAACTCGCCGTATTCATCAGGATGTGCTGCTGGTTCTTTGGGAATATGGCCCAATGGAGACACGAGCCTTGGAAAAATCCCAGCTCTCTGTGGGTTTGTGCAACGGGGGAGCAGCAGAAACACTATGTGTCTGCTTTGGGGACACAAGGCCCAAGGAGCTGCGGTGGCAGAGGGTGACCTGGGCTGGTGGCAGGTGAAGTCCTGGTTCATGACATCCCAGAGTGGCACAGGACAAAGCTCCAAGCCCTCCCAACCCCACTGATGAAGTCTTTGTGATGCTGCACATCCTATAGGAAAAGCTGCTGTCACACAATGCACTGGGATTTGTAAGTTTCATTTTCAATACTTTAGGTCCAAGTTTCAAACTGCAATATTTTTGCACTCAAGACACAGTCGTGCACAATCCATCTCTCATCCTCCTATTGCTTCAACTCCAATTAAAAAAAGAAATCCTAATATTCGAAACAAAACCCAAAGTCTTTAAAAAAAGGATGCTGAGGTCAGTCCGTAAGATGGATCCAGGCCATCAGAACATGCACAAAGTAAATGAGTTCTCCTTTTAAAAAGATCAGTTACCTCTTAATCCAAAGTTACAGAATATTTTCACTACACATTTGTTTCTTGTTTTTCATATTTTCCTCATTTTTCTTTTCCTTTCTTTTTTTAAGAAGATAACACATCCTGAAAAAGAAATGTTCAGCAAAATGAGATACATTTCTGATAAACAATGAAAATATTTACTCCTCCGTTTACTTTTCTCTGGATACCCTGAGGTAAAAAATCTAGCAGATATGAGCAGAGGTGTCAAGTGTTTGCTTTGGACTAAGCTGGAGTTCAGCACTGCTGACATCCTGCTCCAGCCAAGAGTTGCAGAATTCTTTTGCACATCTCGAGCCATGTGTTTGCAGGCACAGCACCTGCAGTGCTGACACACCAGTGCACGTGAATAACTCTGTTACTCCCTCACAGAATTTGGGCTCTGTCCCAGAACGAGGTGCTCCAGCCCTTGGCTCCTGGTTCCCGTGGGGAGCAGCTCCCTTCCCTCTGGCTGAGCTGCTCAGGCAGAGCCCGGCAGCTCCTGGCCCTGCAGGGCTGAGGCTTTTCCCCGTGGCTGGGCACAGACGGATGGAGCAGCACTGCTGGACACGGGCACACAGAGGGACCAGCAGCAGCTGCCTTTGGCCACCTGAGGCTCCAAGGCCCAAACTCTGAGCAGACAGGGCTGGAAGAGACTCGCAGGCTCCCTGCTGGCTCTGCTGCCCCACTTGTGCCCACCTGGGAGCCCCCAGGGCCAGCAGGGACTTGAGATGGCAGCGCTGGGCTCCTGGAGCTTGTGCAAGGAACGGAGCTGGGGACTCCCTGTCCATGGGGAGCTTCCAGATGGAAAAGGCTGCTGTGCCCAGGCAGCTCCAAGGGCAGAGAAAGGAGGGTCTCGACCCCTGGATCTGTGCCAGTCCCACAGTCCTGGGCAGCAGCCACCGAGCGCTGGGGGAGCAGAGGGCACAGCAAGAGGGACAAAAGCAGGCAAGGTCAGAGACTGGAGAGAGCCAGACCCGGGAGCAGGAACAGCTGCTCCATTGCACTCTTGGAGAAAGCTCTTGGCTGGTTCAAAGCGCTGAAAGGCGTGCAGGGCAGAGAGGAGGCCACCCCAAACACTGCTCCTGTTTCCACAGCCTCCCCTCTCCGTGTCCCAGAAGGAATTGGATGGACTGTGTTCTTCTCTCCAAGTCGTCCGGTTCAGCACGAGCAGCTGAGCACCAGGAGCTGAAGGAGCTGAAGCCTCAGGCCTCAAGAGCTGGGCCTGAGGAGACTTTCTGAGCAAATGAATGCTGCTAACATGGACCTGGCTGAATGCAGCAGATGGAATCATGGAAGCACAGAATCCTTTCTGTTGGAAAAGACCTCTGAGCTCATCCAGTCCAGCCGGTCACCCAGCAGTGTCGAGCCCAGCACTAAACCACGTCCCTGAAGTGCCAAGGCCTGGACAACAGCCCTGAGTGAGGCCCTGAGCCAAAGGTGGCCTCTGGATGAACCTTCCAACCAAAGGTTATCTTTGTATCTGCTCACTAATGAAATATGCATGGTCATTAGCGCTGTGATAGATGTATCCACTCATTAGTGAAACATGGATTGACCTTTCTGTGTTTAGAAGCCAGACAAGGCCATGAAATCTGACATCTGGCCTTGTCTGGGGCTGAATGGTCAAAGTCACCTCCCTTGGTTCCTCTTGGGCCCTGGCCAGGCTTTGGGAGGAACCCAGGAGGAGGATGAAACCAGATGTTCCCGCACCAGCAGCGCTGTCAGTTTGTTCATTCAGCACTGTCAGAGCTGGGCCCTCTCCCAGCGAGGCTGGAGCCTCACCTGTGGCTGGAGGCACCTGCAGGAATTCCCAGTGTCCAGGAGTGGCTCTGCAGCCCTTGGCTGTGACAGCTTCCCCAGCTGCTGTGTGGATCTGGGGCATGGTAAAGCCTGAGGGTAACTGCTGCTGGATCTTTCTTAATCACTGCTGCAATCTTTGGTGCTGCTGGCTGGGTGCATTGCCGAGCTGCTCCTTTTGTGATTCTTTGCTGCTTTGAGCTACAGTCAATGACACTGAGTCCTTCAGGTGGTGTCTGTGTCTTTGGTGCTGACCCTGCCCACTGGGGAAACAAAACTGGCACAGCCTGGCCAGATCACAACAAAATGTCACTTTTTAAATGTAAATGTGAGGAATCAGTCCCATCAGAAATTCCCAGATGGGAAGCCCTTCTCTGGAGTTCCCTGGCTCTGGAGTGGGCTGAGGTCAGAGCACTGGTGTCAGCAGTGGGGCACTCTGTTAAAAGAGGCTGAACCCCTGGATGTCTTCAAATGCATCCAAAAATTGCATGTGGAAGAAGGCAAAGAATTGTGGGTTTGGGAATATGTGGGTGAAGTTTGTAAATGGCACATTGGAAACAGCACCAACAGAAGGAAGAATTGCTTTTGGAATGCTCCCACATGGAGGGACAGAGGAAGGTTAAAACTTGAGCTCAGGTTCATTTGTGCAAGTGAAATATAATATTATTATTATCATCATTAATAACAGTTATATAAAAATAGAACATGATTATACATTTTTTTTCAGATAGAATTAAAAATTGATAATGTGAAATAAGGCTGACAATGCTAATATGTCACCTTTGGCTGCTCACTGTGACACTGAATACCCTACAGAAAAGGACTGGCCAAGACCCAAATGTCACAATAGAACTTTGTGAATTGTGTATAATGAATAAAGGAGGAAGGGATGTTGTGGAAACCCAGGACACCGGGAGTATTTCTCTGTCTGCTCTGGGGTGTCCTGACCCCCAGGGGAGCACTGACTTTGACCCTCATTCATGGAGAAAACTTCCAATGCCTCAAGGTAAACTAGAAACCACAAAAGTGTGAAATAGATTGTAGAGACTGTAGAGAGGAGTTTAGTATGTCACATGGGTAAGAAATTTAAGCTTTAGGATTTTTAGTATGTTATAGATGGATTCAAGATTGTTATAAATGAATGCTCCAATTTATTAATTAAAGAAAATTTATTAAATTGTCCAAATATAAATTTAGAGAATAACAACGAAAAGCCACTATCAAAAAAGGTCAGTGCCGAGCCCGGGATCGGCGCTGGGTGAGACACAGGTTTGACCACTACAGCATAGGGTCCCCTATGTTCACCCCGACTGTTCTGTCCAAGTGATTTATATATGGTTTTTCTTGCCTGAGGCAAAGTCTCTTTCTTCTTTTCTGGGCTGCACCTATTCATGTGGAGTTCCTTCACTGTGGCAAGTTGAACAGAACCCGTCCGATCCATCGTGCTGCTGGAGTTCGGTATTCAGATGTATCTCCCTGATGGTTCTGGTTATCTCACTCTCAACTACTTACAGCCTGTTTCTCATTGGGCGTTCCAAACATGTACATGTCACTTAGGGCGTGTAAGTGGTGCCATTGTGTTCAGCTGGATAAGATATACAGAAGTTTATTACATACAACAACTTGCAGAGTAAAATCTCGGACACTTTGTTATATATGGGATTTGATGCAGAAAAAGGGAATTAGAGAAAGGGAATTGGCTCATAAAATGAGAAAAAGACGAGAATGGAGATGCGTGAGGGAAAGAGAATGAAGAGAGAAACAAAAAGATTAGCATATAGAATAGCATGGTAGGTTAGTGAACAAATTTTGGAATAGCAACAGCAAACCGTTTTACCAGCTCCAATAAAACAAAAGCAGCCAGCAAAGCAGTTCAGTAATGTTTTACTTTCTAAATGTCCAGAGGGATTCAGCAAATCAGTACAAACATTCTGAAATACCTTGGCTAATGCTGGAGAACAGGAGGGGAACAGAAGCCCCGTGTTTTAAAAATTCTGCACTGGGACATTGAGCAGTCACTGTGGTGGTGAGATGGTTTCTCCTTGAAGCTGATGAGGGACAAAGCAAACCTCCAGCCAGCCACCCTGCTGAGAGCTTGGCAGTAAAGAGCCTGCAGCCAAGTAGGTGCTTTTCATCAGAAGTATTCAAAATAGTGTGCCAATATCCAAACCTGACCACTGATTGGTTTGACCCAACTTCCTGAAAAAATTCATTTCCATGTCAAACCACAACAAATATGTAAAATGTAACATAAGACACTTGAAAAATGATGAATGCCAAAGGATCTGAGTATTAGATCTTTCCTCAAAGAGAATCCTTTTTGCTAACATCTACATGCCAGGAGCTGCAGTGTAGCACCAGGGAGACAAAGGAACCCACCAGTGCTGAAAAGCACCCATCTCAGAGCCGGCCACATCCGTTCATTTGCAAATTAGGTCCTTTTCTCCCTGCTGCCAGCTGCGGGTTTGAAATACTGTGAAGCAACCTTCCCGTCCTTGGTGGGGTGCTTAAAAAAACTTACAGAATATTTCTTACCAATATAACGTATTTCATACATCTATTTCTCACAAGCACGAATTATCTAAAATACACATGACAATTCCATGATTCCATCTGCTGCATTCAGCCAGGTCCATGTTTGCAGCATTCATTTGCTCAGAAAGTCTCCTCAGGCCCAGCTCTTGTGGCCTGAGGCTTCAGCTCCTTCATCTCCTGGTGCTCAGCTGCTAGTGCTGAACTGGACGACTCGGGGAGAAGAACACAGTCCATCCAATTCCTTCTGGGACACGGAGAGGGGAGGCTGTGGAAACAGGAGCAGTGTTTGGTGTGGCCTCCTCTCTGCCCTGCACGCCTTTCAGCGCTTTGAACCAGCCAAGAGCTTTCTCCAAGAGTGCAATGGAGCAGCTGTTCCTGCTCCCGGGTCTGGCTCTCTCCAGTCTCTGACCTTGCCTGCTTTTGTCCCTCTTGCTGTGCCCTCTGCTCCCCCAGCGCTCGGTGGCTGCTGCCCAGGACTGTGGGACTGGCACAGATCCAGGGGTCGAGACCCTCCTTTCTCTGCCCTTGGAGCTGCCTGGGCACAGCAGCCTTTTCCATCTGGAAGCTCCCCATGGACAGGGAGTCCCCAGCTCCGTTCCTTGCACAAGCTCCAGGAGCCCAGCGCTGCCATCTCAAGTCCCTGCTGGCCCTGGGGGCTCCCAGGTGGGCACAAGTGGGGCAGCAGAGCCAGCAGGGAGCCTGCGAGTCTCTTCCAGCCCTGTCTGCTCAGAGTTTGGGCCTTGGAGCCTCAGGTGGCCAAAGGCAGCTGCTGCTGGTCCCTCTGTGTGCCCCCGTGTCCAGCAGTGCTGCTCCATCAGTCTGTGCCCAGCAACCGGGAAAAGCCTCAGCCCTGCAGGGCCAGGAGCTGCCGGGCTCTGCCTGAGCAGCTCAGCCAGAGGGAAGGGAGCTGCTCCCCACGGGAACCAGGAGCAAAGGGCTGGAGCACCTCGTTCTGGGGCAGAGCCCAAATTCTGTGAGGGAGTAACAGAGTTATTCACGTGCACTGGTGTGTCAGCTCTGCAGGTTGCTGTGCCTGCAAACACATGGCTCGAGATGTGCAAAAGAATTCTGCAACTCTTGTCTGGAGCAGGATGTCAGCAGTGCTGAACTTCAGCTTAGTCCAAAGCAAACACTTGACACCTCTTCTCATATCTGCTAGATTTTTTACATCAGGTTATCCAGAGAAAAATAAACAGAGGAGTAAATATTTTCATTGTTTATCAGAAATGTATCTCATTTTGCTGAACTTTTCTTTTTCAGGATGTGTTATCTTCTTAAAAAAAAAAAGGAAAAGAAAAATGAGGAAAATATGAAAAACAAGAAACAAATGTGTAGTGAAAATATTCTGTAACTTTGGATTAAGAGGTAACTGATCTTTTTAAAAGGAGAACTCATTTACTATATGCATGTTCTGATGGCCTGGATCCATCTTACGGACTGACCTCAGCATCCTTTTTTTAAAGACTTTGGGTTTTGTTTCGAATATTAGGATTTCTTTTTTTAATTGGAGTTGAAGCAATAGGAGGATGAGAGATGGATTGTGCACAACTGTGTCTTGAATGCAAAAATACTGCAGTTTGAAACTTGGACCTAAAGTATTGAAAATGAAACTTACAAATCCCAGTGCATTGTGTGACAGCAGCTTTTCCTATAGGATGTGCAGCATCACAAAGACTTCATCAGTGGGGTTGGGAGGGCTTGGAGCTTTGTCCTGTGCCACTCTGGGATGTCATGAACCAGGACTTCGCCTGCCACCAGCCCAGGTCACCCTCTGCCACTGCAGCTCCTTGGGCCTTGTGTCCCCAAAGCAGACACAAAGTGTTTCTGCTGCTCCCCCTTTGCACAAACCCACAGAGAGCTGGGATTTTTCCAAGGCTCGTGTCTCCATTGGGCCATATTCCCAAAGAACCAGCAGCACATCCTGATGAATACGGCGAGTTATGTGGATGGTTGTTAGCTCCACTTCCTGCCTAGAAATCCTAAAACTGCTTCTAAATGCTGCTCCTTCAGCTCCTGGACACCTTCTCACACAGAGCTGGGAAAAAAAATCCCCTGGCTGCCAGATTACAAGGTGAGTTATGCCAAAGTTAGAGCTCTGGGGGAAATCTCTGTCCCTCCCTGATGTTTTAATGTATCTGTACATGGGGGTGTGCATGGATGTGTCTTGTATACAAAGGAAGGAGCGTGCAAGCAACAGGACTGACACTTTCTATGTCCATGTTATTCCATACTGTCAGGGTCCGCAAGTGCACGCAGGGTCCCTGATAGGTTCTTTTTGGAGATCTCAAAGCACAAAAGACACAGCAGGGGACACAACACTTTGCTTAAACAAAAATGCACTTTTATTTAGTGCCAACAACTGCGATAGTGGGAGAGAAATAAAGAGGTAGAGTGAAAGATAGAGAAAGAGGGGAAGGGGATTATAGCTACCAGTCTGAAGAGACGAGGCCCTCAGAGCTTGACGAGATGCTCATAGGCTGTCTTCTCCAGGTGGGGTCCAGACAAAGTCCTCAAAACTCCTTCAGTCTTTTACAGGGTTCCTCAAAGCGGGTGGCATCTGGCCAAAGCGGCAGCTCTCCTGGCTACACGGTGGGTGTGGACTCGTTGTTTTGGGAACCAGTTGTAACCGTCGCGTCGGTGCAGGACCAAGAGTACAGGACCGAAGGTACAGGACGAACTGATTAGGACTCAGTCCACCATGACCAGTCCATTTTCTCGCACTGAGTTCCCATGGCATCGCATACCAGTCCTTAAGGCTTGGCAGACTTTCCACCTCAGCCAGGCTAGAGCTACTTTCAGGGTCTAGGGTCTCAGTCCTTGGAGGCAGTCGTGAGGCAAACATGAGGGATTTTCGGACAGACCCTGACACCACCCCGTGACTCATGACTGGTGACAAGAGTACTCCATCAGCAAGGTCTGCAGCGTTGTCACAAAGTCTTCAGGGCTCGACTCATCAGTGTCTGGCAGCATATATCCCAGAAAAACTGAAACTGTAAAGGATATTGAAGAGAAAGGGGGAAAAAGTAAAAGAAACAAGGACAGGGATTAAGAAAAGATAGAATAGGAAATAATGATAAATATTGATTATAACAATTTTTCTTATAATTGAAACAATTTCTTTGAAAACAATCAAAACAAATCACAAAATTCTTTTAAAAATCTCTTAAACAAAAATCTCCAAACAACAACTTAATCACAGTATAATATAATTAAAACAAACAATACTATTGAAAACAAACAATGAACAACTCTTATTAATTTGCTGTTTTAGGAGTCTCATCAGGGTGAACTTCAAAATGGCAAATATTCTGCTCTGTGTCCAAACAAATATCTTGAGCTATAATTGCATTGCTTTCACAAATAAAACCTTGTTGCTCCCGGACAATACAAGATTCTAAATTTACAGTTTGCCGTTTCTTACCAATTTGACGGGCCCATTCTCTATGCTCGGAAGGATAGAGAATAGCTCCATCATGATTCAGTCCTAATGCAATGATAGGGAAAATCAATTGCACTGAAGCATTAGATATCGTTAACACAAAAGCTGTGGCTGTGTTTGTACTTGGGCTGTAAGTGAAGTTCACCAAGTTCCACCAGGATTGGAATTCCTTTTCAAAATCATTTGCATTGTCCCAAATTATTTTTTGAATTTCAGTAGGGAAAATGCCTTCTTCACTTTCTCTTATAATTGAGGCAACAACTGTCTGCATCCAGAGCTGTGCCTGGATGCAGCTAAGGGCCAGGGAAATGTTGTTTTGTGCAACACTAAGTGCATCAATTATTAATTTGTGATCATTCACATTTACCTTTTCCCAATTTGGTAATATGTTCGATAACAACCACTGTTGTCTTCCCAGGGCGGATAAAGAGGACTGCAAGGGTTGTTGTAATTTTGTCAAGTCTCTTGTGGTGGCAACCAGTTTATTCATCAATACTTCTGAATCAATACTATTTAGGATTCCCAATCCTGTTCCCACAGCACCGGTTATGTCTCTTGCCATCCGTTTCTTGGAAGGGTTTCGTTTTCGCAGCCAGGTGGTCCACCCTTGAAACTAAGTTTGCAAAAAGGTGAACAGTTTGGCTGAATTTCTGAAACATTGTTCTGCATCAGTAATTTAATCTGAAACATTGTTCTGCATCAGTAATTTAACTTGTTTAAGAGACCATGCCGGATTGAACAAAATTTGTTGTTGGCCAGTTTTCTTTATTACATATGGTCCGATTTCAAAGATTTTCGGGGTGAGCATAACCGGTGGTTGGGTGGTAGGTGTCACAACATTAACATCAAGTCCTCCCCAGTATTTAAACTTAAAAGAAAGCACTTCAGTATTTTTGGACCAAAACCAAATTACTTCTACAGTTTATGTTAATGTGAAATTGTGCCAATAACCCTGTACGCTTGGGTGCATACAAACCTTTTTGTGCTTAAAGAGATCCTTTCACCTTTTCAGCATGCTACCACAATTATTTCAGACCATGGCCACTCAGCTGGTTTCTGGCCATGGGGTTGTGGTAGGATGCAGAAAAGTATCACCAGTTTCATCATGGATTAGGTGGTCTTCATGTCCCTCGGAGTTCTTCTGTAAAAGTAAACACAACAGAATCCTGCCACTATAAGGCAGAAAAGGTTAGAATGATGGAATTATCCGGCGTGTTTTTATCCAGTGCTCTTTTCTTAGAGCATCAGAAGCTGTCCATGCATGTTTATTCAGAGAGGGTTTTAGCACAAGTGGTACTAGCCCTATAGTAAGGGAGGTCCACCAGAACAGGTTGGCCAGGGTAATGTGCTGGATTATTAGGATCATCTGGTACACAGCATAGGAGTCAGTGTAGTTACAGACAAGAGAGGTATTCTGTACCTCACGTTGGAAAACACTACAAACAGCTGTCAGCTCCCCAGCCTGAGCACTGCCTTCTCCCTCAGTAATAATTAGTTCACCAGAAGAAATGTGGGGGGCTGCTGCCCTGTATCTCCACACCTTCCCCTCTCGTTTAGCAGAGGTGTCAGTGAACCAAGAACTTGCTGATTGTTCAGGGGAGAAAGGAGGAGCTACTTTGATTACAGAGGCAGGTTTGTCATGGCTGCTATCCAAGCTCTCAGTTTCTTGGATTGCTAAAGTTTTTACATCTCCTTCTGTCATTGAGAAAAAGTTACAGTAATGTTCAACCTGAGCATACCACTTTCTAACTGAGGCCCTCTGGGCCACTCCTTCAGGAGGGGGCCTTCCAGTAGTGACTGTCTTAAGAACAAAGGGCCTCTCAATACAATTGGTTGTTGTCGTGCAATTTTTTCCACTTCTATGAGAGCTAAGATAACCGCAATCAATCCTTTTTCCCAGGTAGTGTATCTTTTCTCAGTATCTTTGAAACCACAGGAATAAAAACCAACAGGCCTTGTCGGGCCCTCAGGACACTGCTGCCACATGTGTACTGACAGTCCTGAGGAGGCAAATCCCCATTCCACCTGGAAAGGATCTGTAGAATGGATAGTGCCAAGTGCTTGATAAGCTGTTGCTTCAAAAATCAGCAATTGCAATGCTTTCTCCTGAGAAGGAGTCCAATCCCATTTTACCCCTTTCCTCAACAAGTCATAAAGGGGAACAAATGGGTTGTTCAGGTTACTAGGAAATCTATCTGGTCTTCCTACAGGACATACAGCTGCTGTGGTTTTTTGAATTAAAATCACTGTAGGTTTGAGTGATTCTGGAAGCCCTTGAATTAAAGGGGTCATTATTTTGGGCTTCACAGGTAATTGCATCAGGGATTCAAAACCAGGAATTAATTTCTTTTCATGAATCATTTGCAAGCAAGCGGCTTTGTGCACACTTTCTAGGAGTTGGTCGGGGGTACTAATTATAGCTATGGGGTCTCCCCTTTCCAAGGGACTCGTTCCCCCAGCCCAAAAAGCCGCATGCTGTGTCAGGGACCATGTGTCACGTTTATCTCCAGTTGTTAAAAAGACACCATGTCCCCAGTACCCACTGGCTTCTTGTTCAGTTAATTTAATTTGATCACCACCAGTGAGGGACACCCAGAAAACATATTCTGTTTCTGATTCGTGTGGGAGGCATCCGTATTCTTTTTTAAGCTTAGCTAACTCAGTGGCAGTGTATGGTATGTGTTTGGTTGTGATGTGACGTTCGAGATCATCATCACTGAGAGTTATATTCTGTTTTAATTAAGGGTCTTAAGTAATGGCAACAATGTTCCCCACAATTATTTGCTATTTCAAGTTCTTTGTGAAGGTAGATTTGTTTAATGTGAGATTCCTCTGTCTCTGTAGAGGAATCAATATTGTGTGATTTGTTAGCATGTTCCTCTGTTAAGGCAGCTCACAATGCATAGATCACATTTCTTGCTTCATATAATTGTTTTTGCAAAATTTCTACTAGATTTTGGAGGGAGTCTATGATAGCATGTTCCTCACTTCTTCGCTTGAAGCGAGTTTCTACGGCTGCCATAAGACAAGCTCCCAAAACTGAGCACAAGATAGTTTTATTTTTGCTCAGTTTGAATTTTGTATCATGTTGTAAAGCACATACTCTATCAACCACATTATCCAAATTAAACCAGTTACTTTGTGCCCATTCCTCTCCTCCTGGAGAAGGTTTGGCATTTTGCTTAGCTAGCAAAGCATAAAATCCAGCTTTAGTTTTGTCATTGAGGTTATCACTCATTTTGTGAAGGGACCAAAACCACAACAGGGAAGTACAAACTTAAGTTCCACAAACCACACAGCCCTCACTGTGTCGCCCTTCGCTTCCCTGGGTGGGTGAAGGGACAATAATCTGCCTGGGAGGCTCTGCTTAGTTTCTTCAAGTTGTCCCTTCCTTCCCAGACCAGATATACACAACAACAATAATAAAACAACAACAAAACAAGTGTCCCACCTTTTGCACTAAGGGATCTTATGTGAATTTCCAAAGACAGTGTGGGTGCTTTTTCATCTGCAACCCTCCTGTCTAGACCGAAATCTTGTCCATGACGCCAATTTA
This sequence comes from Anomalospiza imberbis, assembly GCF_031753505.1. Taxonomy (NCBI): domain Eukaryota; kingdom Metazoa; phylum Chordata; class Aves; order Passeriformes; family Viduidae; genus Anomalospiza; species Anomalospiza imberbis. Next base: position 341,597 of record NC_089712.1, on the reverse strand, counting down.
ATGTCACAATCCGCTTATTGCGGGGTGTCGTGATGGTTCTTTTCACCGATCCCAAAAGTGCAATAAGGCAAACAACAAGGGACTATCAGTGAATCACAACAAATGTACCCTTATCCAACACAGTAAATGCGATAGTGGGGATCAGAAAGGAGGTAAAAGAATAGAGAGAGAGAGGGAAGAGGGGGATGGGAATAGCTACCAACACAGGCGAGATCCTCAGTGGTCCGGACGATGGGGATCCGTCTCGTCATGTCGGGGGAGTCTCCAGAGTTCAGGTCAACTCAGGGGTCCAGTTATAGTCCACAGAGGAAAGAGGGGGGAACATGCAGGACAATGAGAGTCCATTGTGATTGCTGTGGGGGAACAGGTGAGTCTACTGAAACCACCAAAGCAAGACGAATACAATGAAGAATAAGTCCATTGAAATTACTGAAGGGAAGCAGGTCATGTCATTAGTGGTCAGACCACCAAATTCCCCTCCGCCCTATAGTAGGGGTCTCAGTCTCCCTCCTTGGGAGGAGGGTTCTCATTCTTTATTTGTCACAGTGGTAACGAGGCAGATGAGGGGTCTTCAATGAAGGACCAAGGGAGTCACGCAAAAAGTTCATTCGGCTTAAAGGAGGAGAGCAGGCAAATATTCAGTAGGCTGTTCCTTGCTGGGTCCATGCCAGGTCCTTGCCGATTCCTTGCCGAGTCCTTGCCAAGTCCTTGCCAGGCCTTGTTCGGAAGAGCTAACGTAACGGTGCAGCAGCTGCACCTGCACTGCTGCTCTCTCCAAGCCGGAACTGCAGTGGGGAAGGGGTTTCTCCTCGTGGCAATCGGTAGGCAAAATGTGGGGGCTTCAGACAACCTCTTACACCTGGAAATCCATTTTCTACCTTTCTAGTAGGGGTACCTGTTGAGAATTGGCCTTGTCTTCAGAAGATATCAACCTGTAAGGTAACACAGCCTCAATATAATGTGGATAACTGGGATTCTTGGGTTCCTTACCTTCCTCTTGCTCCTCTTGAGCCACAGGAATTAGAGCTTTTGGGATCAGTGAAGGCTGATGCATGCATTATTTTTAATTGGACTAGTGTACAGCAACAGAATCTCAACAGCAGGTATTCGATTTCAGCAAATTCCAGCCTTCCAATATATAGAAATTCCTCTTATTGCTGTAACTACACTTCAGCACATGTCTCAGTTTCCTCTACATCTCCACTGCAGCTACCTACTGGGTATTTTCTCATTTGTGGAGATCGTGCTTGGTCTGGTATCCCTTCTAGACTTAAAGGAGGTCCCTGCACTATTGGACGACTGTCTTTATTGACATCAAATATGTCTATGATATTAAAAGTATCCCGACATCATAGACAAACAAGGTTGACCCATGCATTTCAGAGTGATTGTAGAGATGATATAAAGTTTTGGTCCCCAGGAGCAGTTGTAACTGCATCTGTTTTTGTTCCTGGCGCTGCAGCAGCGAAGGCACAAGCTACACTGAACAGATTAGGTTGCTGGCTTGCCAAACAGACTAATGCTACATCTGCTGCACTGTCTAATCTTTTGCTGGATGTTGATTCTGTTAGGCACGCTACTTTACAAAATCGTGCTGCTATTGATTTTTTACTATTGGCCCAGGGACATGGTTGTGAAGATTTTGAAGGTATGTGTTGCATGAATTTGTCTGATCATTCAAAGTCAATACATAAGCAAATAAATGAATTGCATAGGCTTAATACTCAGTTACAACAAGCAGATGGATTTGGATTAGATGACTGGCCAAAATCATTTGGCCTGGGACCATGGTTTCGTTCTATCATTCAATATTTGATTATGCTTGTTTTAGTGATTTTGCTGTTTGTATGTTTATTGCCATGTATTTGTGCTGCTTGCAGAGAGTCATGCATCAAACTGCTTCATCAGTTACCAAACAATGATTGTACAAAAGAAAAACGGGAATTTTTGGGGAATGGCTGCAGGAACTGGGTCATGGATCAATGGAACGGTAATTCCACCAATCCTCTGTTTGAGACCCCAGACCTGAGCTCTGTGCCCAGGAGGAGCTCTGGCCTGGGAAACTGGCCTGGGAAACAGCACTGGCCTGTGAACAGTACACTGTGCATGTACAGATAACAAAAGGCAGAATATCCTTGAGATATGAGTTGTACAAGAACAGGATGTAAAACAAGATGGACTTAGCAAAGTAAAAAGCTAGCAGATGAAAAACTTAGCTACAGCTGAAAACGCACGTAGAAGAACATAAAACAATGAAACTTTATGAATTGACCAGTGAGAGATTGTTACTGATATTACTTGCAAAAGACTATATAAACTGACTGGATCTTTGAATAAACTGGAGCTTGCTTATCAATCATATTGATTGTGTGCTTGTCCTCCCTCACCGCCCGCGGCAATAGTGGTCGGATGCCGGCTCTCGGCCCAGGAGTGCCCGTGGCTCCAGCAGCAAGGGTGGCTGAGGGGTTCCTGCCTGCTCTGGGGCATTGCTGCAGGGGCCACTGCTGTCAGAGCCCCCTCTCTGCTGCTGACAGCTCTGCTCCTGGGGACACTGCTCTGCCCCAGCCCAGGAACAGCAGCAGTGCCCAGTGCCAGGAGTGCTGTCAGTGGGACCCCCTGTGCACAGCGACCCCCAGCCCCGGGCTGGCTGTGCCAGCACCCCCAGGGACCTCCAGCCCCGGGAACCCAGAACAAGTGGAAACCACAACTGTGCAAACGTTGCCTGCGCCCAAAGGAATTGCAAAGAGAAGTGAGATTTTAAACAGTATATTTTTTCCAAAAATCAGCAAAAACTAGGATTTACAGAATATGTTTCATTGTAACAATCCTTTTAACAACAACATTCTACAGAACATATTTACATGGGTGCCTGCAGACTAACAATCTACAAAACATATTTACATGGGTGCCTACAGACTAACAAACTTCCAAACATATTTACAGGAAACCTCTAAGCTTCAGAACATATTTACAGAGGGGTCATATCTGTGGCCACCATCTCCATCAGTCCTGGCAGAAAGGACGCAGCAGAGCTGGACTCTGCTGCCAGCAGGTGGGCTGGCAGCTGGGCCCCAGAGGCTGGGACAGGGCTGGCAGGGCGGGCATGGCCCCCGGCAAGCGCAGGGCAGGCTGGGGGTGATGCTTGTGCCACCATAATTCAGGGCTCCCTCCAGGCACCGTGTCCCTGAGCGGGGCCATCCAGCCCAGCCCCAGCCTGGCGTCAGGGTACACACTCTGCCTGTGGGCTGGGCATGGGAAGCATCTGCCTCTCTTGCTCCTGGGGCTCCATCTTCATCCGAGTGTGGCAAGCACATTAATCTCTCTCTCAGGATTTTTATAAAGGCGCACAGAGAGAAGTGAAAGACAAAACAATTTCTATTTCTGCTCCTTGTTTTTTCCTTGTGGAATGTGTTTGGAGAATTGTTTACCTAGAGCAAATGCCTGGTTGGATCACTGTGGATTGTTTGGGCCTGATGGCCAATCGGATCCACCTGTGTCTGGACTCTGGAGAACAGGGTCATGAGTTGTGAGTTGGTTAGATATGATAGTTAGAGAAAGCAGCATGTAGTTTTTAGTATCCTCTTTTATACAGTATATTAATGTATCATAGCATAATTATAATAAAGAAATCATTCAGCCTTCTGAACTAAGTCACACATCATCATTCTTCCCATTGGGTTCGCCGACATCTACAACAACTGATTCCTCACATTTACATTTAAAAAGTGACATTTTGTTGTGATCTGGCCAGGCTGTGCCAGTTTTGTTTCCCCAGTGGGCAGGGTCAGCACCAAAGACACAGACACCAACTGAAGGACTCAGTGTCATTGACTGTAGCTCAAAGCAGCAAAGAATCACAAAAGGAGCAGCTCGGCAATGCACCCAGCCAGCAGCACCAAAGATTGCAGCAATGATTAAGAAAGATCCAGCAGCAGTTACCCTCAGGCTTTACCATGCTCCAGATCCACACAGCAGCTGGGGAAGCTGTCACAGCCAAGGGCTGCAGAGCCACTCCTGGACACTGGGAATTCCTGCAGGTGCCTCCAGCCACAGGTGAGGCTCCAGCCTCGCTGGGAGAGGGCCCAGCTCTGACAGTGCTGAATGAACAAACTGACAGCGCTGCTGGTGCGGGAACATCTGGTTTCATCCTCCTCCTGGGTTCCTCCCAAAGCCTGGCCAGGGCCCAAGAGGAACCAAGGGAGGTGACTTTGACCATTCAGCCCCAGACAAGGCCAGATGTCAGATTTCATGGCCTTGTCTGACTTCTAAACACAGAAAGGTCAATCCATGTTTCACTAATGAGTGGATACATCTATCACAGCGCTAATGACCATGCATATTTCATTAGTGAGCAGATACAAAGATAACCTTTGGTTGGAAGGTTCATCCAGAGGCCACCTTTGGCTCAGGGCCTCACTCAGGGCTGTTGTCCAGGACTTGGCACTTCAGGGACGTGGTTTAGTGCTGGGCTGGACACTGCTGGGTGACCGGCTGGACTGGATGAGCTCAGAGGTCTTTTCCAACAGAAAGGATTCTGTGCTTCCATGATTCCATCTGCTGCATTCAGCCAGGTCCATGTTAGCAGCATTCATTTGCTCAGAAAGTCTCCTCAGGCCCAGCTCTTGTGGCCTGAGGCTTCAGCTCCTTCAGCTCCTGGTGCTCAGCTGCTCGTGCTGAACCGGACGACTCGGGGAGAAGAACACAGTCCATCCAATTCCTTCTGGGACACGGAGAGGGGAGGCTGTGGAAACAGGAGCAGTGTTTGGTGTGGCCTCCTCTGCCCTTCACGCCTTTCAGCGCTTTGAACCAGCAAAGAGCTTTCTCCAAGAGTGCAATGGAGCAGCTGTTCCTGCTGCCGGGTCTGGCTCTCTCCAGTCTCTGACCTTGCCTGCTTTTGTCCCTCTTGCTGTGCCCTCTGCTCCCCCAGGGCTCGGTGGCTGCTGCCCAGGACTGTGGGACTGGCACGGATCCAGGGGTCGAGACCCTCCTTTCTCTGCCCTTGGAGCTGCCTGGGCACAGCAGCCTTTTCCATCTGGAAGCTCCCCATGGACAGGGAGGCCCCAGCTCCGTTCCTTGCACAAGCTCCAGGAGCCCAGGGCTGCCATCTCAAGTCCCTGCTGGCCCTGGGGGCTCCCAGGTGCCTCAGGCTGCTGTGACACCGCTGCACACGGGAGGGAAGAGTGGCAGGGGCTGTGCTGAAAGTCAGCTCCATGTGCTGCTGCTGCTGGGGGGTCATTTGTCCAGCCCTGCCCCAGAGTCAGGGATCAGATCCAGGCCCTGCTGCTGCTCCCTCGGGATCAGCCCCAGTTGGGGTGTTGCTCTCAGGGCCAGCAGAAGCGGTGGCTGCAGCAGCGGGTGCTGACAGTGCCCCAAGCCCCGGGGCAGGAGGGGTCCCTGGGCTGGGGCTGGGAGGGAGCTGCTCCAGCCCGGAGTGCACTGCTGAGTGCTGTGCTCTGGGGCTGGGGCTCCCCGCACAGGGGACTGGACTGGTGTGCCAGAGGAGACAGAGAAGCTGCAGCTTCAGCCTAACTGAGGTGGGTGCGTGGGCTGGGAAGAGTGGGGAGGCTCGAGGGGATTCACAGAGCTCCTCCTGCTACAAGGACGAGGACAAGGGAGTGGGAACTCAGCAGTGAGGAGAGCTGAGGGCTGGAGAGCAGCTCTGAATGACACTAAAATCCCACTGGACCTCTGAGACATTGCTGCTCCTCAGCCCGTGACAGGATGAGTCCCTAAGCCTGGGGCTCAACCTTCCTCGTGGTGAGGGGCACCAAGGAAGGCAACAGTGTGATGGAGACTGCCATGGGCTGGGAACTCACTGGGGGAAAAGAGGGAGCAGTTGGGAAGTACAAGGCAGGTGGGGGACAGAACTGTTCAGAGAAGGGCTGAGCTACAGCTTGAGCAAGCTGCAAAATGTCATTTGGGATCATCCCAGATTGATTTCATTTCAGAAGCTATTGAACACGTTTATTTTGGGGTGGTGTCATGTTTTCCCTGGGAGGTGTACACTCTGCACACTTGAGCTGTGTTGCTGAAATGCTCCAGCAGGTCTGTGCTGCAGGTCACCCCATTTCTTCTTTGGCTGATTGCGGCCCGCTGCTGAGCTCCAGCAGAGCCCTGGCATAGCCCAGAGCAGCCTCAGCACCCGCAGAGCCCGGCTGCAAGGAGAGAAACCAGAAAGCGCCCGTCAGCTGAAGGCTCCTGTCCCCTTGTCCCAGCCGCCCGCGGTGCCCAGGCCATGCTGGCCGTGCCCAGAGCTGTGCCCAGAGCTGCCCATCCCTGCTGCCTTTGGGAGCAGAGCAGGAGGACAGGACATGTGCCCAGCCTGCAGCCGGCCACGGCACATCCAGCCCTCAGCAGCTGCCCAGAGCAGGATGCTCCCGTGCTCGCTGCCATCTCCCCAAAGCTCTGATCCCACCATGCCAAGCAGACGGGACCCACCTGACGCCATCCCCCGCTAGAAGAAAAGCTGGTCCCAAACGATGTCCTCTGTGGATATTCTCAGTTCAGTCAGAGAGAAAAAGAGAAGGTTTTCTAACCAGGCGAGAGCCTGGGAGACAATTGGGAAAGAATGTAAATAATTTTCTAATCTATCTTATTGTTCACATTGTTTATAGATAGGTTCTGCCACCGTGCGTCATTCACTGCGCACCAATGGTGTGAGATGTTTTTACTCTAAGACCAATGAAATTAGTCCACACGATGTTCTCTATAAATAGAGTGGTGCATTTGAAATAAATCAGAGTTCATTCTCTTTGCCTTTGATTTGGAGTCATTTTCGTTCCTGTCCTGCTCTACGGCGACACTGCACTACCAAGATTGTGGCCCCCAAATCCATCAGTATTTATGTCTCCAGCTGCTTGCACCATTGGCAGGGAATGTCCTCAACAGTGCTGGGGCACAAAGTTACCTTCCACAGGTCATCTGACAGGGCCTTTTTCTCCCTGTGCTTCCTGTCTTTCTCCTTATCTCCTACTTGCAATTTTGACAGGATTTATTCTTATTTTCTCTTGATCGGTGCTAAAATGCATGTTTCTCTTCCAAGTTTCAGTTTGTTTAGTGATCCTGTCAAGCCTTTTCTCAGAAGCCTTTTTAATGAAATTGAGAGTCAATTTCAGCAATTCTGGTGATTCCCTGTGTGAGTTACACAAATCTCCTGTTAATTAGGGCACCACTTAGGAAGGTACAAAGAGAAAAAGGATGTTTCTGTATGTCAGTTCAGTAGTGGAATATTCATGGATAGAGAGAGTGATTAGCTGAATTTTACACGTACTCCTAACCTGAAAGTGCAACAGCTAACTTGGGGAGCAATTAGAGCCAGATCTCTTCTTCTACCAGCCGGAATTCAAATGTAAAGGAAATACAGCAGGGTGAGAATGGTAGTGCTCAGCTCCTAAAGTGCCTTGTTCAGGTGTTGTTAGAGTAATGGAGATAAACATCTGGGTTCCCATTCCTAATTGTCAGTTTCATTGACTCTGAAAACAGCAGAGATGTGCACATCACACTTATCAATCCATTTGGGGATGTTTTAGGTTTGTAATGTAATAGCATTTTTAGATCTCTAGACAATGCTTCCAGGAGTCTAAATGACTGAATGACTTTCTCCTTTTCTCCTCAGTCTTTGCATTCCTGTGCACCAGAGATCTTCAGTGAATGAGTTCCACTCTACTCCAGGCTGAATCTCTCAGCTGTGTTTACAGTGGTTGTCTGTGGGTCTCTTCTGCACAGCGCAATTTTAAAATCTTCATTCCTTTTAATCTCTGTTTTCCCGCTCTCTGTGTTATCACACTTGTTCAGCAAGTTTTCTTTCTAAGAATACTAATCACAATATCCCAAAGGAATAAAAAATGGTTGGGAATTTGTTCCCCAAGTATTTACAAAAGAACAACTTAAAAAACCTGTATAAATGCTGGATGTAAACTGCAAATAAAAACAAACTTGAGAGTTCTCCCAAAAACCTTAAGAAAAAACCCCATGTATTCAATAAAAACCAGATAATTCATCTGCAGAATACGAAAAGGGGCATGTTCTAGAAGAGAAACTTTGTACAACAGTGCTGCACAGAATGAGATGCTTTCAAGCTTTTTGCACTTCAGGGGCAGTATCATTCTCTGAACTGTAATGCTCTGCGCATGTTCTGCTCACCATGGCAGCTTTCTGCTCTCACCCTGGTACAGATCATCCTCCCAGCAAAGGGTGAGTGCAGCCACCACAACTCCCAGCACCTTCCCACACAGCAAGAACCTGAAGGAGAGAGATGGCTTTCCCAGCTGCTGCGTGTTCTAATACTGCCACCTCTCAGCTGCTGAAAGCCTGAATTTCTGTGCCTTTTTCTCCTTCCCCAAATGTTACATTTTGCACCCCAAACCTGCAAACCATTCCTCTCATCATAGAGGAATGTCTACCTCACCTGTATTTCAATGCCACCACTTGGCTCAGCCTCCTTTCCTTAGACCTACAACTTTCTTTCCCAGTGTGTGAAACGCCTCCTCTTTAGAAAGGCATATTCCAGAACTTAGCAGAACAGCAGGGGTGATGCATGGATTGAGAGCAGCCCTGTGGGGAAGGACTGGGAGATCCTTGAGAAGGAAACATTGGCTATGAGCTGTGTGCTTGCAGCCCTGAAAGCCCTCTGTGGCTGTGTCTAAAGAGGGATGTCCACCAGGTCAAGGGAGGGAGTTCTGCCCCTCTGCTCGAGGGAAAGCCAGGAACAGGATGCCCATGGCTGTTGTGGATGTGCCCTCATTGGGAGTGTTCAGGGTCAGGTTGGATGAGGGTCTGAGGAGCAAGGTTTAGTGAAGAGTGGTCCCGAGAATAGCAGGGGGCTTGGACTAGATGATCTCTAAAGGTCCCTTCCATCCCCACCCTTTCTGTCATTTCATCATTTCAGGGCCACGGGACAGGAGAGAAAAATAAATGAAAATGGGATCATGGCAGCAAGTTAATGGGGGGATATTCTGGGCCACAGACGCGCAAGGAACTCAAGATCAAACCAGCACCTTGGCCAAGAGTCCTCTTAAAGCATGAAATGCACCTCCTGGGGTGCATTAGTTACCCCAGGAAAAAGGGAATATTTTGGTACTCTGAAATTCCAGCTGCTGCCTACACATTTAGACCGTTAAAAGTCCAATTCCAAATGAAATGGAATATAACTGCATGTTTTAAGAGGCACTTTCTCAAGCAAGGAGAAACACCCTCCCCATAACAACACAAAGAAGTCCTGATGAACAAACTTCCGTCTTTTTCCATGTGTATTGTTAAGCACCAAAGTATGGCAATGGACATCCTCCATTTGCACAGGTTTGAAGAGAGATCTCTGCACCCTGAGGCAGAGCCACATGGTGGTTGCACACAGCATCCTTGCCTCACAGCAGCCAAGCCTCAAACCAGGAGCAGTTAGTTCCAAGCGAAGAAAGAACTGCTTGGGCTGATGACTCTCAGGGATGACAATAGCCAGAGGCAGGAAGGGATGATGGCACAGCATGGCCCACACGGTGATGGGTCCTGGGCTCTCCAGAGTCCTGACAGGGTTCCTCTGGCCCTTGTACCCCACTCTGCTGGGACAGCAACTCCAGGTCGTTCCTGAGGCTCTGGAAAGGAGCACAAAGGCACTGAACTCCAGAAACACAGAAACTTGGCAAGTGGAGAGGGACCCGGCACTGTGGGCAAGTGCCAGCGGGAGTGGATGGGGCTGGAGCAAAACATTCCTTCCTGCTTCTCCCTGAAGCAGGGAAACAACCCTGTCCCACGGAGGGGGACACTCTCACCCGGGGCTGGCCACCAGCACCCAGGTACTCCAAATCCCAGCACTGCCACAGAAAGGCAGTGACAGGAGGAGACATCATCCAGCCACAGGCCGTTCATGCTGGCAGCTCCCACCACTCCGCTCCTCACAGAAAACCTTGGCAAGGTGTCAGGAGCAGGGATGAGACACGGCCATGGACACATGACACAGGTGGCCAAGGCAGAGCAATATGGAAGAGCAGAAGTTTTCTTCTTTCTCCTATCAACATGCACTGGTGTGGACATGGCCTTCTGATGGAGGGTGACATCACCGAGCGCAGGATTGTGACATGTCCCCCCTCGCTGCTTAAATACAGACGAGGGCAGAGCCGGTGCCAGTCTGGCTCTGGCCTGAACTCCTACCGAGCCTGACTGCGAGGTGTGGAGGGTCAAGCCAGGTTTCTCTGGTGCTGAGTGGTGCCTGTTCTTGGCAGGTCCCAGTGCCAGTCCCAGAGCAACCAGCAGGGTTTCCCCAGCCCTGCCTGGCTGGGGCAGAGCGTACCTGCAGCACTGACAGGAAACGTCCCCTGGTCAGACATGGGCAGGTGAGAGGGCTTTAGGGAGGTGGGAGGGTGTCCTTCTCCTTCCTCCCCTCTCCTGCAGGGTGTGACACCGGCAACAGAGAGCAGCCCCTGATCCTCAGCCCTCCCCAACATGCTGCAGCAGCCAAATATGGCCACAGAGACAGATGGCAACTGTGCCATCTGCCAGGACACCTGGGATGACGTGGCTTCTACTCTGCCCTGTGGCCACCAGTTCTGCCGGAGCTGCATCCTGCGGTGGGCACAGACAAATCCATCATGCCCACTGTGCAGAGGAGCAATAGAGACTGTCAGGTTTTCTGATGATGCCGGTGACTCTCTAGAGATTGTCATCACAGCCCCTGAGCAGCTGCCAGCAGCCACAAGCTCATCAGAGTGAGCTCCCGGCGGCCAGGATGAGAACAACCCCCATGGCCCTGTGCCGGCCCATCCCTCTTCTCCTCAGGAGAGACCAGCCAGAGCTGTCGGCGGTGTCCTGCCCAAGGTCTGGGCAGGACTTTTCCGTCGACGACGGGAACTTCTGGACCCTGTGCGGACTTGGCTGAACCAGAGGATGGAGGCCATCCAAAGGGAGCAGTGGTGGATGGCAAGGAGCACAGAGTGCCATCCTGTATGTTCTCTGTGTGTGTGGGCCAGACCAGGAGGTCATGATCCAGAGTCTGCAGGGCTTCCTGGAGGAACACACAGTGCCACTGGTCCAGGGCACCATCGACATCACTGTGAGACACTGCAGCTCAGGGGCCCAGAGTCTGCTGCACTCCCACGCTGCCGCAGATGAGGATGACAGCCCAGCAGCCAGCAGCTGCTCCAGCAGCTCCAGTTCCATCTTCTCCAGCCCCCCAGCCTCTCCAGACCCAACAGCCACAGTTCCCCCAGCTTCTCCAGCCCAAACAACCCCAACTCCTCCAGTCCTTACAGCCCGAGATCCAGCTCTTGGACTCTACCCAGCAGCCCTCAAGTCCCCACAGAGGAAGAAGAGGAAGCTGCCACAACGGAGGCCACCCCCAGCAGGGGTCAAAGCCATCCCCCAGTTGTGCCGGTGTCCCCAGAGCAGGACCAGCCCCAGGATGAGGCAGGTCCCTCTGATCCATCTGTCCAGAGCACCAGCCTCAGACCCTCTGGTCCCACCCAAGGCAGGCACTGCTTGCCTGGGTGGCCCTGGCGGTCCCTAAAGAGAAAGGCCTCGAACTCTCCCCACCCCTGCAAGAGGCCCCCCTGCCAGCAGAACTAGCAAGGCTCTTCAACTCCTTCTTTTTAGAAAAATAAATAAATTGTTATTTCCCCCACACAGTCTCTGGGCTCTGCTTCCTCAGCCTTCCCCTTGTGCCCCACCGTGGGTGGCACCCATGTCCTGTGGGGCACCAGCCTTGCGCCCAGGGCCATATGGGCAGCTTAACTGTCTTCAAGGCCATTCTTGCCTAAGAAGAAGTTGCCTGGACTTTCATTCGTCTCAATGTCAATTCCACTCTTGGAGTTTTTCCCAGCTTTGTCCTTCCCAAGGCCGTTTGTGCTAAAATATCTCAATACTCCATCCTGGATCTTATGAGCATCTGCAAACAGCTGTTTTGTGATGCTAATTACATATCACTTTCCCCTATTACTTTTTAACAAATATTTTCTAAAATATCTATATAGTTACAATTATTGGCACAAATCATATTCATTTATCACATCTCTATCTGGCTTTGTTTGAAGGTGTAGGCTCAAAGCAAACTCCCTCAGTTCCTCCCTGAGCCCTGGCCAAGAGGAGGATGAAACCAGATGTTCCCGCACTAGAAGTTGTGGTAGCTTGTTTATTCAACAGTATAAAATCTGGGCCCTCTCACAGCAAAGTTGGCGGCCTCGCCTGAGGGTGGGCGAACCACATAGGAATTCCCAGTTACTGGGAGTGCTTCTCCAATCCCTTGGTGTGACAGGGCACCCCCAGCTGACGTGTGTGTCGGGACAATGGTCAAGTGTGAGAGTAACTGGTGATGTATCTTTCTGAATCCCTACAGGCAATCTTTTCTAGTAATAATCAGGTGCATTGCTTAGCTTATCCTTTTGTACTTCTGTGCTGCTTTGCCCTACAGTCAATGACACTTCTTCCTTAAGCTGGGGTGGGTGTCTTTGGTGCTGACCCTGCCAGCAAGCCATTCCCTTCAGAATTGGACTCGGTGGATCCCTTCCAACACAGAACATTCTGTGATTCTGTGATCACTTCTACAAAGTTTGCTCAGAATGAGTTTCAGCTAAAACACTTGGAATTATTTGCTGAAATTAGAGTTGGTAGATGGAACTCTTGTTGGGAAACAATGGAGGGAGAGAACAGCTTAATGTGGGTTTTTGGGGCGTTGCCCCAATTCTGTGGGTTCCTCCCTCCATTCTGGGATCTCACACCTCCGTTTTGGGGGTCTCCACCCAGCGATTTTGGCTTCCCACTCCTTCCAATTTGGGGTCCCCCTTTAATTTTGTGCACCCCATCCCCATGTTCCACACATGCCCAGCGGCCCCAGTGTGCACTGAATGGCCAGCAAGGGACTGGGGAATGCTGGGACCCACAGTGATGTCAGTCATCCCTCCTGGTTACACACAGGACTCCTCGGCCCTTTTTGGGGTGCCCTGGAGTGCCAAGGCCACGGGGAGGAAATGTCTTTGCTGCCACGCTGGGCAGGATCTTGCTTGGCCCATTATGGCCTCATGTCCCCTGTCTCTCATTGTCCTCTGACAGCCCCTGTGTCCCTGCACCCCTCTCAAGAGCAGGACTTTGGTGCCAGCACCCCAAGGCTCCAAATCCACGCGTTGGCTCTGTCCCTATGGTATCCCCACGCGGCCGTTGCGCCGGGGCCGTTGTGGCGACAGCCGGCGAGCGGCGCCATGGCGGAGCTGCCGCTGCCCGCCGGGCTCAGAGCCAGCGCCTTCCCCGCCAAGCTGTGGCGCCTGGCGAACAGCCCCCGCGTCCGCTCCGTGCGCTGGGACAGCCGGGCCCGGGGGCTGCTCATCCACCGCTCCCTCTTCGAGCGGGAGCTGCTCAGCCCGGGCGACGCCCGGGGCCCGGCCCCGCACACCTTCAGGGCCACGCAGTTCCGCAGCTTCGTGCGCCAGCTCTACCGCTACGGCTTCCGCAGGGCGCCGGGCCGGGTTGGCTCAGCTGCGCCGGGCGATGCCGGGGCTTGGCTCCACTACAGCAACCCCTGCTTTCGCCGCGACCGCCCCGACCTCCTGCTCCGCATGAGGCGCCGGAGCGCGGCCAACAGGCAGCGGCCGGCGGCGGGGCGGGAGGGCCGCAGGCGCCCGCCCCGCGGCTCCCAGCAGCTCCCCGGGGCGCGGCCGCTGCCGCACGGGCGGGACGGGCGCAGTCGCTTCCAGCCGCTCTCCAGGGAGCGGCCGCCGCTGCCGCCCGGGCGCCCGCCCAGCGGCTTCCTGCTGCTGCACAGGGAGCGGACGCTGCCGGACGGGCGGGAGCTGCGCAGCCCCCGGCCTGGCCGCTTCCAGCCGCCCCCCGGGCAGCGGCCGCTGCTCGCCCGGCGCCCGCCCTGCGGCTTCCACCTGCTGCACAGGGACCGGCCGGTGCCGGCCCGGCGGGAGGGGCCGAGCCGCTTCCAGGAGCTCTATGGGGAGCGGCCGCCGCCCGCCGAGCGAGAGCTGCTACGGATCCCGCCCTGCGGCTTCTTCGGTTTCTACGGGGAGCCGCTGCTGCCGCTCGGGCGGGAGGGGCCTCGCAGCTGCTTCCAGCAGCTCTACGGGGGGCAGCTGCCTCCGATCGACCGGGAGGTGCTCAGGATCCAGCCCTGCAGCTTCCAGCAGCTCCACAGGGAGCAGCAGCCCCCAGCCCACGACCCGCGAGGTAGGAAAAGAGTTGTAGCCTTGCTTTTCCAAAAGGTCATGAAAAGTGACTGTTTGGAGTATTTTTCCACAAGGCTCTGTCATTCTCGGCCCAAAATTCTCATGCTTATTTAGAAGGGGCACCTAGAAAGCCAAAAGATTCTCTGCCTGGTTTTCCTGCCTGCTTCCTGTGATGGTTGATCCAAGGCAGCAACAGAGATCTGTGTCCCAGAGCCACATTGTGGAGTGTGACCAATGTCTTTGTATTCTTGCAGCCACCTCAGGCACTTCAGCCCCCAGCGCTCCACCTGGCAGTGCAGGTTGTGCAGCATCGACGGCCTCCGGCTCAGCCTGGAATGCACCTGGTGAAGAGCAGTTGCCACCAGTGGATCTTGGCTTTGCCGTGGAGCAAATGATCCGGGAGATCAGGAGATCCCTGCCTGAAAGGTCTCCCTCTGCTCAGGTAACCCATTGGAGGGGAATGGAAGAGGCTGGGCTGAAAGCTTTTGAAAGCTGTTACATGGAGAAGGAGAGTAACCGTATCCTTGATGCGATTCCAGCAAAATACCGAATGATCTTTAGTTTTCTTTTTTTCTATTGTTCTTTCAAGGGCAATATGAATGTTGCCCCTGAGTCTTCCGGAGGGGAGCCTGTGAACGGGGCTGCAGCAGAGGAGACTTCATCTGGCACCGAGAGCTGCGAGAACAGTTCCCCAGAGCCCGAGGAGCCTGGTAAGGACAGAGCCCCCGTTGGTTTAGAGAGGTGTGAGACGGCTGCTCTGAGCCTGCCTCTGGCAGGAAGGGAGATGAGAAGTTTGAGTTCTTGTCTGCAGGGTTGGTGCTTCCTGGTGCCTTTAGTTCAAAGGCACATGCACAACCTGCCCGAGCTCTGCCCTCCAGGCTTCGCCAGAGGCTTGGGCAGTGAGTCCTCTGCTGTGGCAAGAGAGCAGGGAATAAACCTGACCTTGTGGGAGTTGTGCCACCAAGCTGGGTGTCCCAGTCTGGTTCATACCTCAGCCCCCAGCAGCCTTCAGCCATTTCGGTGAGGACTGTGGTCTCTCTGTCACTGGGACTGTCTGTGTTTCAAGCTCTCGTGGGTGCCATTTGCACTGTGGGTGCTGAGACTTTATTAGAATACTTAAATACTTTACACACTTCCGTTTTGAAAAGTTGGAAGGATCCCTGTTCTTTATAGAGCAGGCTTCAAATTGCCAAGTGAGAGTCTGCCTTTCAGGCCATCTTTTAATGTCCCTGATAGAAGGACAATTGGTGCTCAAGGGGCGCTTGAACAAAGGCCAGTATTGTCTCAGTGTTCCCTTTGCTTCCCAGATCCCATGTGATCAACTTGTCCAGGAGGGCTGCCCTGTGTGCCAGGAAGAGACAGAGGGAGAGCCTGTGACCACTGGGCAGGTAGAATTCCTCTGTCTCTAGTTATATTTATAGATGTGTATAGTTCTATTTATTGATATATGTGGTTGTCTTTATAGATTTATGTAGTTACATTTATCTATCTACATAGACAGAGATTTGTCTAGTTAATTTATTTTTAGTTTTAGGTGTATATATTTACATTTTTCGATGTGCAGTTATAGTTGTAGATGTCCGTAGTTACATTTATACATGCATATAGGTGTAAGCCTCTTTTTATACATCTGTATAGGTGTAGGCCTCTTTTTAACCTCTTCCCCTGCTCTGCTTCCTCCCTCACCTCTTGCTTTTCCCCCGTGCCCCCTGTGTCCCCTCTCCCTGTGCTGGGTCCGAGCTGGCGGCCGGGCCGGACGGAGCAGCAGTTCCAGCCCCGGGTGTCCCTGGAGCGGTGGGAGCTGCCGGTGGCCCCAGGCACTGTCCCCTGAGGAGCTGCTGAAGGACGGTGAGACTGAGGGGGCTGAGGGGGCGGTGACGCTGAAGGGACGGTGACCCTGAGGTGCTGCTGGGGCTGAGGGCTGTGGGGCAGCCGAGGGCGATGGTGGCACTGAGGTGACAGGGAAGTGGCACAGGCCGAGGGGTGGCGAGTCTAGGGGGACGGGATGGGTCAGAAGGGACTGAGGGGCTGAGAGGACTGTGAGGGGCTGAAGAAACTGAAGGGGGCTGGGGCTTTGCCGAGAGCATGGCGGGGCTGAGGGGATGGAGGGGGCCGGCAGGGAGCACAGAGGGCTCCGGGACTGCAGCTCTGCCAGGCCTTGGAACCAGTTGCAGAGCCTCCGCTTTTGCCACAGCTGCAGTGGAGACCTTGAGGACAGCCGGAGACTGATGGGAGCCAGCAGGGAGAAGCTGAAGGCCAGCAGCAAGAGCAGGGAACGGGGACCTGCTGCTGCCACGCTGGAGAGAGCCTGGGTGAGGCCCCAGGGCCGGGGAGGCAGGGTGGGGCTGAGGGTGGCGTGGGCTGTGGCCGTGGGCACTGCCCGGCGGGGCAGCAGCGGGCCCTGCCCGTGCTGGGGCTGCTCAGTGCAGCTGCCCCGGCCGGCACAGGGGCTGTCCTTGGGCAAGGCAGCTGTGCCGGCAGGGCCCGGGAGCTGTGCCGGCTGTGCCGGGCTGCCGGGGCTGCGGGACAGTCCCGCCGCGACTGCGCTCACCACAGCCTGGCCCGCTCGGCTGCTTTTTCTTTCTAACCCTCCTGGGGAGGCTCTGAGATCTTCCCTTCCCTGATGGAAGTGCAGCTGCTGCCAAGGAAAACGTCCCCATACTGACTCAGTGCTCCCTTTACTTCCCAGCTGTGCCATCTGCCGTCCCTGTCCAGGAGAGCTGCTCTGCACGGGAGGAAGAGCCCGAGGGAGAGGCTTTGAAGATGGGGCAGCAGCAAGAGCAGGGAACGGGTTTTATAAGTTAAAGTAAATAATTAGTCTGATCCTTTAGGGATTGATAAAAAGAATTTTATTGATTCCAGCAAGCAATGACAAGCAAACAGCGCTGGGTGCAGCCGGGGAGTCAGTGCTCCGCCAAGGCTCACACCGCTTCCCTTTTCCCACGGTCCTTTATTCTCCCCCTTCTTCCGCGTGCCTTGTGGCTTTTCCGGGAGTACTCTGCGCGTGCGCCTCCAGTTGCTAGGGGGTCGCCGCCTGCTCTCTGGTGGTCGTCTGGATGAAGGCTCTCCTCCTCTTCCTCACTGGGGGTTAATGACCCTGTAACAATCTTTCCATAGATGGTTACACACCTCCCGACCCTAGTTGTACAATCAACTTAAGGAGTCAGCATATCCTCGGGTTTCCTGTTATTCACAAAAAACCTCTTCCTTTGCCTGAGTTCCTGTTTAATGATGGACAAAGAGACTTCTCTTATCTATTACAAGGGGTCTGGAACACAAGTCCTGTGAGGAATGACTGAGGGAGCTGGAGTTGTTTATCCTGGAGAAGACTCAGAGGTGACCTTATCACTCTCCACACTCCCTGAAAGGTGGTTGCAGTCAGGTGGGGTTGGTCTCTCTACTCACAGCAACTGACAGGACCAGAGGACAGTGTCTTAAGCTGCACCAAGGGAAATTTAGGTTTTATATTAGGAACAAAGTTTTTTATGGAAAGGGTAATAAATTACTGGAACTGTCTGTCCAGGGAGGTGGTGGAGTCACCACCATGGGATGTGTTTAAAAAAAGACTGGATGTGGCACTCAGTGCCATGGTTTAGCTGAGGTGGTGTTAGGGCATGGGTTGGACTTGATGACCTAAAAGGTCTCTTCCAACCCAGCAATTCTGTGATTCTGTGATTTTGTCACAGACCAGGATGTGACATCATATAGTTGGCTGTGACATCACTGGTTTATTGTGTGACATCACAGAGCAGGCTGTGACATCAGAGCATGCCTGTATGACATCACAGAGCAGAGCAAGCTGTGAGGTCAAAGAGTGTGCTGTGACGTTATAGGGTGGCTGTGTTCCATCACTGAAGGTGTTGTGACATCACAGGGTGGGTCTGTGAGCCCACAGAGGTGCTGTGTGACATGTTGAGTGAGTTCTGCCATCACAGAGCAGGCTGTGACATCACAGAGGAGATTGTGATGTCACAAAGTCGGCTGTGACATTACAGGCTGGCTGTGTGACATCACAGAATGGGCTGTGAGGCCACAGAGAAGACTCTGCCATCATAGGAAAGGGCTCTGTGACATCACAGAGCAGTTGTGTGATGTCACAGAGAAGGCTGAGACAATACAGAGTGGGTTGTGACATCACAGAGCTGACTGAGAAATCACAGAGCAGGCTGTGACATCACAGCGAGGCTGCATAACATCACAAAGGTAGAGCTGTGCCATCATAGAGCTGGCTGTGACATCACAGGCTGGGCTGTGACATCTCAGGGCAGATTTTGTGACATCACAGAGCAGACTGGGACCTCAAAGAGCAGGCTGTGACATCACAGGGCAGCTGTGTGACATCACAGGGCCTGTGTGACATCACAGGGGCTGTGTGAGGTCACTGGGGAGGTCACGCTACCCCAGATCCCCCCTCCCAGTTCCCCCAGAGAAGTCCAACGCTGCTCGTGCACAGCGGGGTCCCCTGTCCCCCCGGGTCCCCCCGCCCCCGGCGCCGCAGCCTCCCCCAGAGGATGTTCCACGAGATCGACCCCAGAGCCTGACACGGGGATGGGGGCTGGGGCTGTGGGGGGTGGGACAGGGGGACAGGAACCCACCAGCAGCATCCCCGTGTCCCCCAGGGCCAGAGCCTGGGCCAGGGCTCCTTCACCCTGTTACCAACGAGGGCTTGAGAGCGCTGAAAAAATCCCCAGCAAGGGATCAGCAAAAACCAGATTTAATATTAAGTGACAGCACCACAAAGTTCCTTGGCAAGAGTCACTCTGCTCCTGACTGGACACTGCAGGCACACCAAGGCAACAAAGAAACAACAAAACCAAACAGAATCCAGGCAATCAAATCAGAAATGAGCTGAGATCTGGGGCTTTCATTCCTATGGAAAAGAACTGTCCTTCTCCTGCAGGTACCCATGGCTACAATTGGGATTTCACCTCCAACTCTGCCTGTTGTGACAGACTGGAGGAGATTGTTGGCTGGAAACATTTCATGTGTGGGGAGGAAGGGGCAGGTCCAGCCTTGCCCTGCCCTGGAACCCCAGCCCTGCCCTGCCCTGGAACCCCAATCCCCCCAGAGCCTCTATCCCAGCCCAGCAGTGTCTGCCAGTCCCTGGCACAGCACAGGCAATGCTCCACAGCCACCTCTGGAGCCCCCAGCCCAGCTCCTGAGTGACCAAATGACCCCAAGTCCCACCTGGGGAAGGGCCCAGGAACACCAAGGGGTATTTAAGGCTGACCACAAGGCAAGCACACATCTTGACCCTACCTCCTCTTGGAATTTGTCTGAACATCACTGGAATCCAGGAGTTGGTAGCTCTCTGTGTGCTTCTCTAAATCTTATTTTTCTCTCTTTCTGTGTCTACTTCTTCTATTTCGGTCGTCTTGCAAATTTTGATTAACTTAAAACTGAACAGTTTGTGAAGTTGAATGGGCCAAGTTAATGCTTTGAGAAGCATTTTTTGTTGATTTAATGTTGTATAAGACATTTTGCCAAAGTTTCTCTGATTTTTTTACAGTTCCCCAAAAAAGGTTTTGTTCTTTTGAGCTCCTGAGAATCTCTTCTTGGTATTTCTCCTGTTCATCCAACTCAGAGGACACAAACAATTGTAATTCCTTTGAAATGTCTCCTTGAGAGAGTTGTTTGGGGGATGGGGGTCAGGGCTTGTGTGTCCTGCTTGGCACAGCCCAGGCAGGGCTTTCACAGCCACATTCCACACTCCATTTCCCAGCCGGAGCCGCTGGTGCCTCTGAGTTCTGCTGCCCCAGCCCCAGGGACGCTCTCCTTGTCTGCCCATTCCCCCACGGTCTCTGGGCAGGGATGGCCTCAGTGGGGGCTGCTGACATCCTCAGCAACTTGGAGGCTGCTGCTGAATTTTACTGCTCCAGAGGCTTCTTCAGCCATCAGCTCTTCAGTTCAGCAATTCAGTGTCCCACAGCTCATTAACATTCAAAACACCTTAACAAGCCAAACCTCTGTGAATAATGTAAGTTTTCAAATAATTAGTGGTTAATTAGCCCAATTACAGAAGCCTCTTCAAAGTGAATACACTATTTTTAAAAAGACAGTGAGAAAAGATTGTTTTGGTCCTGTTTAGGTTTATTTTCCCTGTTAATATGTTGATATGTGCACTCTCCAATTGACACTGAATCCAAGTACCTCCTCATGCAGTTTGAACAGATATGAAAATCAAGACCCTTCGTGGCTGACAATCAGTCAGACTCTGTCCCTACCCCCACCCCACCATTTCCCCCATCCAAGCCCTGGCACTCAGAGCAGCCTTGTGCAAATCTGAGCTCCCTCCAGCCCAGGCTGCACCTGCAGGTTTCAGCTCCTTGGCTCCAACTCCCACCTGCTTTCCTTGGACAAGGAGCTGCTCCAGACGCAGAGGGATGTTCATTTCTTGTCAGCCAACAAACCCAAGGGAAGGCACAGCTCCACCAAATGCAAAAGTCATTACTCTGCTGGATATTAAATCCACTTTGCACAGCAGACAGTCTCAGAACAACGGAAAACACCTTCTGTGCCCAGCACAGATCCCAATGCCCCCCCAAACCCTCCCTGCCCCAATTCTGCCCAGATTTGCTCTTTGCACACAGGAGTCACAGGCTGAAGTCAGGAGCTCCCTCCATGCCCAGAGGGGGGAAAAGAGGGAAAGTGGATGAAGAGCTCTCCTGTGCAGAGCCAAGGTCCAAGTGCCTCTGCAGTGGGAACCACAACTCATCAGGTTTGTGTCCTTTGGGCTCAGGGATGGTGACACTCAGAGGCACAGAAAGGTTTCTTGCCAACAAACACAAGCTGAACATTTGAACAGTTTAATAACCTTCGCAGCTCTTCTGTGCCCATTTCTGGTCATTGCTGCTCTGATGGGGATGGATCCTCAGCCACTTGGAGGTTGCTGATGAATTTTACTACTCCAGAGGCCTCTTCTTCTTTCTTGAGCTCTTCCCTTCTGGAATTCAGCAGGGAAATCTCACAAATATTTGTTCAAAACACCCAAAAAAGAATAGCCCCTGGGAATAACTGAAGTTTTAGTTTGTTCTCTGGTTAATGAGATATATTTAAGAAGTGTATTCAAAGTGAATATACTCTATTGAAAACAATGCAGAGACAACAGTTTTGCCCTGATTTCTTTTCCTGTTTATAGATTGATATCAGCAATGTCCAATTGATATTGACCCCCTACACCTCCTCATGCAGTTTTAACAGATATGAAAATCAAGACCCTTCATGACTGACAATCAATAACAGTTTGTCCTCAGCCCCTCCCCACCATTTCCCCCATCCAACCCCTGGCACTCCTATGGATCAGGAATGGTGTGACCAGCAGGAGCAGGGGAGTGATTTTTTCCCCTGTGCTCGGCACGGGTTGGGCAGCACCTCCATTGCTGTGTCCAGTTTTGGGCCCCCCAATTTAGGAAGGACCCGGAGGGGCTGGAGTGTGTCCAGAGAAGGGCAACAAGGCTGGTGAGGGGTCTGGAGTACAAGTCCTGTGAGGAGCAGCTGAGGGAGCTGGGGTTGTTGATCCTGGAGAAGAGGAGGCTCAGGGGAGATCATCACTCTCTACAACTCCCTGACAGGAGGGTGCAGCCAGCTGGGGGTCGGGCTCTTTTCCCAGGGAACAGGGACAGGACAAGAGGACACAGCCTTCAGCCGCACCAGGGGAACTTTAGGCTGGACATTAGGAAATATTCTTCACACAAAGCATGATTGGGCATTGGAATGGGCTGCCCAGGGAGGCGGGTGAGTCTCTGTCCCTGGAAGTGTTTCAGGAAAAACTGGATGTGGCGCTCAGTGCCATGGTCTGAGTGACAAGGCGGTGTTGGGTCCCAGGTTGGACTTGATGCTCTCCAAGGTCTTTTCCAGCCTGGTTGATTCTCTGATGCTTGTGACACTGCGGGGCCTGGTGGCACTAAGAGGACCATGGTGACACTGTGTGTGACATGGCACCACAGAGCCAAGGGGCCATTGTGACTTTGTGGGGCTGAATGGAAGCAAGGAGTGCATTGTGACAGTCTGGGTCCTGGTGGAACCACAGAGGCCACTGTGACACTGTGGGGCCTTGTGGAACCAAGGGGCCATTGTGACACTGCGGAACCAAGGAGACCCTTGGGAGAGCCTGGGGACAATGGAATCAAGGGGCCATTGCTCCATTGCAAGGACTCTGGGAACTGAGGGAACAATTGTGACACTGTGGTGCCCCGTGGAACCAAGGGTCACTGGTGACACTGCAGGATCTTGTGTCACCAGGGCTCCACTGGGACATGGCAGCACCAAGGAATTCATTGTGGCTCTCTGAGGCCTCATGGAACCAAGAGGCCACAGTGACCCTGCAGGGCCTTGTGGAACCATGCAGAGCTCTGTGACAGAGCAGGACCTCGTGTCATGATGGGGCCACTGTGACACTGCAGGGTCCCATGGAACCAAGGGGCCAGTGCTGCTCCTCAGGGACTCGTGGAATGAAGGAAACATGTTTGACACTGTGGTGGCCCTTGGGACCAAGAGGCCATTGTGAAACTGTGGGACCAAGGAGGGCATTGCTGCCCTGCCAGACCTCATGGAACCAAGATCCATTGTGACACTGCAGGGCCTTGAGGGACCAAGAGCCATTGTGACACTGCAGGGCCTTGAGGGATCAAGGATCCATTGCTGCACTGCCAGGCCTCATGGAACCAAGGATCCATTGTGACACTGCAGGGCCTTGGGACCAAGGGCCATTGTGACACTGTGGGGCCCAAGGACCCAAGGGATTTGGTGACACCAAGGGGTCCCATGGAACCAAAGGGACATTGTGACACTAGGAGGCCTCAAGGAATCATGGTGACCATTGGGTCACTCTGGGGCCTCATGGAACTGTGGTGACACCAAGTTGGCTGGGAGTGCGGATCAGCTGGAGGGCTCTGCACAGGGACCTGGTGAGGCTGGATCCAGGGCCCAAATCCAACAAGGTGAGGTTTAACAAGTCCAAGTGCCGGGTCCTGCACTCTGGCCACAACAACCCCTGCAGCGCTACAGGCTGGGGACAGAGTGGCTGGACAGCAGCCAGGCAGAAAGGGACCTGCAGGGACTGATGGACAGCAGTGGCACAAACAATGACATTTATTTGTAGACAATATTGAAAATGTAAAACAAAGAAAAAGAACCTCCAAAATGAAACCAAAAAGAAGTTTCAGAGATTACTTTTATTACAAGTGATTTGCAGAAACTGGCCAGCTGTTTAATGTTTCTGAAAGCATCCAGTCATCAGTGTCCACACTGCAGCCTTGAGCTCCTGGTTCCTCAGGCTGTAGATGAGGGGGTTCAGGGCTGGAGGCACCACTGAGTACAGAACTGACAGGACCAGATCCAGGGATGGGGAGGAGATGGAGGGGGGCTTCAGGTAAGCAAACATAATAGTGCTGAGGAACAAGGAGACCACAGCCAGGTGAGGGAGGCAGGTGGAAAAGGCTTTGTGCCGTCCCTGCTCAGAGGGGATCCTCAGCACAGCCCTGAAGATCTGCACATAGGAGAAAACAATGAACACAAAACAACCAAGTCCTAAACAGGCACTAACTGCAAGAAGCCCAAGTTCCCTGAGGTAGGATTTGGAGCAGGAGAGCTTGAGAATCTGTGGGACTTCACAGAAGAACTGGCCCAGGGCATTGCCATGGCACAGGGGCAGGGAAAATGTATTGGCCGTGTGCAGCAGAGCATTGAGAAAGCCACTGGCCCAGGCAGCTGCTGCCATGTGGGCACAAGCTCTGCTGCCCAGGAGGGTCCCGTAGTGCAGGGGTTTGCAGATGGACACGTAGCGGTCGTAGCACATGATGGTCAGGAGGGAAAGCTCTGCTGACATGAAAAAGACAAAAAAAAAGAGCTGTGCAGCACATCCTGAGTAGGAGATGGTGCTGGTGTCCCAGAGGGAATTGTGCATGGCTTTGGGGACAGTGGTGCAGATGGAGCCCAGGTCGCTGAGGGCCAGGTTGAGCAGGAAGAAGAACATGGGCGTGTGCAGGTGGTGGCTGCAGGCTACGGCGCTGATGATGAGGCCGTTGCCCAGGAGGGCAGCCAGGGAGATGCCCAGGAAGAGGCAGAAGTGCAGGAGCTGCAGCTGCCACGTGTCTGCCAGTGCCAGCAGGAGGAAGTGGCTGATGGAGCTGCTGTTGGACATTGGCTGTGGCTGCACATGGGGACCTGTTCATGGAGAAAAGGACTGTGAAGAGTTAGAGGAGATACCTGTAAGCAAAACCAAAGCCATTTCCAATACACCCTCCCCTGAAATACACACAGACACGCATCAATGTTTAAGAGTTATGAGCTTTTCTTTTTAAGAACCCCTATGTCTCTCCTGGTATTCTTGGATATCAGAAGCCCTCAGCATTTCTGCTGCCTCCAGGGAGAACAGGGCAAGTTCTGTGAGGCAAATTGAGGAGTGGCGAGTGAGTGGAGATGGTCTGTCATTGTGGCCAGAGTTCCTCTGGGCTTTAACGTTTCTCAGGTGGAGGGTGATCAGGTTCCCAAGCTTCCCCTGAAGTGTACTGAGGTACTGCTAAGAGCAGATGGATCCACCACAGCCCAGCTCCACTTTTTCAGCCAAGGACTCACGTTTCTCATTTCACCAACCCAACAGCATTTTCAGTGTCAGAACACCTCTGCCTTTCCCCATCAATCTTATAACTCAGAGATGCTCTAGGACAGGTTTGAATCCTGGATTGGAGCTCCCAGCTTGGACTGAAATCTCAGGGAGACTTCCAAGTGTCCTTCTGATGGCACTGGATGCAGGGAGATGCAGCTCCTTCCCTGGCTGCACTGACAGCATTGCCCAGAGCCGGGCACTGGGGACAGCTGTGTCACCCTGAGCCAGCTGTGCCCCCTCCCAGAGCCCCCAGTGCCGGGCAGCTGCTCCCAGCCCTGTGCTCTGCAGAGGGAACTGGGCCCGGGGCTGCAGAGCTGCCCCACGGCTCTGCTGCAGCTCTGCCTGCACAGGAGGGGCTGCACGCCTTGGAGCCCCGGCCCTGAGGGCAGAGGCTTGGCTGGGGGGACAGGAGGGAGGGGGCTTGTTCAGAGGGAGGGGCTGCACTGGAGGGGATCCTCTGGACATCTCTAAACTCTCCCTGCCACAGCATTTCTGGGTTTTGCTTTCTCTCCTTCCCTGATCGTCTCTCTGCTTCCTGGGGATTTTCCTCCTGCAGGTGTTTCCCTCTGCCTGAGCTCTCCCTGCCAGCACTCACAGACCCCAAATCTCTGTGCACTCTCCTTGGCCTGACAGAACCCTGCCTGTTTGCAGGGCACTGGCTGGGGGCAGGTTCTGTTTGCAGCTTGGAGAAAGGACAGCTCAGACTGAGCCTGATGGCTCCAGCAGAGGTGATGCTGCTGCTGTCCATGGGCAGAGTGGCAGAAGGCACATTAGGGATCTCCTGTGCACCTACTGATCGCTAAAAGTCATAGTTCAGATATCTCAGGCACTTGTCAAAATTCTTATCAATAATTCATAATCATCCTTCATTATATATCTTTCCATCCCTGCCATTCTCCAATAGTAGTAGAAAACTGGATACAAATTCTTTGGAGATTTTCTCATTTTTATCAAAATCCTTGTTATGGAAAATTCTATGATTGATCAGAACCCCTCAGCATGTCAGAGATTCATGAGCATTTTAACTCCCCTGTACCAAAAATACTCAAGAGTTGTACTCACAGGGTCTGTGGGCATTGGGATGTTCCAGCTGTAGGAGATCACTCCAGGAGCTGCAGCTGCATTGTCCTGCAGCCTGAGGTTCCTGTGCCAAGGGCTGCCAGGGATTCTGCCCCAGGCACTTCTCAGCACCTTCCCAGCCCTGACTGATGGAAGCTCTCTGTGCCTCTGTGCTGTGCTCGGGCTGGCTGCAGGCAGTGCCCCAGCCCTGCTGGGCTGGGAGAAGAGCTGCTCATCCAGAGAAATGTGCTTTTGAAGCTCTCCTTGGTTACCAGGATCACCCTCTGTGCCAGGAGCCCGGCCCAGCTCAGCAGCACAGACACAGCACAAGGACTTTAATGACCCTCTGGGGCTTTGTGCTCAGGCCCTGAACATCAGGCCCTGAGAGGGAGCTGCAGAAACCTCTCCAGATCTCCAAGTCAGAATCCAACTCCAAAGTGTCTTTGACTTTTAATGGGTCCCACTGAGGGACACGACTGAGAAAGTGTCCCCAGGCCCCAGGCAGAGCAGAGAACTGGAGGCACTGATGACAGGTGGGGACAAAGAGAAGCCAAGTCTTGGTGCCCTGGGGCACAGCAGGCTCTGTGCCACCAAGGGCTGTCAGGAGACACCTTGTCCTGAGGCACTGGGGCCTCCTGGCACAGCCCCAGCCAGGCTGGGCACTGTCAGCCCCTTTCCTGCCCTCAGCATCCCCCCTAGCCCACATCCCAGTGGCCTCAAGGATCTGCTGGAAGGAGTCCCTGGGGAGCCTTGCTCAGGAATGGCCCTGGGGGCTCCTTCATGCTCCCAGGGACTGCAGGTTTTTCAAAGCACTTTGGCTTTTGCCTTGGAGTCTCTGAGAGCTTTGTGCAATCATGGCCTCCAATTATCTGCTGTAATTAGTCCCTGGAGAGGCTTTGTCAGGAACAACACTCAGTGGGGCTCATTAATGCTTCAAGGTGCTTCAGTTCTTTTCAGGTACTTGGTGTTTCCCTTTTGATCCAGACTCTGTGAGAGGTTTGTGCAATCATGGCCCCAATTATCTGCTTTAATGAGTCCCTTGAGAGCTTTCTGCTGACACTCAGTGGGGCTCATTAATGCTTTGAGATACTCAAGGAGTTTAAGGTACTTTGGATTGTCCTTTCCATACTGAGAGGTTTTTGTGCCATTTTGAGTCTCTGAGAGGTTTTTGTGCAATCCCGTCCTCCAATTCTCTCCACCAAGGACTGCCTGAGGAGCCGGTGTTGGGCATGGACCTCAGGCAGTCCCATTTATGGTTTGAGACTCCAACAACTTTGGGGTTTTCTTCTGGCTTTGACTCCTGGAAAGGTTTGTGCCATCTCTTCTCAGGGCCTGAGGTTCCAGGGCTCAGCTCCAAATGCCCCACGGGGCTCATTAGGACAAAGCAAGTCCTGACAAACCATGGCTCTGCCTTGATTTCCCTCTGCTTTAGTGCATTTCATTAGGAAGGTTTCCTACTGCAGTTATAAATAAATATTTCAAAGTGTTTATAGGAAATATGTATTCCTATTTTAAAGGGGGCATTTTACTGCTTCTCTTATTACACAAGTGGTGATTGCAGTATTCACTGACACTGACCCAGGGACTCTCCTGAGTTTGTCTGCCCAGGTCAGAGAAGCTGTGCCTTGAGCTCTGACCCAGTGTGGACAACCTTGCTCCACATTCCCCAGCTTCTTCATCTGGTCTCTCCTCACTCACCTGGGATCTGCTTTGCCCAGAGAACTTGTCAGAACCCAGAATGTCCCTTGGACACTCTTGCATGTTCCAGGCCCAGGTCAAAAGCATTTGAGACCCTGGAATGCAGCCACAGACCCCTGTGGCTTTGGACCTGATCCACGGAACAATTTACCAACCTTGCAGGAAGAACAAGAAATCACAAAAGTTTAGATAGTATAGTAGAAGTAGTCAGAAATTGAAAGGAAGATTTTTTGAATGCTGTACAGGGGGGTTTTAGGCCTTGTACAGAGGGGTCTGAGTTTTGTACATGGGGGTCAGAAGTTCTAAGATGGAGGGACTTGGGTGTGTCCTGTCCTTTTTCCTTCTTCTTCCTAACCTCCATGTTCTTGGTGATGTTTGCACTCACAGATTGGTTTACAGTAGAAAGTCACTGTTCAATATAGGTGATGGGCATTGGGGAAAAACCATAAACATTTAACACGTAATATGTGATATAAAAGAAGGCACCAGCTCCCTGGGCGTCAAAGTGTGCCCTTGCCTGACTGCTGAACGGACCGCAGCAGCTCAGGGAGAAATCTTTTAGGTAACATACAATAAACTACCTTGAGACTGGACGACTGAAGACTACTGAGCCTTTCTTTGGAGGCACAGGTTGGAGGAGAGACTTTTCCACCTTTCTGGGCCACCCCAATCAGGGAGTGAGACCCATCAAGAACTGGCTGCAATCAGCCCAAGAGAGATTTTTCTTTCTTTTATTTCTGAAGCACTCTAAAAGTCCTGAGTTTCTCTGTTGAATTCAGACACCATTCTCAAGTGTGTGCCAAGCCCAAGGTGCTTCCAAGGCCACTGCAGACCTGCCCTGGGCCAGCTGTGAGGGTGGATCATCATCCCACCCTGCACTGGGCCATTGCAAGGGGCTCTTGCCATGGACACTGCACTGACCCCACTGCTGGCTTTGGGTGCCATGGCATCCCTCATCAGTTCAGGTTTCCTTGGGAACCACCCCAAGGAGCCATTTCTGCAGCCAGGTTCCACGGCCACTTGCCTGAAGAGCTGGTGCTGCCCTCGGCGGCCATGGCAGCCCTCAGGACAAAGCGGTGCCGGGGCTGTTCCAGGTCCAATTGCAGGGACACTCGTTGGTGCCGCCAGGTGCCATGGCAATGGCCACAGGGACCCGTTCCTTAGTTTGGTGCCACGGCAACCAAGGCCTGGAGCCGTTGTGATGGTTGGTCGCGATGGAAACCTGCCCTGGCCCCTTGCTCAGGGCTGGTGTCACTGCCCAGAGCCAGAGGGGATCCCTTGCTGGGGGCTTGTGCCATGGCCACCTGCCCTGTGCCGCGCTGGCCGGTCAGGCGCTGCGGAACCAGCAGCAAACGCCAGGGCCAGGGCCAAAGGCCAGGTCAGCCCGACAGAAAGGGGCAGTGCTGGGCACTGTTTCCATGGCAGCCCTCACTGGGGGTGACACCTGGGTCACCTGTCCTGGCAGTTGCCATGGAAACCCGGCTCATTGGAAATACAAGGGTGGACAAAGGTTTTAGTAGGGCCTGGCAGAACGGGACAAAGGGGGGTGGTTTTAAACTAAAGGAAGGGAGGTTCAGATAAGAACAGATAAGGAGGAAATGTTTGATGATGAGGGTGGTGATACACCAGGACAGGTTCCCAGGGAGGTGGTCAGTGCCCCATCCCTGGAAACATTCATGTCCAGCTGGGACAGGGCTCTGAACAACCTGATCTGGTGAAAGATGTCCCTGCTCATGGCGGGGTTTGGATGAGATGAGCACTGCAGAGCTCTTCCCATCCAAACCATTCCAGGACTGCATGGGCAGAAGGGGCTGCTCAGTGCACTCCATCCACTGCCTCGACTCCTCATGGTCTCTGCTGGACCCCACATCCCACAGCCAAACCCAGCCCCTTCTCTGCCTTTCCTCCCCCTGCCCCAGGGGCTGGCACAGCCAGGGGGGCACAGGTGACCTTTGGGCTTTGCAGGGCTCAGGCACAAGGGCCGTGGCAGAGTCAGGGCTGAGGTCACACTCTGTGGGCTGGGGCAGAGCCCAGCCAGAAATGAGCCCTGAGGCAGCAGCTCTGCAGTGCTGGCCACCAGGCCGGCTTGCCAAGGGAGGCTTCTGGCCATGCCCTGCAAGCAGCTGCTGCTGCCAAGGCGCCTTTGGTGCCTCAGGCTCTCCCTGGCACAGCTCACAGCACGGCACTCTGCCCTTGCGCCCGAGGCCTTCCCTGTGCTGGGGCTGGCCTGGGGCTTTTCTTGCAGCGGGACCTGCCCTGCTCCTGGCACAGTCCACCAAGTCATTCCCTGCACTTCTCCTTTTCAAATTCTTTCCATCACCTACTCTCAGAGGTC
Organism: Anomalospiza imberbis; assembly: GCF_031753505.1. NCBI lineage: Eukaryota > Metazoa > Chordata > Aves > Passeriformes > Viduidae > Anomalospiza > Anomalospiza imberbis. Next base: position 311,752 of record NC_089712.1, on the reverse strand, counting down.
CAGCCTGTTCTGGTGCTTATCATGAACTGACTGTGCTCTTGATTTATACCAGCACTGGAGATGTAGAATCACCCAAACTGAACACAGAAACAAACCCCCTCTGTCCCATTTTCATGTTCTAGATCACTTTCCAGGTGTCCATGGAGATGTGGGAATGATTATCACACAACTCTCCATTTCTGGCTGCGGGCTCTGGAGATTCCTTCTCTGCATTCAGTCAGGCTTGTATTCCCTAACAAGTCCTGGTTCCACCTCCTGTTTCCCAAGGCTGGAACAGTCACAATGAAAACCTCACCAATGGCACAACTCCCCAGCTCTCCAGGAAGAGAAAGGACAAGCTGTCAAGTTCTCCAAACCTTTGTCCTGCTCTGCTGCAAGAGTCCTGCTGCACACCCGCTGTGGAAAGCCAAGAGAAGCTGCAGGTGGTGGCACATCTTGTGACAGGAGCTCAACCTGGTTCTCCAGGAAAGGTTCTTGAGAAGAGCAAACAGGACTGTGGAGAAGATTCCTGGAAAACTGAAACAGCTTTCCAGAAGTGAAATGAAAATTGAAAGAAACAGTCCAAGATGTTTTCCTCTATTTATTTCTCTGCTGCCTTTTTCCATCTTGCACTACTTCTCCATCCCATTAATTCCAAATGCATCTCACCTCTAAGATCAGTGACTTAGCGAGTTCTAGACACTCTAAAGTACGATGAGCTACACAGTTTGCCTTCCAGTTTTTGCTGGAAAGCAACACTGGAGCCATAAGTGCAGGACCAGGACCAGGGAATCCTCCAGCCAGGGAATGTGCCCCGACAGGGTTTGATCCTCAGCGGGGACAATACACAGCAGCGACCGAGGAGATACCTCTGCCCCCATGCAGGAGTCCAGACTCTGGGTCTGGGCTGAACAGGGCAAAGTTCCCGTGTTTGGACAGGCTCAGGGGCTTTCCCAGGGGAGCGGGGGGCTGGGCGTGGGGGTGAGCGGGCAACGGAAAAACGGACACGGGGACAAACGGCCCCGGAGCTTCAGTTGCAGCAGCAGCAGCAGCGGCGGCGGCAGCAGCAGCAGCGGCAGCAGCCAAAGCAGAGACTCCCTCTTGATTCTCCTCCCCTTCTCCCGCTGTCCCGCACTGTCTCCCGCTCTCCCTTTCCCGCTGTTCCCTCCTCTCCCAGTCTCTCTCTCCCCATTCCCGGCCGGGCCATGTTCCCGGCCCGCCCCCGGCTCCGGGCGGGGCTGCCCCATCCCCGCCCCCGGCCGTCCCGCCGGGGTCTCGCCTCCGCCCGGCTCTGGCCGTGCTGGCGGTGGCGCTTCTGGGCGGGCATCGGTGCCTGGGGCTGGGGCGGCATCGCCTCCCTCTGGCTCCGCCTGGCCCGAGCCTGGCCCCGGTCCCGGCTCCTCCCGGGCCCCGCGGAGGACACACCCGGCGCGGCCGCTGCCGCCGCCTCCGCTGCGGCTTCCCCGGCCCGAGCTCCGCCGCTCGGCAGCGTGGCCGCCGCCCCCAAGCCGCCGCTGTCCCGTTGCCGGGAGCGAACGCCTGGGGAGGGCCGGCCCGGGGCGGTCGGGGGGCGCTCGGGGGCCGCTCCTGGCCCCGGGCCGAGCGCTGACAGCCGCGTCCCGCCCGCAGGGAAGGCGCAGCAGGGCCTGAAGGAGCGGTACCGGCTGGGTTCGCTGCTGGGCAGCGGCGGCTTCGGCAGCGTCTTCGCGGCCACGCGGCTCTCGGACGGCGCCCCGGTGAGCGGCGGGGCCGGCGGCGGGCGGAGGAGGAGGGGGCGGAGGAGGAGGGGGAGGAGGATGGCGATGGAGCTGGGGCTGCGCAGGGTGGGTGGTGAGCTCAGCCTGCTGCTGCTCTTGGCTTGCAGGTGGCCATCAAAAGGGTGCCAAGGAACCGCGTCTGGCACTGGGGCGAGCTGGTGAGTAAGCGGGGCCAGCGGCAGAAGCCGGGCCGTGCCGGCGGGGATGAGCCGAGGCCCGGCAGGGTGGGAGCCACCAGGACACCTCAAGGGAGAGCGGGCGTGGGGCCAGCGCAGGGCGAAGGGCATCCCGGGCTGGGTGAGGAGTTCCTGACCCCCAGCATGGCATCAGCCCCACTGATGGCATCGTGCTCCTCCCGCAGCCCGACGGCACCAGCGCACCCCTGGAGATCGTGCTGCTGGACAAGGTCTCCACTGGCTTCCCCGGTGTCGTCCAGCTGCTGGAGTGGCTTCAGCTCCCCAAATACATCTTGATGGTGCTGGAACGCCCAGAGTGCTCTCAGGACCTGCATCATTTCATTCGGGCACGGGGGTTCCTGTCCGAGGAGGTGGCGCGGGATCTGTTCCGCCAGGTGCTGGAGGCCGTGCAGCACTGCACCAGCTGTGGGGTCCTGCACAGGGACATCAAACCAGGGAACATCCTGGTTGACCTGGCCACCGGGCAGGCCAAATTGATCGACTTTGGCTGTGGCACCTACCTGCAAGACACAGCCTACACTCGCTTTGCAGGTGAGCCCACGCAGGGGTGTGCTCTCGGGCCTGGCATCTCATGGCCCAACATCTCACAGCCCAAGCTGGCTGTGGCAGCGGGGATTCTCCCTTTTGCTGCCCTTCATGGCACTGAGATTTCAGCTGAGTTGCATTTGAGCAGGGCTGGGTGGGGAGCCAGCTTCCAGCCCTGCTGGCAGACTTTGCCCACCACTCTGCCCAGGACTGGGTCTGGGGCTGGGGCAGCCAGCCCAACAAAAACACGGGTGGGTGGGGGTAGCAGAGAGGGGGGCCGGAACCTGTGTCCCAGCCGGTTTGGTGTGCAGGTGACAAAGGGCTTGGACTGCTCCACTCACCTGGTTTGTTTTCGATTCATGATGTTTTTTGGGCAGTGCAGGCAGGGAGGATGAAGGCATGGTTTTCCCAAGCAGTGGGTGGGTTTTTCCTCCTCATGGTTGGGCCTTGCCAGGACTTCTGCTGCCCTCTTCCAACCCCAGTGGCTTCTTTTCCAACCCCGAGTCTGTACACAAGTCCCAGGTGCTGGCGAGAGGGCATCGGGTCACCCCGTGTGCCACTGGGGCAGCCCCCACACGCCCAGGGATGCTGGGGCCAGGCTCTGGGAGCAGCAGCATCCCCCTGATGAACCCCATCTGTATTCCACAGGAACACGGTCATACAGGCCCCCAGAATGGACCCACTTTCGATTTTACTATGGCAAGCCAGCTACCATCTGGTCCCTGGGCATCCTGCTGCACCAGATGGTCTGTGGGGAGCACCCTTTCAGGAGGAGCCAGAACATCAGCTGGGACCATCAGCTCTCGCTGCCACAACGGCTCTCTCAAGGTGGATTCTCATCTCTGGCCACGGGGGCAATGCCAGTGCTGGGAGACAGCAGCAGCTCGTGAGCATCCTGCTCTGGCAGCTGCTGAGGAGGTGGCACATGTCCTGCTCTCCTGCTCTCCTCCAAAACAGGGAATTGATGGGGGAGTTTAGGCCCAGCTCTGAGCACATCCAGCATGGCCTGGACATGGGAATAGTGGGGCAAAGCCAACAGGAGCCTTCTCCAGCTGACCGGCGGGTTCTGGTTTCTCTGCCCAGAGTGCCAAGATGTGATCAGGCGGTGTTTATCCATGCTGCACTTGGACAGGCCCTCGTTAGAAGAGCTGTTATGTGATCCCTGGCTGCAGGATATTCATCTGCCCTAGAAAAAGGGAGAGAGCCACAGGCACACTTTGATGCAAGGCCCTGGTAAGTTGCAGCTCCACACATGCCTTGGCAATCAGAAGCAAAGGAACCCAGACATTTTGTCCTGCCTGTGTCACTGCCCAGGGGTCATCAGATGGGAACACACAGCCCTTGTGCTGGAGCTGAGCTGCTCTGCCCAGCACTGGTGGCTGCCATCTGAGCTGGTTTTGCTTGTCCTGGTTCCCTGACAGCTCTGGGCCCTGGGCAGAACCCTGACAGCCTGGGCTCACCCCCAGGGAAGGAGAAGGATCCCCTGGAGAAGCTGTACCAGGTGGGGCTGCTGCTGCTGGGGACAGCGAGGACGACATCAAGGATGACAACCTCTTCCTCCACCTGGTCACCGGCAGCTGAGGATGATGGACTTCGATTCTGGCACCTTCTCCAAAGCCAGGCTCCACAGGGAATTTGCAGGTGAGTCCACACGCAGGGGGATGCTCCCAGATTTGGGCATTGCACAGCCTGGCCAGGAACCAAAGGTTCCCCCTTTGCTGGGGCGGATGCAGCTGATCCTTCAGTCGGCTGCCAGGCTGCTTTTGGCAGGGCTGGGGGGATGGGCTGGGGTGGTGATGAAATGGGAGTGGGCTCCTGGCCCTGCCAACAGCCCCAGCACCCACCGTGCCCCGGGCTGGGGCTGGGGCTGGGGCAGCCAGCCCGACACAAACAAACCCCCATGGTGGGAGCAGAGGTGGGACTCCAGAACCTGTGCAGGGGCTGCTTTGCTCTGCAGGCAAGGAAGGGCTTGGGCTGCTCCACTGCCCCTGTTTGCTTTGGGGTCACCGTTATTTTGGGGGGCAGTGCAGGGGGGAAGGGAGAAAGCCTGGGCTTTCCTCACCTGTGGGTGGGTTTTTCCCTGGCATGCAGGGGTTGGGCCTTCCTCAAGTCCCTGACAGTAATATGATTTTTGACCTTTTTTCTTGTTCCCCTTTCTGTCTGTAATCTATTTTCAATAATTTGTTGTGTGTTTTTCTAGAGGAAGCATTCTAGCTGGGGTCCAGTCTGGATCAGGAAGTGCTTGGGAGCAGCTGTGGCGTGGATGGGCCGTGCCCTTGGAGAAGGCTGAGGACATGGTTTGGGACCAGCTTTTCTTCCAGCGGGGGATGGCGTCAGGTGGGTCCCGTCTGCTTGGCATGGTGGGATCAGAGCTTTGGGGAGATGGCAGCGAGCACAGGAGCATCCTGCTCTGGGCAGCTGCTGAGGGCTGGATGTGCCGTGGCCGGCTGCAGGCTGGGCACATGTCCTGCCCTCCTGCTCTGCTCCCAAAGGCAGCAGGGATGGGCAGCTCTATGCACAGCTCTGGGCACGGCCAGCATGGCCTGGGCACCGCGGGCGGCTGGGACAAGGGGACAGGAGCCTTCAGCTGATGGGCGCTTTCTGGTTTCTCTCCTTGCAGCCGGGCTCTGCGGGTGCTGAGGCTGCTCTGGGCTCTGCCAGGGCTCTGCTGGAGCTCAGCACCGGGCCGCAATCAGCCAAAGAAGAAATGGGGTGACCTGCAGCACAGACCTGCTGGAGCATTTCAGCAACACAGCTCAAGTGTGCAGAGTGTACACCTCCCAGGGAAAACATGCCACCACCCAAAAATAAACTTGTTCAATAGCTTCTGAAATGAAATCAATCTGGGATGACCCCAAATGACATTTTGCAGCTTGCTCAAGCTGTAGCTCAGCCCTTCTCTGAACAGTTCTGTCCCCCACCTGCCTTGTACTTCCCAACTGCTCCCTCTTTTCCCCCAGTGAGTTCCCAGCCCATGGCAGTCTCCACCACACTGTTGCCTTCCTTGATGCCCCTCACCACGAGGAAGGCTGAGCCCCAGGCTTAGGGACTCATCCTGTCACGGGCTGAGGAGCAGCAATGTCTCAGAGGTCCAGTGGGATTTTAGTGTCATTCAGAGCTGCTCTCCAGCCCTCAGCTCTCCTCACTGCTGAGTTCCCACTCCCTTGTCCTCGTCCTTGTAGCAGGAGGAGCTCTGTGAATCCCCTTGAGCCTCCCCACTCTTCCCAGCCCACGCACCCACCTCAGTTAGGCTGAAGCTGCAGCTTCTCTGTCTCCTCTGGCACACCAGTCCAGTCCCCTGTGCGGGGAGCCCCAGCCCCAGAGCACAGCACTCAGCAGTGCACTCCGGGCTGGAGCAGCTGCCCTGCAGCCCTGGCTTGGCTCTCTGTGGCAAGGGAATGCTCCCTGTTTGCAGCTGTCCCTGCAGGATGGCCCCAGGGCAGAGCCCAGCCAGGCTCCCACTGCAGTCCCTGGAGCTTGGGGCAGACAGTGGTCCCAGAACCGAGGTTCACAGGGAGCACCCAGAGCTGTGGCTTGCAGTCAGTGTTGGCAAATGTTTTCTCATCTCCTGCAGCCTGTGGGGAAAGCCACCTGTGCTGCCAGGCCTGTGTGTGCCAGGCCTGTGTGTGCCAGGGGCTCTTGGATGTCTCTGTATCCATGGACAGAAGGCTCTGTGTGTGCCAGGGGCTCTTGGATGTCTCTGTACCCATGGACAGAAGGCTCTGTGTGTGCCAGGGGCTCTTGGATGTCTCTGTACCCATGGACAGAAGGCTCTGTGTGTGCCAGGGGCTCTTGGATGTCTCTGTACCCATGGACAGAAGGCCCTGTCTGTGCCAGGGTTTCCATAATGTCTCTGTGCCCATGGGTATGGAATAGCATGGACACTGAAAGTGTCAGTCCTGTTGCTTGCATGCTCCTTCCTTTGTATACAAGACGCATCCATGCACACCCCCATGTACAGATACATTAAAACGTCAGGGAGGGACAGAGATTTCCCCCAGGGCTCTAACTTGGGCATAACTCACCTTTTAGCCGGTGGCCAGGGGATTTTTTTCCCCAGCTCTGTGTGAGAAGGTGTCCAGGAGCTGAAGGAGCAGCATTTAGAAGCAGTTTCAGGATTTCTAGGCAGGAAGTGGAGCTGACAACCATCCACGTAACTCGCCGTATTCATCAGGATGTGCTGCTGGTTCTTTGGGAGTATGGCCCAATGGAGACACGAGCCTTGGAAAAATCCCAGCTCTCTGTGGGTTTGTGCAAAGGGGGAGCAGCAGAAACACTTTGTGTCTGCTTTGGAGACACAAGGCACAAGGAGCTGCGGTGGCAGAGGGTGACCTGGGCTGGTGGCAGGTGAAGTCCTGGTTCATGACATCCCAGAGTGGCACAGGACAAAGCTCCAAGCCCTCCCAACCCCACTGATGAAGTCTTTGTGATGCTGCACATCCTATAGGAAAAGCTGCTGTCACACAATGCACTGGGATTTGTAAGTTTCATTTTCAATACTTTAGGTCCAAGTTTCAAACTGCAATATTTTTGCCCTCAAGAAACAGTCATGCACAATCCATCTCTCATCCTCCTATTGCTTCAACTCCAATTAAAAAAAAAATATTGGAAACAAAACCCAAAGTCTTTAAAAAAAGGATGCTGAGGTCAGTCTGTAAGATGGATCCAGGCCATCAGAACATGCACAAAGCAAATGAGTTCTCCTTTTCAAAAGATCAGTTATCTCTTAATCCAAAGTTCAAGAAGATTTCACTACACATTTGTTTCTTTTTTTTCTCTTTCATATTTTTCTCATTTTTCTTTTCCTTTTTCTTTAAGAAGATAACACATTCTGAAAAAGAAATGTTCAGCAAAATGAGAAACATTTCTGATAAACAATGAAAATATTTACTCCTCTGTTTGCTTTTCTCTGGATATCCCGATGTAAAAAATCTAGCAGATATGAGCAGAGGTGTAAAGTGTTTTCTTTGGTCTAAGCTGGAGTTCAGCACTGCTCACATCCTGCTCCAGCCAAGAGTTGCAGAATTCTTTTGCACATCTCGAGCCATGTGTTTGCAGGCACAGCACCTGCAGTGCTGACACACCAGTGCACGTGAATAACTCTGTTACTCCCTTCCAGATGGAAAAGGCTGCTGTGCCCAGGCAGCTCCAAGGGCAGAGAAAGGAGGGTCTCGTCCCCTGGATCCGTGCCAGTCCCACAGTCCTGGGCAGCAGCCACCGAGCCCTGGGGGAGCAGAGGGCACAGCAAGAGGGACAAAAGCAGGCAAGGTCAGAGACTGGAGAGAGCCAGACCCGGCAGCAGGAACAGCTGCTCCACTGCACTCTTGGAGAAAGCTCTTGGCTGGTTCAAAGCGCTGAAAGGCGTGAAGGGCAGAGAGGAGGCCACACCAAACACTGCTCCTGTTTCCACAGCCTCCCCTCTCCGTGTCCCAGAAGGAATTGGATGGACTGCGTTCTTCTCCCCGAGTCGTCTGGTTCAGCACGAGCAGCTGAGCACCAGGAGCTGAAGGAGCTGAAGCCTCAGGCCTCAAGAGCTGGGCCTGAGGAGACTTTGTGAGCAAATGAATGCTGCTAACATGGACCTGGCTGAATGCAGCAGATGGAATCATGAAATCACAGAATCCTTTCTGTTGGAAAAGACCTCTGAGCTCATCCAGTCCAGCCGGTCACCCAGCAGTGTCGAGCCCAGCACTAAACCACGTCCCTGAAGTGCCAAGGCCTGGACAACAGCCCTGAGTGAGGCCCTGAGCCAAAGGTGGCCTCTGGATGAACCTTCCAACCAAAGGTTATCTTTGTATCTGCTCACTAATGAAATATGCATGGTCATTAGCGCTGTGATAGATGTATCCACTCATTAGTGAAACATGGATTGACCTTTCTGTGTTTAGAAGCCAGACAAGGCCATGAAATCTGACATCTGGCCTTGTCTGGGGCTGAATGGGCAAAGTCACCTCCCTTGGTTCCTCTTGGGCCCTGGCCAGGCTTTGGGAGGAACCCAGGAGGAGGATGAAACCAGATGTTCCCGCACCAGCAGCGCTGTCAGTTTGTTCATTCAGCACTGTCAGAGCTGGGCCCTCTCCCAGCGAGGCTGGAGCCTCACCTGTGGCTGGAGGCACCTGCAGGAATTCCCAGTGTCCAGGAGTGGCTCTGCAGCCCTTGGCTGTGACAGCTTCCCCAGCTGCTGTGTGGATCTGGGGCATGGTAAAGCCTGAGGGTAACTGCTGCTGGATCTTTCTTAATCACTGCTGCAATCTTTGGTGCTGCTGGCTGGGTGCATTGCCGAGCTGCTCCTTTTGTGATTCTTTGCTGCTTTGAGCTACAGTCAATGACACTGAGTCCTTCAGTTGGTGTCTGTGTCTTTGGTGCTGACCCTGCCCACTGGGGAAACAAAACTGGCACAGCCTGGCCAGATCACAACAAAATGTCACTTTTTAAATGTAAATGTGAGGAATCAGTCCCATCAGAAATTCCCAGATGGGAAGCCCTTCTCTGGAGTTCCCTGGCTCTGGAGTGGGCTGAGGTCAGAGCACTGGTGTCAGCAGTGGGGCACTCTGTTAAAAGAGGCTGAACCCCTGGATGTCTTCAAATGCATCCAAAAATTGCATGTGGAAGAAGGCAAAGAATTGTGGGTTTGGGAATATGTGGGTGAAGTTTGTAAATGGCACATTGGAAACAGCACCAACAGAAGGAAGAATTGCTTTTGGAATGCTCCCACATGGAGGGACAGAGGAAGGTTAAAACTTGAGCTCCGGTTCATTTGTGCAAGTGAAATATAATATAATAATTATTATCATCATTAATAACAGTTATATAAAAATAGAACATGATTATACATTTTTTTTCAGATAGAATTAAAAATTGATAATTTGAAATAAGGCTGACAATGCTAATATGTCACCTTTGGCTGCTCACTGTGACACTGAATACCCTACAGAAAAGGACTGGCCAAGACCCAAATGTCACAATAGAACTTTGTGGATTGTGTATAATGAATAAAGGAGGAAGGGATGTTGTGGAAACCCAGGACACCGGGAGGATTTCTCTGTCTGCTCTGGGGTGTCCTGACCCCCAGGGGAGCACTGACTTTGACCCTCATTCATGGAGAAAACTTCCAAAGCCTCAAGGTAAACTAGAAACCACAAAAGTGTGAAATAGATTGTAGAGATTGTAGAGAGGAGTTTAGTATGTCACATGGGTAAGAAATTTAAGCTTTAGGGTTTTTAGTATGTTATAGATGGATTCAAGATTGTTATAAATGAATGCTCCAATTTATTAATTAAAGAAGATTTATTAAATTGTCCAAATATAAATTTAGAGAATAACAACGAAAAGCCACTATCAAAAAAAGGTCAGTGCCGAGCCCGGGATCGGCGCTGGGTGAGACACAGGTTTGACCACTGCAGCATAGGGTCCCCTATGTTCACCCCGACTGTTCTGTCCAAGTGATTTATATATGGTTTTTCTTGCCTGAGGCAAAGTCTCTTTCTTCTTTTCTGGGCTGCACCTATTCATGTGGAGTTCCTTCACTGTGGCAAGTTGAACAGAACCCGTCCGATTGATCTTGATCGTGCTCCTGGAGTTCGGTATTCAGATGTATCTCCCTGATGGTTCTGGTTATCTCACTCTCAACTACTTATAGCGTGTTTCTCGTTGGGCGTTCCAAACAGGTACATGTCACTTAGGGCGTGTAAGTGGTGCCATTGTGTTCAGCTGAATAAGATATACAGAAGTTTATTACATACAACAACTTGCAGAGTAAAATCTCGGACACTTTGGTATATATGGGATTTGACACAGAAAAAGGGAATTAGAGAAAGGGAATTGGCTCATAAAATGAGAAAAAGACGAGAATGGAGATGCGTGAGGCAAAGAGAATGAAGAAAGAAACAAAAAGATTAGCATATAGAATAGCATGGTAGGTTAGTGAACAAATTTTGGAATAGCAACAGCAAACCGTTTTACCAGCTCAAATGTGCAGCTACCAATAAAACAAAAGCAGCCAGCAAAGCAGTTCAGTAATGTTTTACTTTCTAAATGTCCAGAGGGATTCAGCAAATCAGTACAAACATTCTGAAATACCTTGGCTAATGCTGGAGAATAGGAGGGGAACAGAAGCCCCGTGTTTTAAAAATTCTGCACTGGGACATTGAGCAGTCACTGTGGTGGTGAGATGGTTTCTCCTTGAAGCTGATGAGGGACAAAGCAAACCTCCAGCCAGCCACCCTGCTGAGAGCTTGGCAGTAAAGAGCCTGCAGCCAAGTAGGTGCTTTTCATCAGAAGAATTCAAAATAGTGTGCCAATATCCAAACCTGACCACTGATTGGTTTGACCCAACTTCCTGAAAAAATTCATTTCCATGTCAAACCACGACAAATATGTAAAATGTAACATAAGACACTTGAAAAATGATGACTGCCAAAGGATCTGAGTATTAGATCTTTCCTCAAAGAGAATCCTTTTTGCTAACATCTACATGCCAGGAGCTGCAGTGTAGCACCAGGGAGACAAAGGAACCCACCAGTGCTGAAAAGCACCCATCTCAGAGCCGGCCACATCCATTCGTTTGCAAATTAGGTCCTTTTCTCCCTGCTGCCAGCTGCGGGTTTGAAATACTGTGAAGCAACCTACCCGTCCTTGGTGGGGTGCTTAAAAAAACTTACAGAATATTTCTTACCAATATAACATTTTTCATACATCTATTTCTCACAAGCACGAATTATCTAAAATACACATAACAATTCCATGATTCCATCTGCTGCATTCAGCCAGGTCCATGTTAGCAGCATTCATTTGCTCACAAAGTCTCCTCAGGCCCAGCTCTTGTGGCCTGAGGCTTCAGCTCCTTCAGCTCCTGGTGCTCAGCTGCTCGTGCTGAACCAGACGACTCGTGGAGAAGAACACAGTCCATCCAATTCCTTCTGGGACACGGAGAGGGGAGGCTGTGGAAACAGGAGCAGTGTTTGGTGTGGCCTCCTCTCTGCCCTGCACGCCTTTCAGCGCTTTGAACCAGCCAAGAGCTTTCTCCAAGAGTGCAATGGAGCAGCTGTTCCTGCTCCCGGGTCTGGCTCTCTCCAGTCTCTGACCTTGCCTGCTTTTGTCCCTCTTGCTGTGCCCTCTGCTCCCCCAGGGCTCGGTGGCTGCTGCCCAGGACTGTGGGACTGGCACAGATCCCGGGGTCGAGACCCTCCTTTCTCTGCCCTTGGAGCTGCCTGGGCACAGCAGCCTTTTCCATCTGGAAGCTCCCCATGGACAGGGAGTCCCCAGCTCCATTCCTTGCACAAGCTCCAGGAGCCCAGGGCTGCCATCTCAAGTCCCTGCTGGCCCTGGGGGCTCCCAGGTGGGCACAAGTGGGGCAGCAGAGCCAGCAGGGAGCCTGCGAGTCTCTTCCAGCCCTGTCTGCTCTGAGTTTGGGCCTTGGAGCCTCAGGTGGCCAAAGGCAGCTGCTGCTGGTCCCTCTGTGTGCCCGTGTCCAGCAGTGCTGCTCCATCCGTCTGTGCCCAGCAACGGGGAAAAGCCTCAGCCCTGCAGGGCCAGGAGCTGCCGGGCTCTGCCTGAGCAGCTCAGCCAGAGGGAAGGGAGCTGCTCCCCACGGGAACCAGGAGCCAAGGGCTGGAGCACCTCGTTCTGGGGCAGAGCCCAAATTCTGTGAGGGAGTAACAGAGTTATTCACGTGCACTGGTGTGTCAGCTCTGCAGGTGCTGTACCTGCAAACACATGGCTCGAGATGTGCAAAAGAATTCTGCAACTCTTGGCTGGATCAGGATGTGAGCAGTGCTGAACTCCAGCTTAGTCCAAAGCAAACAATTGACACCTCTGCTCATATCTGCTAGATTTTTTACATCGGGATATCCAGAGAAAAGTAAACAGAGGAGTAAATATTTTCATTGTTTATGAGAAATGTTTCTCATTTTGCTGAACATCTCTTTTTCAGGATGTGTTATCTTCTTAAAGAAAAAGGAAAAGAAAAATGAGAAAAATATGAAAAACAAGAAAAAAATTTGTAGTGAAAATCTTCTGTAACTTTGGATTAAGAGGTAACTGATCTTTTTAAAGGAGAACTCATTTGCTTTGTGCATGTTCTCATGCCTGGATCCATCTTACGGACTGACCTCAGCATCATTTTTTTAAAGACTGGGTTTTGTTTCCAATATTAAGATTTTTTTTTTTTAATTGGAGTTGAAGCAATAGGAGGATGAGAGATGGATTGTGCACGACTGTGTCTTGAGGCCAAAAAAAATTGCAATTTGAAACCTGGACCTAAAGTATTGAAAATGAAACTTACAAATCCCAGTGCATTGTGTGACAGCAGCTTTTCCTATGGGATGTGCAGCATCACAAAGACTTCATCAGTGGGGTTGGGAGGGCTTGGAGCTTTGTCCTGTGCCACTTTGGGATGTCATGAACCAGGACTTCACCTGCCACCAGCCCAGTCACCCTCTGCCACCGCAGCTCCTTGGGCCTTGTGTCTCCAGAGCAGACTCAAAGTGTTTCTGCTGCTCCCCCTTTGCACAAACCCACAGAGAGCTGGGATTTTTCCAAGGCTCGTGTCTCCATTGGGCCATACTCCCAAAGAACCAGCAGCACATCCTGATGAATACGGCGAGTTACGTGGATGGTTGTCAGCTCCACTTCCTGCCTAGAAATCCTGAAACTGCTTCTAAATGCTGCTCCTTCAGCTCCTGGACACCTTCTCACACAGAGCTGGGGAAAAAAATCCCCTGGCCACCGGCTAAAAGGTGAGTTATGCCCAAGTTAGTGCCCTGGGGGAAATCTCTGTCCCTCCCTGACGTTTTAATGTATCTGTACATGGGGGTGTGCATGGATGCGTCTTGTATACAAAGGAAGGAGCATGCAAGCAACAGGACTGAAACTTTCAGTGTCCATGCTATTCCATACCCATGGGCACAGAGACATTATGGAAACCCTGGCACAGACAGGGCCTTCTGTCCATGGATACAGAGACATCCAAGAGCCCCTGGCACACACAGAGCCTTCTGTCCATGGGTACAGAGACATCCAAGAGCCCCTGGCACACACAGAGCCTTCTGTCCATGGGTACAGAGACATCCAAGAGCCCCTGGCACACACAGAGCCTTCTGTCCATGGGTACAGAGACATCCAAGAGCCCCTGGCACACACAGAGCCTTCTGTCCATGGATACAGAGACATCCAAGAGCCCCTGGCACACACAGAGCCTTCTGTCCATGGGTACAGAGACATCCAAGAGCCCCTGGCACACACAGAGCCTTCTGTCCATGGATACAGAGACATCCAAGAGCCCCTGGCACACACAGGCCTGGCACACACAGGCCTTGCAGCACAGGTTGCTTTCCCCACAGGCTGCAGGAGATGAGAACACAACATTTGCCAACACTGACTGCAAGCCACAGCTCTGGGTGCTCCCCGTGAACCTCAGCTCTGGGACCAATGTCTGCCCCAAGCTTCAGGGGCTGCAGTGGGAGCCTGGCTGGGCTCTGCCCTGGGGCCATCCTGCAGGGACAGCTGCAAACAGGGAGCATTCCCTTGCCACAGAGAGCCAAGCCAGGGCTGCAGGGCAGCTTCTCCAGCCCGGAGTGCACTGCTGAGTGCTGTGCTCTGGGGCTGGGGCTCCCCGCACAGGGGACTGGACTGGTGTGCCAGAGGAGACAGAGAAGCTGCAGCTTCAGCCTAACTGAGGTGGGTGCGTGGGCTGGGAAGAGTGGGGAGGCTCAAGGGGATTCACAGAGCTCCTCCTGCTACAAGGACGAGGACAAGGGAGTGGGAACTCAGCAGTGAGGAGAGCTGAGGGCTGGAGAGCAGCTCTGAATGACACTAAAATCCCACTGGACCTCTGAGACATTGCTGCTCCTCAGCCCGTGACAGGATGAGTCCCTAATCCTGGGGCTCAGCCTTCCTCGTGGTGAGGGGCATCAAGGAAGGCAACAATGTGATGGAGACTGCCATGGGCTGGGAACTCACTGGGGGAAAAGAGGGAGCAGTTGGGAAGTACAAGGCAGGTGGGGAACAGAACTGTTCAGAGAAGGGCTGAGCTACAGCTTGAGCAAGCTGCAAAATGTCATTTGGGGTCATCCCAGATTGATTTCATTTCAGAAGCTATTGAACAAGTTTATTTTTGGGTGGTGGCATGTTTTCCCTGGGAGGTGTACACTCTGCACACTTGAGCTGTGTTGCTGAAATGCTCCAGCAGGTCTGTGCTGCAGGTCACCCCATTTCTTCTTTGGCTGATTGCGGCCCGCTGCTGAGCTCCAGCAGAGCCCAGAGCAGCCTCAGCACCCGCAGAGCCCGGCTGCAAGGAGAGAAACCAGAAAGCGCCCGTCAGCTGAAGGCTCCTGTCCCCTTGTCCCAGCCGCCCGCGGTGCCCAGGCCATGCTGGCCGTGCCCAGAGCTGTGCCCAGAGCTGCCCATCCCTGCTGCCTTTGGGAGCAGAGCAGGAGGGCAGGACATGTGCCCAGCCTTCAGCCAGCCACGGCACATCCAGCCCTCAGCAGCTGCCCAGAGCAGGATGCTCCCGTGCTCGCTGCCATCTCCCCAAAGCTCTGATCCCACCATGCCAAGCAGACGGGACCCACCTGACGCCATCCCCCGCTGGAAGAAAAGCTGGTCCCAAACCATGTCCTCAGCCTTCTCCAAGGGCACGGCCCATCCACACCACAGCTGCTCCCAAGCACTTCCTCATCCAGACAGGACCCCAGCTAGAACGCTTCCTCTAGAAAAACACACAACAAATTATTGAAAATAGATTACAGACAAAAAGGGGAATAAGAAAAAAGGTCAAAAATCATATTACTGTCAGGGACTTGAGGAAGGCCCAACCCCTGCATGCCAGGGAAAAACCCACCCAGAGGTGAGGGAAGCCCAGGCTTTCTCCCTTCCCCCCTGCACTGCCCCCCAAAATAACGGTGACCCCAAAGCAAACAGGGGCAGTGGAGCAGCCCAAGCCCTTCCTTGCCTGCAAAGCAAAGCAGCCCCTGCACAGGTTCTGGAATCCCACCTCTGCTCCCACCATGGGGGTTTGTTTGTGTCGGGCTGGCTGCCCCAGCCCGAGCCCCAGCCCGGGGCACGGTGGGTGCTGGTGCTGTTGGCAGGGCCAGGAGCCCACTCCCATTTCATCATCGCCCCAGCCCATCCCCCAGCCCTGCCAAAAGCAGCCTGGCAGCCGACTGAAGGATCAGCTGCATCCACCCCAGCAAAGGGGGAACCTTTGGTTCCTGGCCAGGCTGTGCAATGCCCAAATCTGGGAGCATCCCCCTGCGTGTAGACTCACCTGCAAATTTCCTGTGGAGCCTGGCTTTGGAGAAGGTGCCAGAATCGAAGTCCATCATCCTCAGCTGCCGGTGGCCAGGTGGAGGAAGAGGTTGTCATCCTTCATGTTGTCCTCGCTGTCCCCAGCAGCAGCAGCCCCACCTGGTACAGCTTCTCCAGGGGCTCCTTCTCCTTCCCTGGGGGTGAGCCCAGGCTGTCAGGGTTCTGCCCAGGGCCCAGAGCTGTCAGGGAACCAGGACAAGCAAAACCAGCTCAGATGGTGGCCACCAGTGCTGGGCAGAGCAGCTCAGCTCCAGCACAAGGGCTGCGTGTCCCCATCTGATGACCCCTGGGCAGTGACACAGGCAGGACAAAATGTCTGGGTTCCTTTGCTTCTGATTGCCAAGGCATGTGTGGAGCTGCAACTTACCAGGGCCTTGCATCAAAGTGTGCCTGTGGCTCTCTCCCTTTTTCTAGGGCAGATGAATATCCTGCAGCCAGGGATCACATAACAGCTCTTCTAACGAGGGCCTGTCCGAGTCCAGCATGGATAAACACCGCCTGATCACATCTTGGCACTCTGGGCAGAGAAACCAGAACCCGCCGGTCAGCTGGAGAAGGCTCCTGTTGGCTTTGTCCCCCTATTCCCGTGCCCAGGCCATGCTGGATGTGCTCAGAGCTGGGCCTAAACTTCCCCATCAATTCCCTGTTTTGGAGGAGAGCAGGAGAGCGGGACACGTGCCACCTCCTCAGCAGCTGCCAGAGCGGGATGCTCACGAGCTGCTGCTGTCTCCCAGCACTGGCATTGCCCCCGTGGCCAGAGATGAGGATCCACCTTGAGAGAGCCGTTGTGGCAGCGAGAGCTGATGGTCCCAGCTGATGTTCTGGCTCCTCCTGAAAGGGTGCTCCCCGCAGACCATCTGGTGCAGCAGGATGCCCAGGGACCAGATGGTAGCTGGCTTGCCGTAGTAAAATCCAAAGTGGATCCATTCCGGGGGGCTGTATGACGGTGTTCCTGTGGAATACAGATGGGGTTCATCAGGGGGATGCTGCTGCTCCCAGAGCCTGGCCCCAGCATCCCTGGGCGTGTGGGGGCTGCCCCAGTGGCACACGGGGTGACCGCTGCCCTCTCGCCAGCACCTGGGACTTGTGTATAGACTCGGGGTTGGAAAAGAAGCCACTGGGGTTGGAAGAGGGCAGCAGAAATCCTGGCAAGGGCCAACCATGAGGAGGAAAAACCCACCCAGTGCTTGGGAAAACCATGCCTTCATCCTCCCTGCCTGCACTGCCCAAAAAACATCATGAATCCAAAACAAACCAGGTGGGTGGAGCAGTCCAAGCCCTTTCTCACCTGCACACCAAACCGGCTGGGACACAGGTTACGGCCCCCCTCTCTGCTACCCCCACCCACCCGTGTTTTTGTCAGGCTGGCTGCGCCAGCCCCAGCCTCAGTCCTGCCCAGTGTGGTGGGCAAAGGCTGCCAGCAGGGCTGGAAGCTGGCTCCCCACCCAGCCCGGCTCAATCGCAACTCAGCTGAAATCTCAGTGCCATGAAGGGCAGCAAAAGGGAGAATCCCCGCTGCCACAGCCAGCTTGGGCTGTGAGATGTTGGGCCATGAGATGCCAGGCCCGAGAGCACACCCCTGCGTGGGCTCACCTGCAAAGCGAGTGTAGGCTGTGTCTTGCAGGTAGGTGCCACAGCCAAAGTCGATCAATTTGGCCTGCCCGGTGGCCAGGTCAACCAGGATGTTCCCTGGTTTGATGTCCCTGTGCAGGACCCCACAGCTGGTGCAGTGCTGCACGGCCTCCAGCACCTGGCGGAACAGATCCCGCGCCACCTCCTCGGACAGGAACCCCCGTGCCCGAATGAAATGATGCAGGTCCTGAGACCGCTTCGGGCGTTCCAGCACCATCAAGATGTATTTGGGGAGCTGAAGCCACTCCAGCAGCTGGACGACACCGGGGAATCCAGTGGAGACCTTGTCCAGCAGCACGATCTCCAGGGGTGCGCTGGTGCCGTCGGGCTGCAGGAGGAGCGCAATGTTGTCAGTGGGGCTGATGCCATGCCGGGGGTCAGGAACCCCTCACCCAGCACGGGATTCTCTGTGCCCTGTGCTGACCCCACGCCCGCTCTCCCTCGAGGTGTCCTGGTGGCTCCCACCCTGCTGGGCCTCGGCTCATCCCCGCCCGGCACGGCCCGGCTTCTGCCGCTGGCCCCGCTCACTCACCAGCTCGCCCCAGTGCCGGACGCGGTTCCTTGGCACCCTTTTGATGGCCACCTGCAAGCCAAGAGCAGCAGCGGGCTGAGCTCGCTGCCCGCCATGCCCAGCCTCAGCCCCAGCCCCAGCTCCAGCCCCATCCTCCTCCTCCTCCTCCTCCTCCTCCTCCTCCCCCCTCTCCCCCTCTCCCTTCTCCTTTTCCTTCTATCCCTCCTTCTCCCCCTCCTCTCCCTCCTCCTCCACCCCCTCCTCCTCTGCCCGCCGCTGGCCCCGCCACTCACCGGGGCGCCGTCCGAGAGCCGCGTGGCCGCGAAGACGCTGCCGAAGCCGCCGCTGCCCAGCAGCGAACCCAGCCGGTACCGCTCCTTCAGGCCCTGCTGCGCCTTCCCTGCGGGCGGGACGCGGCTGTCAGCGCTCGGCCCGGGGCCAGGAGCGGCCCCCGAGCGCCCCCCGACCGCCCCGGGCCGGCCCTCCCCAGGCGTTCGCTCCCGGCAACGGGACAGCGGCGGCTCGGGGGCGGCGGCCGCGCTGCCGAGCGGCGGAGCTCGGGCCGGGGAAGCCGCAGCGGAGGCGGCGGCAGCGGCCGCGCCGCGTGTGTCCTCCGCGGGGCCCGGGAGGAGCCGGGGCCGGGGCCAGGCTCGGGCCAGGCGGAGCCAGAGCGAGGCGATGCCGCCCCAGCCCCAGGCAGCGATGCCCGCCCAGAAGCGCCACCGCCAGCACGGCCAGAGCCGGGCGGAGGCGAGACCCCGGCGGGACGGCCGGGGGCGGGGATGGGGCAGCCCCGCCCGGAGCCGGGGGCGGGCCGGGGGCATGGCCCGGCCGGGAATGGGGAGAGAGAGACTGGGAGAGGAGGGGACAGCGGGAAAGGGAGAGCGGGAGACGGTGCGGGACAGCGGGAGACGGTGCGGGACAGCGGGAGAAGGAGAGGGAGAGGAGTAAGAATCGGAAGTCGACAAAATCACTGCTGCCGCTGCTGCTGCTGTTGCCGCCGCTGCTGCTGCTGCTGCAACTGAAGCTCCGGGGCCGTTTGTCCCCGTGTCCGTTTTTCCGTTGCCCGCTCACCCCCACGCCCAGCCCCCCGCTCCCCGGGGGCAGCCCCTGAGCCTGTCCAAACACGGGAACTTTGCCGTGTTCAGCCCAGACCCAGAGTCTGGACTCCTGCACGGGGGCAGAGGTATCTCCTTGGTCGCTGCCGTGCATTGTCCCCGCTGAGGATCAAACCCTGTCGGGGCACATTTCCTGGCTGAAGGATTCCCTGGTCCTGGCCCTGCACTTATGGCTCCAGCGTTGCTTTCCAGTGAATACTGGAAGGCAGACTGTTTAGGTCATGGTACTTTAGTGTCTAGAACTCGCTAAGTCACTGATCTTAGAGGTGAGATGCATTTGGAATTAATGGGATGGAGAAGTAGTGCACGATGGAAAAAGGCAGCAGAGAAATAAATAGAGGAAAACATCTTGGACTGTTTCTTTCAATTTTCATTTCACTTCTGGAAAGCTGTTTCAGTTTTCCGGGAATCTTCTCCACAGTCCTGTTTGCTCTTCTCAAGAACCTTTCCTGGAGAACCAGGTTGAGCTCCTGTCACAAGATGTGCCACCACCTGCAGCTTCTCTTGGCTTTCCACAGCGGGAGTGCAGCAGGACTTGCAGCAGAGCAGGACAAAGGTTTGGAGAACTTGACAGCTTGTCCTTTCTCTTCCTGGAGAGCTGGGGAGTTGTGCCATTGGTGAGGTTTTCATTGTGACTGTTCCAGCCTTGGGAAACAGGAGGTGGAACCAGGACTTGTTAGGGAATACAAGCCTGACTGAATGCAGAGAAGGAATCTCCAGAGCCCGCAGCCAGAAATGGAGAGTTGTGTGATAATCATTCCCACATCTCCATGGACACCTGGAAAGTGATCTAGAACATGAAAATGGGACAGAGGGAGTTTGTTTCTGTGTTCAGTTTGGGTGATTCTACATCTCCAGTGCTGGTATAAATCAAGAGCACAGTCAGTTCATGATAAGCATCAGAACAGGCTGGACCTCTGAGAGTAGGTGACGGAATGGATTTGAAAAGGAGAAATGCAGGGAATGACTTGGTGGACTTTGTCTGGAAGAAGGGTAATTTTTTCTAATTGTTTCTAGTCCATTGCTTCTGCTTTTGTCCTTCTTACAAGGCCATTTGCATCCCAGATTCCTCATGAAATGAGATCCCTGAGCTTCTGGAAGTGCCTGAAATATGCCCAGTTCTTGCAGGGACACTCAGGCTGAAGCAGGAAGCAATTTTGAAGCAATTGTATTAAACAAAAACCAGTTCTTAAGCAGAGATTGATGTCACTGCCCCCGACCAACCACCATGGGCAAATCTCTGGCTCAGCCTGGAGCAGTGACCTTGAGGGGTGTCCCCACTGCAGGGAGGAATCTCCACAGCCTCCAAGAAGGGAAATGTCAGGAGACACTGCCATTAAAATTTGGGATGGGGCTTTTCTAGTCTGAAGTGCTGCCCTGTCAGTCAGATGTGCCCAGGCTGGGCCAGCTCAGCAGCTCTGCAGGAGCTCTCAGTGGTGTCACTTGGTTGTTCCTTTCTCTGGGGATTTTTCCAGCCCTGCCACAGCTTCATCTCCCTCTGAGGATGTAGAACTTTGGGATGGAGGAGTCAGGCTGGTTTCAGCATTATTCACCCCAACAGCAGCGTGACCCCCCTCCTTCATTTCCCACTGGGGTTTTGCAAACAGGGCCTTGCGGGAGTGGTTTGAGCCCATTGCAGGCAGAGCCTCCTGCTCCAGCAGGAACTGCCTTTCCTGTGCCAGGAGCAGGGCAGGTCCTGCTGCAGGAAAAGCCCCAGGCCAGCCCCAGCACAGGGAAGGCCTCGGGCACAAGGGCAGAGTGCCGTGCTGTGAGCTGTGCCAGGGAGAGCCTGAGGCACCAAAGGCGCCTTGGCAGCAGCAGCTGCTTGCAGGGCATGGCCAGAAGCCTCCCTTGGCAAGCCGGCCTGGTGGCCAGCACTGCAGAGCTGCTGCCTCAGGGCTCATTTCTGGCTGGGCTCTTCCCCAGCCCACAGAGTGTGACCTCAGCCCTGACTCTGCCACGGCCCTTGTGCCTGAGCCCTGCAAAGCCCAAAGGTCACCTGTGCCCCCCTGGCTGTGCCAGCCCCTGGGGCAGGGGGAGGAAAGGCAGAGAAGGGGCTGGGTTTGGCTGTGGGATGTGGGGTCCAGCAGAGACCATGAGGAGTCGAGGCAGTGGATGGAGTGCACTGAGCAGCCCCTTCTGCCCATGCAGTCCTGGAATGGTTTGGATGGGAAGAGCTCTGCAGTGCTCATCTCATCCAAACCCCGCCATGAGCAGGGACATCTTTCACCAGATCAGGTTGTTCAGAGCCCTGTCCCAGCTGGACATGAATGTTTCCAGGGATGGGGCACTGACCACCTCCCTGGGAACCTGTCCTGGTGTATCACCACCCTCATCATCAAACATTTCCTCCTTATCTGTTCTTATCTGAACCTCCCTTCCTTTAGTTTAAAACCACCCCCCTTTGTCCCGTTGTGCCAGGCCCTACTAAAACCTCTGTCCACCCTTGTATTCCCAATGAGCCGGGTTTCCATGGCAACTGCCAGGACAGGTGACCCAGGTGTCACCCCCAGTGAGGGCTGCCATGGAAACAGTGCCCAGCACTGCCCCTTTCTGTCGGGCTGACCTGGCCTTTGGCCCTGGCCCTGGCGTTTGCTGCTGGTTCCGCGGCGCCTGACCGGCCAGCGCGGCACAGGGCAGGTGGCCATGGCACAAGCCCCCAGCAAGGGATCCCCTCTGGCTCTGGGCAGTGACAGCAGCCCTGAGCAAGGGGCCAGGGCAGGTTTCCATGGCGAGCAACCATCACAACGGCTCCAGGAGCAGAGTGACTCTTGCCAAGGAACTTTGTGGTGCTGTTGCTTAATATTAAATCTGGTTTTTGCTGATCCCTTGCTGGGGATTTTTTCATCGCTCTCAAGTCCTCGTTGGTAACAGGGTGAAGGAGCCCTGGCCCAGGCTCTGGCCCTGGGGGACACGGGGACGCTGCCGGGGGGTCCCTGTCCCCCTGTCCCAACCCCACAGCCCCAGCCCCCATCCCCGTGTCAGGCTCTGGGGTCGATCTCGTGGAACATCCTCTGGGGGAGGCTGCGGCGCCGGGGGCGGGGGGACCCGGGGGGACAGGGGACCCCGCTGTGCACGAGCAGCGATGGACTTCTCTGGGGGAACTGGGAGGGGGGGCCGGGGTGGAGTGACCTCCCCAGTGACCTCACACAGCCCCTGTGATGTCACACAACCCCTGTGATGTCACACAGCCCACTCTGAGATGTAACAGGCCACCTGTGATTTCATACAGGTGTCCTGTGAGGTCACAGCTGGCACTTTGAGGTCCCAGTCTGCTCTGTGACGTCACAAAATCTGCCCTGTGATATCACAGCCCAGCCTGTGATGTCATAGACACCCGGTGATGTCACAGCCAGCTCTATGATGTCACAGCCACCTTTGTGATGTTATGCAGCCTCTCTGTGATGTCACAGCCTGCTCTGTGATTTCACAGTCAGCTCTGTGATGTCACAATCCACTCTCTATTGTCTCAGCCCTCTCTGTGCCATCACACAGCTGCTCTGTGATGTCACAGAGCCCTTTTCTATGATGGCAGAGTCTTCCCTGTGGCTTCAGAGCCCGTTCTGTGATGTCACACAGCCAGCCTGTAATGTCACAGCCGACTTTGGGACATCACAACCTCCTCTGTGATGTCACAGCCTGCTCTGTGATGTCACAGCCTGCTATGTCATGTCACATAATAAACCAGTGATGTCACAGCCAACTGTATGATGTCACAACCTGGTCTGTGATGTCACACAATCACAGAATCACAGAATTGCTGGGTTGGAAGAGACCTTTAAGGTCATCAAGTCCAACCCATGCCCTAACACCACCTCAGCTAAACCATGGCACTGAGTGTTACATCCAGTCTTTTTTTAAACACATCCCAGGATGGTGACTCCACCACCTCCCTGGACAGACAGTTCCAGTACTTTATCACCCTTTCCATAAAAAACTTTTTTCCTAATATCCAACCTAAATTTCCCTTCGTACAGCTTAAGACTGTGTCCTCTGGTCCTGTCAGTTGCTGTGAGGAGAAAGAGACCGACCCCCACCTGACTGCAACCACCTTTCAGGGAGTGTGGAGAGTGATAAGGTCACCTCTGAGTCTTCTCCAAGATAAACAACTCCAGCTCCCTCAGTCATTCCTCACAGGACTTGTGTTACAGACCCCTCACCAGCCTTGTTGCCCTTCTCTAGACACGCTGCTGCTCCTCCATGTCCTTCCTAAGTGGGAGGGCCCAGAACAGGACACAGCACTCGAGGAACGGTGCCAGTACAGGGGAAGAATGCCAAGTACACCAGTGCCAAGTACAGGGGAAGAATGACCTCCCTGCTCCTGCTGGCCACACCATTCCTGGTCCAGGCAAGGAGCCATTGGCCTTCTTGGCCACCAGGGCACACTGCTGGCTCATGTCCAGCCTGCTGTCGACCAGTGCCCCCAGGTCCCTTTCTGCCTGGGCACTGTCCAGCCACGCCGTCCCCAGCCTATAGCATTGCAAGGGGTTATTTGGCCAAAATGCAGGACTGGGTACTTGGACCTATTGAACTTCATCTTATTGGAATCCGCCCATCCATCCAACTGTTTTCAGTTCTCCCTGCAGAGCTCTTCTGCCTTCCAACAGATGGTAGGAGTAGGAAACTAAGCTCCCAGCTCAGTGTCATCTGTAGATTTTCTAATGAAGGACTCAATCCTCTCTCATCCATGTGGTCAATGAAAATATTGAACGGAGCTGGACCAGCACAGAGCCCTGAGGGACAGCACTGGTGACTGTCCCCAGCTGGATGCAGCACCGCTCACCACCACTCTCTGGGCCGGCCATCCAGCCAGTTCTGAACCCAGCACAGAGTGCTCCTGTCCCAGCCGTGGGCTGCAGCTTTTCCAGGAGTGTGCTGTGGGAGACAGTGTCAAAGGCCTTGCTGGAGTCCAAATAGACAACATCCACAGCCTTTCCTGCATCCACCAGGAGGGTCACCTGGTCATAGAAGGAGACCAGGTTGGTCAAACACGACCTAGCCCTCCTAAGCCCCTGCTGGCTGGGTCTGACACCCTGGCCATCCTGGAAGTGCTGTGTGATGGCACTCAGTGTGAACTGTTCCATGACCTTACCGGGTACTGAGCTCAGGCTGACTGGCCTGTAATTACCAGGATCCTCCTTCCCACCCTTGCTGCGAGTGGGCATCACACTGGGCAGCTTCCAGTCATCTGGGACCTCACCAGTGAGCCAGGGCTGCTGGTAAATGATGGAGAGTGGCTTGGCAAGCTCATCTGCCAGTTCCCTCATCACCCTGGGGTGGATCCTGTCTGCTCCCATGGATTTATGAACATCCAAGCAGCTCAGCAGTTCTCTGACTGCCTCCTCCCGGATAACAGTGGCCCACTCAGCTCCCTGACACCATCAACCAGCCCAGGAGGACAGTTGTCCTGGAGGCAAATCGTCTTCTCACTAAAAACTGAGACAACAAAGGCGTTAAGCAGCTCTGCCTTCTCCTGATCTGCAGTTATTAAATTCCCTTCCACATCTAATCAAGAACAAAGGTTGGTCTTACCCTTCCTTTTACCATTGATATATTTGTAAAAACATTTTTTATTAGCCTTAACTGAAGCTGACATTTTAAGTTTGAACTGAGCTTTGACCTCCCTAATTTCTTTCCTACATGCCCTAAAAAGCCCCTTAAATACTTCCTGAGAGATCTGACCCTCCTTCCAAAGATGATACATCCTCTTTTTATTCCTAAGTTCCTTCAAAACCTCCTTGCCCATCCAGGCTAGATGTTTGCCTCGTCGACTCATCTTTTGGCACACAGGAACAGTCTGTTCCTGTGCCCTCGAGATCTCTGTTTTGAAGCTTGTCCACCTTTCCTGAACTCCTTTGTTTTCAAGGGCTGCTTCCCAAGGAACTCTCTGAATAAGTCTCCTAAGTAGGCCAAAGTCTGCCCTCCAAAGTCCAATGTAAAAGTCTCATTAGTGTTCCACCTGACTTCTCCAAATATTGAGAATTCTATAATTTCATGATCACTGTGCCCCAAGCGGCCTCCAACCACCACATCTCCCACCAGCCCATCTCTATTTACAAACAACAGATCCAACATAGTCCCTCTCCTGGTGGGCTCACTCACCAGCTGCAACAAAAAATTGTCCTCCACAAACTCTAAAAATTTCCTGGACTGCCTCTTTTCAGCTGCATTGAGTTCCCAGCAGATGTCCAGCAGGTTGAAGTCGCCTACAAGAACAGGGGCTGATGATCCTGAAACATTCTCTAGCTGCTTATAGAATGAGCTGTCCACCTCTTCTTCCTGGTTGGGTGGACGATAACAGACTCCCAGTAGAATGTCAGCCTTGTTGGCCTTCCCCCTAAGTCTTACCCATAGACATTCAACTCCATCATCATAAATTTCAGTACTCATGGTGTCAAAACCCTCCCTAATGTAAAGGGCCACCCCTCCACCTCTTCTCCCTTTCCTGTCTCTCCTGAAGAGCTTGCAGCCATCCAGTGCAGCGCTCCAGCCATGTGAGTCGTCCCACCCTGTTTCTGTGATGGCAATTACATCACAGCTCTGCTGCTGCACCATGGCCTCCAGCTCTTCTTGTTTGTTACCCATGCTGTGTGCATTGGTGTACATGCACCTCAGCTGGGCTGCTGATTTCACCCCTAACTCAGGCTTACCACCCACGAGCCTGCTTCCAGACAAACCAGCTGCACCCCCTTCCCCTTCAGACCTAGTTTAAAGCCCTCTCAAAAAGTTCTGCCAGTTCATGAGCTAAAATTCTTCTGCCCTTCACAGAAAGATGGAGCCCGTCTGGTCCAAGGAGGCCAGGTGCTTTAAAAGTTGCCCCATGATTAAAGAATCCAAAGTTTTGATGATGACACCAACCCTTGAGCCACTCGTTGATAATGTGAGCTCTCCTATTGCTTTCACCGTTTTTCTCAGACTCCAGAGGGACTGAGGAAAAGACTGTCTGTGCCCCTGTCCTATTAACCACCTGACCCAATGCCCTAAAGTCCCTTTTAATTGCCCAGACACTCCTCTTTTCAATCTCATCACTGCCAGCCTGGGGTATCAGCAGTGGACAATAATCAGAGGGCTGAATCAGCCCAGGCAGTGTGTCAGTGATATCCCGTACCCGGGCCCCAGGGAGGCAGCAGACCTCTCTGTGGGGTGGCTCTGGTCGACATATGGGGCCCTCTGTTCCCCTCAGGAGGGAGTCACCCACCACGATTACCCTTCTTTCCTTTTTGATGTTGGAGGTGCTGATCTGTCTCACAGATTAATCATAATTGGGAGACTCACTGGGCAGATAATTTTCTTCTAAACCATCTGGCTGACTCTCCAGATCCAGGGAATCATACCGAATCTGAAGAGGCACCTGGCTTGGGAGAAGGGGTTGGGAGGGATTTTTATTATTACCTCCTCAAGTAGGTACCCACTCCCACTCCCCTTCATCAGCCAGGTGTCCTTCTATAGCCTGACAGTGGGAGGAGTGGGAGACAGCGGGAACCAAGGAGAGCATTGCTGCCCTGCCAGACCTCATGGAACCAAGGATCCATTGTGACACTGCAGGGCCCAAGGATCCAAGGGACTTTGTGACACCAGAGGGACATTGTGACACTGGGAGGCCTCATGGAATCATGGACACCATTGGGACACTCTGGGGCCTCATGGAACCATGGTGACACCAAGTTGGCGGGGAGTGTTGATCTGCTGGAGCTTAGGAGGGCTCTTCACAGGGACCTGGACAGGCTGGATCCAGGAACCAAATCCAACAAGGTGAGGTTTAACAAGGCCATGTGCCAGGTCCTGCACTTTGGCCACAACAACCCCTGCAGAGCTACAGGCTGGGGACAGAGTGGCTGGACAGCAGCCAGGCAGAAAGGGACCTGCAGGGACTGATGGACAGCAGGCTGGACATGAGCCAGCAGAGTGCCCAGGTGGCCAAGAAGGCCAATGGCTCCTGGCCTGGATCAGGAATGGTGTGGCCAGCAGGACCAGGGCAGTGATTCTTCCCCTGTGCTGGGCACTGGTTGGGCAGCACCTCGAGTGCTGTGTCCAGTTGTGGGCCCCCCAACTTAGGAAGGACATGGAGGGGCTGGAGCATGTCCAGAGAAGGGCAACAAGGCTGGTGAGGGGTCTGGAGCACAAGTCCTGTGAGGAGCGGCTGAGGGAGCTGGGGTTGTTTATCCTGGAGAAGAGGAGGCTCAGGGGAGACAAGGCAGTGTCAGGGCACAGGTTGGACTTGATGATCTCCAAGGTCTTTTCCAGCCTTGCTGATTCTGGGATTCTCTGAAACCACCCTTGGAGCAGTTGCAGGAGGAGCCCTGGGCCTCCTCTTCAGAAGCTCCAGCAGCCCAGGTCCCTCAGCTTCTCCTCACAGCCCCACAGCCCATCCTGTCAGTCCTGCAGAGCCTCTGCAGCCCCTCCTCACTGCCCAGAACAGGGAGCCCCACAGCCAGACACAGCAGCCCAGATGTGCCCCCCTGGCCTGGGCTGCCTCTGGCAAGGGAGCAGCACGAGGCACTGCAGGAGCCTGCAGACAATTCCTGCAGCACCTGTGGGATGATCCTGCTCCCCAAGGGCCGATCCCATGGTGCCAAGTCAGGAACTGGAATGGGAAGTGGGGCCAGAGAGGAAAGGGCAAACAGGGATGGGCTGTTTGCAGGGGAGGGAAAAGCAGTGGGCAACAGGAAGAAATATGTACAAGGGAAGGAAAAAGAAAGCAAAGGTGAAGCCAAGGAAATGCTCAGGGCAGTTTAGGGGTCGCTGCCAGGCAGCCCTGGCTCTGAGCAACAGCGTCTGCAGTGGGACAGGAAGCTCCCAGCTGATGGGAACAAACTTTCTGGCTGACTGCAGAGGCCAGGACAAAGCTGAGTGGTTTCCCTGGCGTCCCCCAGCCCTTCCTGGCCCCAGGGGCTGATGGCATTTGTGCTCCCTCAGGCTCATGTCCCCACAGCAGCAGCATGGGGGTGCTCCCGCCTGCTGTGTGCAATGCAAACAGGGGCTCCTGAGCCAGTGCTGCCGTGGCTGTGCCTGCAAGGATGCGGCACCTGTGTGAGCTGGGGGAGAGGCCAGGGCTGCAGAGGGGGGATGTTGTTGGCAGCTCCATGAGGACGCTCTGGGACGCTGCCCTGGGCTGTCCAGCGCACTGGGGATGGATCAGCCCCTGCTCTGCTGCTCCTTCCCGTCTCCCCCAGGGCCCTTGCAGAGCACCAGCCATGCTGTTTGCCCCCAGCCTGCCCACGGCCAGCCTGGGGCTGCTCACGGGGGTTTTCTGTGCTGAGCATTGGCCTGGCCGTGTCCTTGAGAGAGCCTGGGCAAGGAGCCTGGAGCCCCCAGGCCCTGGCCTGAGGCGTCAGCGCTGCCCCAGCAGTGCCCATGGGCTGTCCCTGCTGCAGCCCCGGCACTGCCACCCCCAGGACTGTGCCCGGCCCCGAGAGCACTCAGGCCCTGCAGCAACACCAGGGCCACCAGGGCAGCGGGGCAGGGCCACGGGAGCAGCACTGGCAACACCAAGTGTTGCTGCTGCTGGGCACAGCTGCTGTGCCAGCACTGATCTGCCCCCAGCTCTGCACACAGACATTGCTGCTGCAGCTCCAGAGAAGGCAACAAAAGGGCATCTCTGCAGAAAACTTTGCTGGGACATCCTTGAGTTCCTTTAAAGCCACCATGAGCACAGCCCCTCATTGGTACAGTCTGTGGCCACAGGGGAGGTGTAGAGAAACAAAAGGAGAAATGGCAAAAACAATGGCATTTCGTTGTGGTCAATATTAAAAACTAAGGCAAAGGAAAAAAACAACCCACAACCAAACCAACCAGAAGTATCAAAAATTACTTTTATTACAAGTGATTTGCAGAAATTGGCCAGCAGTTTAATGTTCCTGAAAGCACCCAGTCATCAGCGTCCACACTGCAGCCTTGAGCTCCTGGTTCCTCAGGCTGTAGATGAGGGGGTTCAGGGCTGGAGGCACCACTGAGTACAGAACTGACAGGGCCAGATCCAGGGATGGGGAGGAGATGGAGGGGGGCTTCAGGTGAGAAAACACTGCACTGCTGATGAATAGAGAGACCACGGCCAGGTGAGGGAGGCAGGTGGAAAAGGCTTTGTGCCGTCCCTGCTCAGAGGGGATCCTCAGCACAGCCCTGAAGATCTGCACATAGGAGAAAACAATGAACACAAAACAGCCAAATGCCAAACTGGCACTAACTGCAATGAGCCCAAGTTCCCTGAGGTAAGATTTGGAGCAGGAGAGCTTGAGGATCTGTGGGATTTCACAGAAGAACTGGCCCAGGGCATTGCCATGGCACAGGGGCAGGGAAAATGTATTGGCTGTGTTCAGCAGAGCATTGAGAAAGGCACTGGCCCAGGCAGCTGCTGCCATGTGGGCACAAGCTCTGCTGCCCAGGAGGGTCCCGTAGTGCAGGGGTTTGCAGATGGACACGTAGCGGTCGTAGCACATGATGGTCAGGAGGAAAAGCTCTGCTCCCATGAAGAAGATAAGCAGAAAGAGCTGTGCAGCACATCCTGAGTAGGAGATGGTGCTGGTGTCCCAGAGGGAATTGTGCATGGCTTTGGGGACAGTGGTGCAGATGGAGCCCAGGTCGCTGAGGGCCAGGTTGAGCAGGAAGAAGAACATGGGCGTGTGCAGGTGGTGGCTGCAGGCTACGGCGCTGATGATGAGGCCGTTGCCCAGGAGGGCAGCCAGGGAGATGCCCAGGAAGAGGCAGAAGTGCAGGAGCTGCAGCTGCCGCGTGTCTGCCAGTGCCAGCAGGAGGAAGTGGCTGATGGAGCTGCTGTTGGACATTGGCTGTGGCTGCACTCGGGCACCTGTTCGTGGAGAAAGAACAGTGAAGATTTAGAGGAGATACCTGTAACCAAAATCAAAGCCATTTCCCCTACACCCTCCTCTGTGCCACACACAGACACCATTTTGTGTTCAAGAGTTCTGAGGTTTTAAGAACCCCCATATCACTGCTGGTGTTCTTGGATATCAGAAACCCTCAGAATTTCTGCTGCCTCCAGAGAGAACAGAGCAAGTTCTGTGAGGCAAAGTGATGAGAGGAGAGTGAGGGGATATGGTCTGTCATTCTGACCTGTACAGAGTTTCTCTGGGCTTTAACCTCACTCAGAAGAAGGGTGATCACCTTCCCACACTTCCCCTAAAATGTCACCAAGCACTGCTGACAGCAGATGGATCCACCCCAGCCCAGGTCCACATTTGTAGCCAAGGACTCACATTGCTCATTTCACCAACCCAACAGCATTTTCAGTGTCAGAAAACCTCCGCCCTTCCCCATCAATCTTATAACTCAGCGATTATCTAGGACAGGTTTGCACCCTGGATTGGAGCTCCCAGCTTGGACTGAAATTGCAGGGAGACTTCCAAGTGTCCTTCTGATGGCACTGGATGCAGGGAGATGCAGCTCCTTCCCTGGCTGCACTGACAGCATTGCCCAGAGCCGGGCACTGGGGACAGCTGTGTCACCCTGAGCCAGCTGTGCCCCCTCCCAGAGCCCCCAGTGCCGGGCAGCTGCTCCCAGCCCTGTGCTCTGCAGAGGGAACTGGGCCCGGGGCTGCAGAGCTGCCCCACGGCTCTGCTGCAGCTCTGCCTGCACAGGAGGGGCTGCACGCCTTGGAGCCCCGGCCCTGAGGGCAGAGGCTTGGCTGGGGGGACAGGAGGGAGGGGGCTTGTTCAGAGGGAGGGGCTGCACTGGAGGGGATCCTCTGGACATCTCTAAACTCTCCCTGACACAGCATTTCTGGGTTTTGCTTTCTCTCCTTCCCTGATCGTCTCTCTGCTTCCTGGGGATTTTCCTCCTGCAGGTGTTTCCCTCTGCCTGAGCTCTCCCTGCCAGCACTCACAGACCCCAAATCTCCTCTCTCCTTGCACTCTCCTTGGCCTGACAGAACCCTGCCTGTTTGCAGGGCACTGGCTGGGGGCAGGTTCTGTTTGCAGCTTGGAGAAAGGACAGCTCAGACTGAGCCTGATGGCTCCAGCAGAGGTGATGCTGCTGCTGTCCATGGGCAGAGTGGCTGAAAGCACATTAGGGATCTTCTGTGAACCTCTTGATCACTAAAAGTAACAGTTTGGATGTCTCAGGTGCTTGTCAAAATTCATAATCAACCGTTAATATCTATTCTTCTCTCCCTGCCATTCTCCAGCAGTAGGAAACTGAATATAAATTCTTAGGAAATTTCCTCATTTTTATCAAAATCCTTGTCTTGGAAACATTCCATAACTGACCAGAACCCCTCAGCATGTCAGAGATTCATGAGCATTTCACCTCCCCTGCACCAGAAATACTCAGAGAATGTACCCACAGGGTCTGTGGGCATTGGGATGTTCCAGCTGTAGGAGATCACTCCAGGTGCTGCAGCTGCATTGTCCTGCAGCCAGAGGTTCCTGTGCCAAGGGCTGCCAGGGATTCTGCCCCAGGCACTTCTCAGCACCTTCCCAGCCCTGACTGATGGAAGCTCTCTGTGCCTCTGTGCTGTGCCCGGGCTGGCTGCAGGCAGTGCTCCAGCCCTGCTGGGCTGGGAGAAGAGCTGCTCATCCAGAGAAATGTGCTTTTGAAGCCCTCCTTGGTTACCAGGATCACCCTCTGTGCCAGGAGCCCAGCCCAGCTCAGCAGCACAGACACAGCACAAGGACTTTAATGACCCTCTGGGGCTTTGTGCTCAGGCCCTGAACATCAGGCCCTGAGAGGGAGCTGCAGAAACCTCTCCAGAACTCCAAGTCAGAATCCAACTCCAAAGTTTCTTTAACTTTTAATGGGTCCCACTGAGGGGCACGACTGAGAAAGTGTCCCCAGGCCCCAGGCAGAGCAGAGAACTGGAGGCACTGATGACAGGTGGGGACAAAGAGAAGCCAAGTCCTGGTGCCCTGGGGCACAGCAGGCTCTGTGCCACCAAGGGCTGTCAGGAGACACCTTGTCCTGAGGCACTGGGGCCTCCTGGCACAGCCCCAGCCAGGCTGGGCACTGTCAGCCCCTTGTCCTGCCCTCAGCATCCACCCCCAGCCCACATCCCAGTGGCCTCAGGGATCTGCTGGAAGGAGTCCCTGGGGAGCCTTGCTCAAGAATGGCCCTGGGGGCTCCATGCTCCCAGGGACTGCAGGTTTTTCAAAGCACTTTGGCTTTTGCTTTTGCCTTGGAGTCTCTGAGAGCTTTGTGCAATCATGGCCTCCAATTATCTGCTGTAATTAGTCCCTGGAGAGGCTTTGTCAGGAACAACACTCAGTGGGGCTCATTAATGCTTCAAGGTGCTTCAGTTCTTTTCAGGTACTTGGTGTTTCCCTTTTGATCCAGACTCTGTGAGAGGTTTGTGCAATCATGGCCCCAATTATCTGCTTTAACGAGTCCCTTGAGAGCTTTGCACTGACACTCAGTGGGGCTCATTGATGCTTTGAGATACTCAAAGAATTTAAGTTACTTTGGATTGTCCTTTCCACACTGAGTCTCCGAGAGGTTTTTTTGCCATCCTGGCCTCCATTTCTCTCCTCCAAGGAGTCCATGAGGAGCCTGCATTGGGGATGGACCTCAGTGGCACCCATTAATGCCTTGAGACAGTTCGGGGTTTTCTTCTGACTTTGACTCCTGGAAAGGTTTGTGCAATCTCCTCTTGTGCCCTGAGGTTCCAGGGCTCAGCTCCAAATGCGCCACGATGCTCATTAGGATCAAGTAAATCCTGAGAAGCCATGGCTCTGCCTTGATTCCCCTGTGCTCTAATGTAGTTTATTAAGAAGTTTTCCTTTTACAGTTATTGAGAAATATTTGAAAGAGCTTCTAAGAAATATGTATTCCTATTTTAAAGAGTGTCTTTAATTGCTGTTCTCTTCTGAGAAGAGCTGATTGCTGCATTCTATGATTGATATTGTTGTGGGGCCGCTCCTAAGGAGGTCTGGGCAGGTCAGAGAAGTTTTACCTTGACGTCTGACCCAGTGTGGACAACCTTGCCCCACAATCCCCAACTCCATGCAAGAAACAATTTTCACTTTCAATAATTTAAATAGTTTTATTCAAACCTTATCGAAATACAACAGATGAGTGAATAAAGTAAAGAATACAGCGCCAGGAGCAAAGGATTCAGTCACCATGTGCTCATCTACAAAATGGATGTTCTGTCTTTAATACCTCCAGCCCCTCCCAAAGTCTTGTCAATCCACTCCTCCTTCGCTGTCCAGTGGTGGAGATCACTTTCTTACAGCTTGATTGGAGCTCAGGCACTGCCATAGTAACAAACCGACCCTCCAAATTGCCCTGACTACTGAGGGCATCCTGTGATAACAAAGCAAGGGGGAAGGGAAAGATAACTATCCACCTACACAACTTCTCTTAACATCTACTTAATATTCACCCCTTAATTGGGAGAGTCAACCACAGGATTACTCATCTATAACAAACCCCCATGTTATTTTTCTATAAGTCATTATTCTTGAACAATTAAGTAAAATAATTTCTCTCTCTCTTGAATGAGTCATACTAGCATCTGTTGATGTGGGCAAGGACAGCGGAAACAGGAGAAAAATCCCAGGTTTTCCTTAGACACACTTATTTGGAATGGACAAAAGGGCCTAACAGAGGTCAGTGTATCTTAGGGGTCCAGAGGCCAGCTCAGTCTCGCCCTCCAGTCTCTGTTGTATTCAAAGACAGTTGGGGAATGACAGTGGTCCAATATGGCCTTTTGTCCCTACCTTACCATGCCTACGGGGTTGCTACCCGCAGCAGGGCTATGGAGTCTTCTTGGTAGCGAAAAAAGGGGTCTTGACCTCTTTCCTTTGTCTTATTTTCTTAAAGAAGCTGTCCCATTACCTCTTACGGTCCCTTGTGTACTTCCCCTCAACAGGTGCTGGTAATTCTCACCCATTAAAACAGGAAGACAGTTCTCAAACTGGTTGGTGGAAGCTTGACTTTGGGCGTCTTGGTGTTTTTCTGGTTGTCTTTCAGTCTCTGCTTGAGATTCAATCTTGTTTCACCTGGTCTGGATGTTATATGTAGTCGATTCTTTGTGTTTTTCCTGCTGGGCCTTTAACTCTGTTGGTATGAGTCCATCCCCACTCTGCAGTTCACACGGCTGATTCGGTGGTGAGCAGTACCTGAAAGGGACCTTCCCATTGAGGAGCTAGAGGCTGATCTCTCCATGACTTGATCATCGCCCAATCCCCGGGATTGATATTATGGATTCTGAAACTGAGGTCGTAGTTTGAGGAATTGCCCCTTTATGTCTTAGCCCTTCTAAGGTTTCTGCTATAGACATAACATATTTCTTGGCATTGGCTTCCCCTTCCTCATAGGTGGCAACCCTCTGGGGTGAGGTCAAAAAGGGTAACCCAAACATCATTTCATAGCGTGATACCCCCAGATCTGACTGGGGTTGAGTTCTAAGTCTTAATAAGGACAAAGGGAGACATTTCATCCATGACATTTGGGTTTCAATCATCAGCTTATCTAGAGCTCTTTCAAGAGTTTGATTCATCCTCTCAGTGTGACCAGAACTCTGGATGCCATGGAGTGGGTAATTCCCATTTACTCCCAGGGTTTGCACAACTTTTTGCAATATTTTAGAGATGAAATGAGCTCCTTGGTGTCATGATCCACTTGTGTGGGGTGTTGTGATGGTTCTTTTCACCAATCCCAAACGTGCAAACAGGCAAACAACAAGGGACTATCAGTTAATCCCAACAAATGCACCTTTATTAGGGGCCAAAACAGTAAATGCGATAGTGGGGATCAGAAAGGAGATAAAAGGATAGAGAGAGAGAGAGAAAAGAGGGGGATGGGAATAGCTACCAACACAGGCGAGATCCTCACCGGTCCAGACGATGGGGATCCGTCTGGTTGTGTCAGGGAAGTCTTCAAAGTTCTGGTCAACTCAGGGGTTCAGTTATACTCCACGGAGGAAAAAAGGGGGGAACATGCAGGACAATGAAAGTCTGTTGCAATTGCTGCAGGGGAACAAGTGACTCCACTGAAACCACCAAGGCAGGACAAACACAATGAAGAATAAGTCCATTGGAATTACTGAAGAAGAACAGGTCATGTCATTAGTGGTTTCCCCACTCCCTGTGGGAGGGGTCTCAGTCTCAGTCCTTAGAAGGAGGGTTTTCCATCTCTGTCCATCTGTCACAGTGGTAACGGGGCAGATGAGAGGTCTTCAGTGAGAGACCACTAGGGTCACCCCAAAAGTTCATTCGGCTTCAGGAGGAGAGTGGGCAAAGATACAACAGGCCGTTCCTTGCTGTGTTCATGCCAGGTCCTTGCCGATTCCTTGTCAAGTTCTTGCCAGGCCTTGTTCGGAACAGCTAACGTATCAGTGCAGCAACTGCACCTGCACTGCCGCTCTCTCCAAGCTGGTACTGTAGTGGGGAAGGGGGTTTCTCCTTGTGGCAATCGGTAGGCAAAAGTGGGGGCTTCAGACAGCCTCTTACACTTGGTCTGAATCAATCCTGTTCACCATCCCATGTTGGGGAATGATTGATTCTAGAAGTGTTTTACTCACAACATTGGCATTGGCTTTAACCATGGGTACCGCCTCTACCCAATGAGTCAGGTCACCTACTATCACTAGCAAAAACTTCCACCGTTGTACCTGGGGAAGCTCAGTAAAGTCTACTCGGATGTTTTGAAAGGGCTGTAAGGCTTGTTCTCGTCCCTCCCCTGGTGTTTTCCTCATGACCTTCTCATTTACTTGTTGGCATATCTCACACCTTTCAATTACCTGCTTAGCTATCCCAAAAATTCCTATGCAGCCCCAGTCCCTCAGAAATTGATCACTTAGCGCTTGTGTACCCCAGTGTGTTGTCCCATGTTTGCCTTCTAGCATTTTCCTGGCAAGGGGTTTATTCAACATTTGCCTCCCATCTGCTAATCCCCACTTCCCTTTGTTATCTTTCTTGGCTCCTGTTTTGAGGAATTCTTTCTCTTCTGTCTCACTGAATACGGGGACTTCTTCCATTTCTCTCAAAAGGGTTAATGCTATCATTAATTTTTCTGTCCCTGATTCGGCTGCATTCTTAGCATCTAAATCTTCTAAATGGTTCCCTCGTGCTTCTTCAGTCACTCCTTTTTTATGTCCTTTAACATATACTGCTGCCACTTCTTCTGGTATTTGTAAGGTTTCTAACATTTCTAAAAGAAGTTTTTAGTTCCTTTCCCCTTGAATTTAATAGCCCACTGTCTTCCCAAATTTTTCCAAAGGTATGCACTACTCCAAAAGCATATTTTGAGTCTTTATATATTGTTTCTCTTTTCTGTGTTAATATTTCCAGAGCTCACTTTAGGGCATACAACTCACATGCTTGGGCTGACCAGTTGG
Source organism: Anomalospiza imberbis (assembly GCF_031753505.1). NCBI lineage: Eukaryota > Metazoa > Chordata > Aves > Passeriformes > Viduidae > Anomalospiza > Anomalospiza imberbis. Next base: position 275,438 of record NC_089712.1, on the reverse strand, counting down.
AAGGTGACTTTCCTTTTTCTAGGGTCACTAACTCTTCATCTGCTATAGCCTACCCCAATACCCTGTGCCCTGGATTACCCGTGAAAATCCATCGATGTACAATTGTTTTCCACCTTGGAGTGGTTGATCTGTTAGGTTCTCTCTTACTTTAGTTTGATAGTTTATAACTTCTAAGCAATTATATATTAATTCCTCACCTGGTTTTCCATCTAAAACTGGGCAGGGCTGAGTTGGTTACTCACGACTAGCTCTAAACCCTTATCTATTAAGATGGCTTCATATTTTCGTACTTGGGAATCAGTGAGCCATTTCTCGGCCTTTCAGCTGAGGATACTCTTTACTGAGTGAGTGGTATATATTTTCAGTTTTCCCCCAAAGGTTAATTTTTTGCTTTATTCTACAAGTGAGGCGCTCGCTGCCACCACCTGAATGCAGGTTGGCCACCCCCAGCTGACAGGGTCTTGCAGTTTTGATAAAGAGGCCACTGGTTTCCTGGATCCTCCCCGGTCCTGGGCTAACACTCCATGTGCTGCCCCTTTTTCTATATCCACAAACAGATAGAAGGGTTTGTCTAAGGCAGGAAGACTCAGTGCTGCTGCACTGACTAATTTTGGCTTTAAAGCTTCAAAATTTGCTTGTCGTCTTCTTCCCACCTAATCTCTTCTTCTACTAACTTTTCAAACAAGAACCTGAAGGCCTGAGTGTATCCTTCAATCCATAGCCTGCAATATCCCAACAGGCCTAAAAACCTTCTGACTTCTCTCTTAGTTTTTGCCCGTGGGAGTGAGGCTATCCTTGCAATTCTCTCAGGGTTCAGCCACCAGCTCCCTTGACAAATCACACGTCCCAGGCATTTTACTTCCCTCTCTGCAAACTGGAGTTTCCCTTTTGATACTCAAAGTCCTTGGTCCCCCAGAAAAATTAATAATGCTATGGTGGATTCTCAAACTTCATTTTCTTCCTGTCCTGAGAGAAGCAAATCATCTCCATACTGGATGAGCTTTATCTCAGGTTTGATGGAGAAGAGTTTTAGTACTTCTCCCAAGCCTTGACCAAATAGGTTTGGGGATTTGGAAAACCCTTGTGGTAACCTGGTCCACCAAAGCTGTTGCTTTGTCCCTGAACTGGGGTCCTCCCATTCAAAGGCAAATATATCCCTACTTTCTTCTGCCAGTGGACATGCCCAAAAAGCATCTTTTAGGTCTATCACACTAAGCCACTGGTGTGCTGGGGGGATATTACTCAGTAGTGTACAGGGCTTAGGCACTACTGGGTACCGATTCACTGTTCTTTGGTTTGCTTCTCTTAAATCTTGGACAAGCCTGTAAGTCCCATCTGACTTCTTTACTGGTAATATGGGTGTATTTTGGGGGACATACATGGCTCTAATGTCCCCTCCTCAAGTAGGTCCTGGATCCCTGGCTGCAGTCCTCATCTCCCCTCAAGGGAGAGTGGGTATTGTCATACCTGAACTGGATGGTTCTCATCAACTGTTTTTATTACTATAGGTTTCATGTTCAATTTACCTCGATTTTTCGGTTTTGCCCACACCATCTCATGAATTTTGTCCTCATTCTCTTCCGTTAATTTGAATAGCTTAACCACCATTTTTCCTTCCTCTGGGAGTACTCCAATGTCTAACTGCACCTGTAAATCCCACCCTAATAGATTTCACCCTGCTTCTGGAACTAATAGGCCATCCCCTGTTGAGGATTTTTTGCAGGACAATGGACACATTCAGCAGATGCACAATCCAGCCTTCTGGTAACAAAGGAACCAGTTCAAGAAACGGGGTCAGTGAATCCTTGATGACAGGAAAAGAAGAAGAAGTCAGAGGAGTCGGCAAAGTTGTCAGCAAAATAAAAAAGAGAACTCAGGGTGGGCCAGACAACCAAAGCAAGACGCGTCAAGAATCGGGTGATCCAATCGGCATTTAATTTTAGACACATAAACAGCTAGGATTAACCAATCATGTATTAGCTAGAGACTCGTGCACAGCAGAACTTATTATAAATACAGGCCTCAGTACAATAAAATTGGTTTCACTTGATCATATTGATCATGGTGAGATGTCCCATTTGTGATTCTCCGCACCGCAATTCCTATCTCAGACCCCAGGTCTAATGATGCATGGCGATGCACAGCATCCCTTAGACACTCTAGAAACTCAGATGGAGTCTCGGAAGGCCCCTGCTTAACAGAATACAGGACAGACCAATTTTTGGTCTTTGGGATAGCTCTCTCCACCCGCAGTGCTATCCAATCTTGATAATCTGCTAATTTCTGTAACTCTGCCAATATATTTGGATCCCATTTAGGGTCCCTTGGAGAGGGAAAAATTCTCTTCTATCCAATCACTGGCTTTTACAGTTATCCTCTGCCAAAGCCCCTTCTCAGGATCAGCTGCTTTTCTGTTTCAGTGAAAGTATCCAGTAATAACTGGGTGTCTCTCCAATCTGGGTTGTGTTGTTTGATAACATATCGTAAATGCTTTGCAATAAGTATCAGGTTGCTGTGGTAATTTTAGCAATCCTTTCCCATGCCTCTAGATCAGGGGTGGGGAATGGTGCTTTAACCATCAGTCTCCCTCCTTCCGGTCCCACTGCCTCTCGCAGAGTGGCTTGTAACACTGCTTGTCTCCTGGTTCTGGACTAAACCGGACTGCCAGGAGGGGAGTGGGTTTGAGCGGATGTCCCTTCCAAGCCTAAGTCCTATTTTTTTGGAAAGTCCACCTCATCCTCATCCTCATCCTCCCGTCTCCTAGGAGGCACTTTCAGCAAATCTATTGTATCTTGTTCTTGAGCTGCAGCACGGTAGACCTTATCTGATTTGGTATATGGCTGTCCTATGCTGCATGCTGAGCAACATTGCTTAATTTGCCCTCTATTTCCTTTGTTTTCCTTCTCAAGGGCTAACACCAGTGGGTCTGAGGGAGCGCTGAGCCCACAGCCCCTCTCCCATTCCAGATGATTTCGTAAGGGGAGAAACATACCAGCAGAAGAGACCTCATCCTACTTCCTTCCTGTCTTAAAAACAGCATTAACTGCAACAAGGTATTACAATCTAAAGTTCCTGCAGGAGGCCACTTGGTTCAGTCTTCCAGCCTGTATAATGGCCACTCCGCATGCAGCATTGGATTAAATCTTTCTTGTTCTCCAATCCCACCTTACTGGTGACTTCTTTCCAGTGGGTTCAGATACATCCCAAAGGGCTAGCTCGGGGAACTTCTTTGCTCTGGTGAGTTCCCATTATCTCCTTCTCCTTCTCACTTCCACCCAAAACTCTCTTCACAAAGCCTCACAGTCCTTTCCCAATTCTCCTCCCACATGCAACCCCAGGTTACAGGTACCAGATGTGATTTTCCACACACAAGCTTTAAAATCTGAGGTTCAATATCAGCTTGATTAGGAAACCTCTGTCCACACTCAGAGCATGTGCCCCGCCGCCTGCTGAACAGCAGTACCAACGCCTCTCACAAACTCCGCACTGCAATAGTGCCCATGGAGGGTGCCAGTCTCTCAAGGTGCCCAAGGCTCCCAAGAACTGCCCGCAAAGGCAGGCTATTCCACTTACTCCTTCGTGAATTTCTAAATTCTCCACAGCAGGCTGCTTCCCATCTAGAGAAACTACATTACCAGCTTGTCACTGCTGAGGCGGTTGCAATACAAAGTAGAGGCATTAAGCAGTCTTAGATGGCAACTCTTTATTATCGAAGATGGTTGACTTTTTATACACTTTCTAATTGTTTATACTTCTTCTACTTTAACTATTGACTACAGTAAATTAACATAACACTATGAGTGAAAAGTAACAGTGACGTTTAATTGACGTAAAAGTCTGAGTTTCCTGTGACAAAAGCACTCTGGGTAGCACTGACAAAAAAAACAGAGAGCCAGACCAACCCTTGGTATCCCTCCCTTTCCAGCTGCACAGGGAAAGGTAGAAGAATTTAGAGATGCTGACAATGAAACTGAAGTCTTCAAAAAGGCCAGTTTATTGTTCAAGCACATTGGAAGTTTGATCACCCTGAAACAGAGGAAGCTGAAATGAGCAAAGGGCTCCTGTGTGGGACCCGCAGGTCTGACTGCACTGGGGCACAGCGAGCCCTGTTTTCCCTAAGGGCTCCCCAGTGTTCAGGCTGAGAGCAGTGTCGAAGATGACGCAGCAGCACAAACCTGACCTCAGCGAAAAAAGGCTGAGCAAAGTTCAGCCAACAAGGAGAAGTATTTTTGGGGGGATTCCTAATAAAAAAGCATAGGAATGACACACTGAAATCTTTCCCGTCTTGTCAATATCTTCTTTCAATAGTCCATGATTCCCAGAGTGAAGAAACATCCAACAGCAGCTCCATCAGCCACTTCCTCCTGCTGGCACTGGCAGACACGCGGCAGCTGCAGCTCCTGCACTTCTGCCTCTTCCTGGGCATCTCCCTGGCTGCCCTCCTGGGCAACGGCCTCATCATCAGCGCCATAGCCTGCGGCCACCACCTGCACACGCCCATGTTCTTCTTCCTGCTCAACCTGACCCTCAGCGACCTGGGCTCCATCTGCACCACTGTCCCCAAAGCCATGCACAATTCCCTCTGGGACACCAGCACCATCTCCTACTCAGGATGTGCTGCCCAAGCCTTTCTGATTTTCTTCTTTCTTGCAACAGAGCTTTCCCTCCTGACCACCATGTGCTACGACCGCTACGTGTCCATCTGCAAACCCCTGCACTACGGGACCCTCCTGGGCAGCAGAGCTTGTGCCCACATGGCAGCAGCTGCCTGGGCCAGTGGCTTTCTCAATGCTCTGCTGCTCACGACCAATACATTTTCCCTGCCCCTGTGCCATGGCAATGCTCTGGGCCAGTTCTTCTGTGAAATCCCCCAGATCCTCTAGATCACGCTGCAAACTCAGGGAAGCTGGGCTTATTGTACTAAGTGCTCTTCTATATTTAGGCTGTTTTGTGTTCATTGTTTTCTCCTATGTGCAGATCTTCAGGGCTGTGCTGAGAATCCCCTCCCGGCAGGGATAGCACAAAGCCTTTTCCACCTGCCTCCCTCACCTGGCCGTGATCTCCCTGTTCCTCAGCACTGGCACTCTTGCCTACCTGAAGCCCCCCTCCATCTCCTCCCCATCCTTGGATCTGGCCCTGTCAGTTCTGTACTCAGTTCTGCCTCCAGCCCTGAATCCCCTCATCTACAGGCTTAGGAACCAGGAGCTCAAGGCTGCAGTGTGGACACTGATGACTGGATGGTTTCGGGAACATTAAACTGCTGGCCAATTTCTCAAAAACACTTCTAATAAATGTCATCTTTGATACTTATTGTTGTTTTGCTTTTGGAGGTTCTTTTTATTTTTTTTATATTTTTATTGTAATGTTTACATTTACATTTTACATTTTAATGTCCACAAAGAAACACCAAGAGCCCCTGTTGGCATTGCACACAGCAGGCAGGAGCACCCCCATGCTGCTGCTGTGGGGACATGAACCTGAGGGAGCACAAATGCCATCAGCCCCTGGGACCAGGAAGGGCTGGGGGACGCCAGGGAAACCACTCAGCTTTGTCCTGGCCTCTGCAGCCAGCCAGAAAGTTTGTTCCCATCAGCTGGGAGTTTCCTGTCCCACTGCAGATGCTGTTGCTCAGACCCAGGGCTGCCTGGCAGCCACCCCCAAACTGCCCTGAGCATTTCCTTGGCTTCACCTTTGCTTTCTTTACTCTTCCTCCTACAAATTTATTTCTCTTCCTCACCCCTCTTCCCTCCCATGCAAACAGCCCATCCCTGTTTGCCCTTTCCTGTCTGGCCCCACTCCCCATTCCAGTTCCTGACTTGGCACCATGGGATCGGCCCTTGGGGAGCAGGATCATCCCACAGGTGCTGCAGGAATTGTCTGCAGGCTCCTGCAGTGCCTCGTGCTGCTCCCTTGCCAGAGGCACCCCAGGCCAGGGGGGCACATCTGGGCTGCTGTGTTTGGCTGTGGGGCTGCCTGTTCTGGGCAGTGAGGAGGGGCTGCAGAGGCTCTGCAGGACTGACAGGATGGGCTTTGGGGCTGTGAAGAGAAGCTGAGGGACCTGGGCTGCTGGAGCTTCTGAAGAGGAGGCCCAGGGCTCCTCCTGCAACTGCTCCAAGGGTGGTTTCAGAGAATCCCAGAATCAGCAAGGCTGGAAAAGACCTTGGAGATCATCAAGTCCAACCTGTGCCCTGACACCGCCTGGTGTCCCCTGAGCCTCCTCTTCTCCAGGATAAACAACCCCAGCTCCCTCAGCTGCTCCTCACAGGACTTGTGCTCCAGACCCCTCACCAGCCTTGCTGCCCTTCTCTGGACATGCTCCAGCCGCACAATATCCTTCACTGCCCTGCTCCTGCTGGCCACACCATTCCTGATCCAGGCCAGGAGCCATTGGCCTTCTTGGCCACCTGGGCACACTGCTGGCTCATGTCCAGCCTGCTGTCCATCAGTCCCTGCAGGTCCCTTTCTGCCTGGCTGCTGTCCAGCCACTCTGTCCCCAGCCTGTAGCGCTGCAGGGGTTGTTGTGGCCAGAGTGCAGGACCCGGCACTTGGACTTGTTAAACCTCACCTTGTTGGATTTGGGCCCTGGATCCAGCCTTTCCAGGTCCCTGTGAAGAGCCCTCCTAAGCTCCAGCAGATCAACACTCCCCGCCAACTTGGTGTCACCACGGTTCCATGAGGCCCCAGAGTGTCCCAATGCTGTCCATGATTCCATGAGGCCTCCCAGTGTCACAATGTCCCTCTGGTGTCACAAAGTCCCTTGGATCCTTGGGCCCTGCAGTGTCACAATGGCACCGTGGTGCCCCAGAGCCCTGCAGTGTCACAATGGATCCTTGGTTCCATGAGGTCTGGCAATACAGCAATGCTCTTCTTGGTTCCTGCTGTCTCCCATGCCTCCCACTGTCAGGCTATAGAAGGACACCTGGCCGATGAAGGGGAGTGGGAGTGAGTACCTACTCGAGGAGGTAATAATAAAAATCCCTCCCAACCCCCTCTCCCAAGCCAGGTGCCCCTTCAGATTCGGTATGATCCCCTGGATCTGGAGAGTCAGCCAGATGGTTTAGAAGAAAATTATCTGCCCAGTGAGCCTCCCAATTATGATTCATCTGTGAGACAGATCAGCACCTCCAACATCAAAAAGGAAAGAAGGGTAATCGTGGTGGGTGACTCCCTCCTGAGGGGAACAGAGGGCCCCATATGTCGACCAGATCCACCCCACAGAGAGGTCTGCTGCCTCCCTGGGGCCCGGGTACGGGATATCACTGACACACTGCCTGGGCTGATTCATCCCTCTGATTATTGCCCACTGCTGATACCCCAGGCTGGCAGTGATGAGATTGAAAAGAGGAGTGTCAGGGCAATGAAAAGGGACTTTAGGGCATTGGGTCAGGTGGTTAATAGGACAGGGGCACAGACAGTCTTTTCCTCAGTCCCTTTGGAGTCTGAGAAAAACGCAATGCAATAGGAGAGCTCACATTATCAACGAGTGGCTCAAGGGTTGGTGTCATTGGCCAAATTTGGGATTCTTTAATCATGGGGCAACTTTTACAGCACCTGGCCTGCTTGGACTAGACAGGCTCCATCTTTCTGTTAAGGGTGGAATAATTTTAGCTCATGAACTGTCAGAACTTGTTGAGAGGGCTTTAAACTAGGTCTGAAGGGGGAGGGAGATGTAGCTGGGTTGTCTGGAAGCAGGCTCGTGCGTGGTAAGCCTGAGTTAGGGGTGAAATCAGCAGCCCAGCTGAGGTGCATGTACACCAATGCACACAGCATGGGTAACAAACAAGAAGAGTTGGAGGCCATGGTGCAGCAGCAGAGCTGTGATGTAATTGCCATCACAGAAACAGGGTGGGACGACTCACATGGCTGGAGCGCTGCACTGGATGGCTGCAAGCTCTTCAGGAGAGACAGGAAAGGGAGAAGAGGTGGAGGGGTGGCCCTTTACATTGGGGAGGCTTTTGACACCATAAGTATTGAAACTTATGAGATGAAGTTGAATGTCTATGGGTGAGACTTAGGGGGAAGGCCAACAAGGCTGACATCCTACTGGGAGTCTGTTATTGCCCACCCAACCAGGAAGAAGTGGTGGACAGGTTATTTTTCAAGCAGCTAGAGAATATTTCTGGATCATCAGCCCTTGTTCTTGTAGGTGATTTCAATCTGCTGGACATCTGCTGGGAACTCAATACAGCTGAAATGAGGCAGTCTAGGAAATATTTAGAGTTTGTGGAGGACAATTTTTTGTTGCAGCTGGTGAGTGAGCCCACCAGTGGAAGGACTATGTTAGATCTGTTGTTTGTAAATAGAGATGGGCTGGTGGGAGATGTGGTGGTTGGAGGTCACTTGGGGCACAGTGATCATGAAATTATAGAATTCTCAATATTTGGTGAAATCAGGAGGAACACTAATAAGACTCTTACATTGGACTTCTGGAGGGCAGACTTTGGCCTGCTTAGGAGACTTATTCAGAGAGTTCCTTGGGAAGCAGCCCTTAAAAACAAGGGGCTTCAGGATGGTGGGCATACTTCAAAACAGAGATCTCGAGGGCACAGGAACAGACTGTCCCTGTGTGCCGAATGACGAGTCGACGAGACAAACGTCCAGCCTGGATGGGCAACGAGGTTTTGAAGGAACGTAGGAAAAAAAGAGGATGTATCATCTTTGGAAGGAGGGTCAGGTCTCTCAGGAAGTATTTAAAGGACTTGCTAGGGCATGAAGGGAAGAGATTAGGGAGGCTAAAGCTCAGGTTGAACTTAAAATGGCAGCTTTTGTAAAGGATAATAAAAAAGGTTTTTACAAATATATCAATGGTAAAAGGCAGGGTAAGACCAACCATTGTTTGTTATTAGATGTGGAAGGGAATTTAATCACTGCAGATGAGGAGAAGGCAGAGGTGCTTAATGCCATTTTTTGCCTCAGTTTTTAGTAAGAAGACAATTTGCCTTCAGGACAACTGTCCTTCTGGGCTGGCAGATGGTGTCAGGGAGCAGAGTGGACCACTGTTATCCAAGAGGAGGCCATCAGAGAACTGCTGAGCTGCTTGGATGTTCGTAAATCCATGGCACCAGATGGGATCCACCCCAGGGTGATAGGGAACTGGCAGATGAGCTTGTGAAGCCACTCTCCATCATTTACCAGCAGTCCTGGCTCACTGGTGACGTCCCAGATGACTGGAAGCTGCCCTATGTGACGCCCATTCACAGCAAGGGTGGGAAGGATGATCCTGGTAATTCCAGGCCAGTCAGCCTGACCTCAGTACCCGGTAAGGTCATGGAACAGTTCACACTGAGTGCCATCACACAGCACTTCCAGGATGGCCAGGGTGTCAGACCCAGCCAGCAGGGGTTTAGGAGGGCTAGGTCGTGTTTGACCAACCTGGTCTCCTTTCATGACCAGGTGACCCTCCTGGTGGATGCAGGAAAAGCTGGGGATGTGTCTATTTGGACTCCAGCAAGGCCTTTGACACTGTCTCCCACAGCACACTCCTGGAAAAGCTGCAGCCCACGGCTGGGCCAGGAGCACTCTGTGCTGGGTTCAGAACTGGCTGGATGGCCGGCCCAGAGAGTGGTGGTGAGCGGTGCTGCATCCAGCTGGGGACAGTCACCAGTGCTGTCCCTCAGGGCTCTGTGCTGAGCCAGCTCTGTTCAATATTTTTATTGACCACATGGATGAGGGGATTGAGGCTTTCATTAGTAAATCTGCAGATGACACTAAGCTGGGAGCATGTGTCCTTCTGTTGGAAGGTAGGAGGGCTCTGCAGGAGCACCTGGAACAGCTGGATAAATGGCGGAGTTCAATAAGTTTAAGTTTAATAAATCCATGTGCCAAGTCCTGCATTTTGTCCACAATAACCCCCTGCACTGCTATAGGCTGGTGGTGGCATGGCTGGACAGTGCCCAGGCAGAAAGGCACCTGGGGGCACTGGTCGACAGCAGGCTGTACATGAGCCAGCAGTGTGCCCAGGTGGCCAAGGAGGCCCGTGGCTCCTGTGCTGGATCAGGAATGGTGTGGCCAGCAGGAGCAGGGAGGTCATTCTTCCCCTGTACTTGGCACTGGTGTGCTTGGCATTCCTCCCCTGTACTGGCAACGTACCTCGAGTGCTGTGTCCAGTTCTGGGCTCTCCAATTTAGGAAGGACATGGAGGGGCTGGAGCGAGTCCAGAGAAGGGCAACAAGGCTGGTGAGGGGCCTGGAACACAAGTCCTGTGAGGAACGACTGAGGGAGCTGGGGTTGTTTATCCTGGAGAAGACTCAGAGGTGACCTTATCACTCTCCACACTCCCTGAAAGGTGGTTGCAGTCAGGTGGGGGTCGGTCTGTTTCTCCTCACAACAACTGACAGGACCAGAGGACAGTGTCTTAAGCTGTACCAAGGGAAATTTAGGTTGGATATTAAGAAGAAAGATTTAATGGAAAGGGTGATAAAGTACTGGAACTGTCTGTCCAGGGAGGTGGTGGAGTCACCATCCTGGGATGTGTCTAAAAAAAGACTGGATGTGGCACTCAGTGCCATGGTTTAGCTGAGGTGGTGTTAGGGCATGGGTTGGACTTGATGACCTTAAAGGTCTCTTCCAACCCAGCAATTCTGTGATTCTGTGATTCTGTGACATCACAGACCAGGTTGTGACATCATATAGTTGGCTGTGACATCACTGGTGTGTTGTGTGACATCACAGAGCATGCTGTGACATCAGAGCATGCCTGTATGACATCACAGAGCAGAGCAAGCTGTGAGGTCCAAGAGTGTGCTGTGACATTATAGGGTGGCTGTGTTCCATCACTGAAGGTGTTGTGACATCACAGGGTGGGTCTGTGAGCCCACAGAGGTGCTGTGTGACATTATAAGTGAGTTCTGCCATCACAGAGCAGGCTGTGACATCACAGAGCAGGCTGTGACATCATAGAGGAGGTTGTGATGTCACAAAGTCGGCTATGACATTACAGGCTGGCAGTGTGACATCACAGAATGGGCTGTGAGGCCACAGAGAAGACTCTGCCATCATAGAAAAGAGCTCTGTGACATCACAGAGCAGCTGTGTGATGTCCCAGAGAAGGCTGAGACAATAGAGAGTGGGTTGTGACATCACAGAGCTGACTGAGAAATCACAGAGCAGGCTGTGACATCACAGCGAGTGTGCATAACATCACAAAGGTGGCTGTGACATCATAGAGCTGGCTGTGACATCACAGGGTGTCTGTGACATCACTGGCTGGGCTGTGACATCACAGGGCAGGTTTTGTGACATCACAGAGCAGACTGGGACCTCAAAGAGCAGGCTGTGACATCACAGGACACCTGTATGAAATCACAGGTGGCCTGATACATCTCAGAGTGGGCTGTGTGACATCACAGGGGCTGTGTGACATCACCGGAGCTGTGTGACATCACAGGGGCTGTGTGCCATCACAGGGGCTGTGTGAGGTCACTGGGGAGGTCACTTCACCCCAGCCCCCCCTCCCAGTTCCCCCAGAGAAGTCCAACGCTGCTCGTGCACAGCGGGGTCCCCTGTCCCCCCGGGTCCCCCCACTCCCGGCGCCGCAGCCTCCCCCAGAGGATGTTCCATGAGATCGACCCCAGAGCCTGAGATGGGGACGGTGGCTGGGGCCATAGGGGATGGGACAGGGGGCCAGGGACCCCCCAGCAGCGTCCCCGTGTCCCCCAGGGCCAGAGCCTGGGCCAGGTCTCCTTCACCCTGTTACCAATGAGGGCTTGAGAGCGCTGAAAAAATCCCCAGCAAGAGATCAGCAAAAACCAGATTTAATATTAAGTGACAGCACGGCAAAGTTCCTTGGCAAGAGTCACTCTGCTCCTGACTGGACACTGCAGGCACACCAAGGAAACAAAGCAACAACAAAACCAAACAAAATCCAGGCAATCAAATCAGAAATGAGCCAACAATTGAGGCTTTCATTCCTATGGAAAAGAACTGTCCTTCTCATCCAGGTGCCCATGGCCAGAATTGGGGTTCCACCTCCAACACTGCCTGTTGTGACAGACTGGAGGAGATTGTTGGCTGGAAACATTTCATGTGTGGGGAGGAAGGGGCAGGTCCAGCCTTGCCCTGCCCTGGAACCCCAGCCCTGCCCTGCCCTGGAACCCCAATCCCCCCAGAGCCTCTATCCCAGCCCAGCAGTGTCTGCCAGTCCCTGGCACAGCACAGGCAATGCTCCACAGCCACCTCTGGAGCCCCCAGCCCAGCTCCTGAGTGACCAAATGACCCCAAGTCCCACCTGGGGAAGGGCCCAGGAACACCAAGGGGTATTTAAGGCTGACCACAAGGCAAGCACACATCTTGACCCTACCTCCTCTTGGAATTTCCATCTGAACAGTGCTGGAATCCAGGAGTTGGTAGCTCTGTGTGTGCTTCTCTAAATCTTTTTCATCATTCTCTGTTATCTGTCTCTTATTCTTTTATTTCTGTCCTCTTGAACATTTTGAGTAACTTAAAACTCAGATGGCTTAGAGTTTGTGAAGTTGAATGGACCAATATACAGCTTTGAAAAGTGTTTTTTGTTCATTGAATGTCTTATTAAACCTTTTGCCAAAGTTTCAGCTCCTCACCAGACTTGTTGCCCTTCTCTGGACATGATCCAGCCCCTCCATGTTGTGGCCAAAGTGCAGGACCCGGCACATAGACTTGTTAAACCTCACCTTGTTGGATTTGGGCCCTGGATCCAGCCTGTCCAGGTCCCTCTGCAGAGCCCTCCTATCCTCCAGCACATCCACACCCACACCCACCTTGGTGTCATCTGCAAATTTGCTGATGCTGGACTCAATCCCCGCATCCAGATCATCAATGCAGATATTGAAATCCACGCTGGCTGGCTCTGATCCCTGGGCCATCCTGTGGGTGCCCTGTGATGGCACTCAGGGTGATCTGTTCCAGAACCTTGCTGGGCACCGAGGTCAGGCTGACAGGCCTGGAGTTCCCCAGATCCTCCTTCCAGCCCTTCTTGGGGATGGGCTCACACTGGCACCTCCAGTGCTCTGGGACCTCGCTGGTGAGCCAGGACTGCTGGTAAATGATGGAGAGCAGCCTGGGGAGCTCATCCACCAGCTCCCTCATCCCCCTAGGATGGATCCCATCTGATCCCATACACCTGTGAGCATCTGAGTGACCCAGCAGGTCACCAGCTGCTTCCTCCTGGATTACAGGGGGCTGTTCTGCTCCCTGTGCCCACCTGTCAGCTCAGGAGAACTCTTGTCCTGAGGACAACCTGTCCGTATATTGAAAATTGAGTCAAACAAGATGTTAAGTTGCTCGGCCTTTTCCTTATCTTTAGTTGCTATATTCTCCACTGCATCCAATAAAAAGTAGAACTTCTCCTTCCTCCTCCTTTTGCTATAATTTTTTTTATAAAAACATTTTTTATTCTTTTTACAGAAGGTGCCAGGTTGAGTTCTAATTGAGCTTTCACCTCTCAACTTGTCTTTCTGCATGACCTAACAACATCCTTAAACACTTCCTGAGCTGACGGTCCTTTTTTCCCCTGACTTCCCACAAAAGCTCAATGGGCAGCCAGTCATTTTCCTCACCGGCTCATCTTTGGCCACACTGGCACAGGCTGCTCCTTCCCCCTTAAGATTACTTTCTTGAAATGTGTCCATCCACCCTGGACCCCTTTGTTTTTAAGGGCTGTTTCCCATTAAAAAATCTGTACCTGATTTGGTACTCCCCAAATCTGCATCCTAAATAGGCCAAAGTCTGCCCTTCCTAATTCCAGTGTGGAAGTTTTGTTGCTGCCCCTCCTTCTTTCACAGAACATTGAAAACTTGATTATTTCATGGTCACTGTGCCCCAGGCAGCCAATGACCCCCACATCTGCCACCAGCCCTTCTCTGTGTGTGAGCAGCAGGAGACAGAGCTTTCCTTGGGCGTGGGAGTGTTACCAAAAATTTGGTAAAACAGAAAACTCCTTCACACCAATGCAGCATTAAGAAGCAGCATTCTTTATTCAGCCGGGTGCACGGGGGATAGCTCCTCCCAAAGCCGAGCATGCTGAGTGCAGGAAAGTTTCTGTTCATATTCTGTATTTTGCACACATATTCACTGATTGACCTGGACTAAACACACATCTGATAATCATTTCCCCAGAATCATTAATATATTTCCCCTCCCCTTTTCCCATGCTCTCTTCTGTCCTGGGGGTCTCTCTGGTGGTCCCTGCTGGTCGTGGACCCCAATGTTCCCATGGGCCTGGCTGAGCTGGCAGGACACTGAGGCTGGTGAACTTCCAGTTCCCCTTCTGACACAATGGGCATTGTGTGGTTTCCATAGGCCTGGGGTTTTGGAGAACAAGCTCCAGGTGTCAGCTCACCTGGTGGAGACAATTTATCATCTGGTAACATGAGGTCACAGAGTGATCTATGACATCACATGAGTGATCTATGACAGAATGGTCCATGACATCATACAGTTGTTTTTGTGAGGTCATCGAGCAACTATGACATAAACTGCCTCTGTGACATCCCAGAGCAGGCTGTGACATCACAGAGGGGCTGTGTGACATCCCAGGAGGGCTGTGTGAGGTCACTGGGTTGGTCACTCCGCCCCAGCTCCCCCTCACAGTTTCTCCCAACAAGTCCAATGCTGTTCATGCCCAGCGGGGTCCCTGTCTCCCGGTATCCCCCGGTCCACCTGGAGCCACAGCCTCCACCAAAGGATGTTCCACAGGATCCCCCCCAGAGCCTGACATGGGGAAAAGGGGCCAGGGCTGTGTGACCAGAACATCAAGGACGTGGATTATCCAGGTCCCTGTGGCCTGGGTTGGGTTCCCCAGGGCAGGAAAGATGTCTGGCAGCTGGAGCAGGGTTAGGGAAGGGCCTCCAAGGTGGGGCTGGAGCCCTTGGGCTGTGAGCAGAGGCTGAGGGAGCTGGGCTTGTCCAGCCCGGAGCAGGGAAGGCTGAGGGGCTCCTCATCCCAGCCTGGCAGTGCCAGCGAGGAGGGGATGGAGAACACAGAGCCAGGCTCTTCACCGGGGGCCTGGTGGGAGACAGAAGCCAATGGGTGGAAGGGGAAAGAGGGGAGATCAGCCAGGTCAGGAGGAGATGAAATGAGTCAGGCTGGTTTCAGCATTTCCTCAACACCAAAAGCAGCCTGACCTCCCTTCTCCATCCACCACTGACAGCTTTGCAAATCAGGAAATGTTTGAGCTGTTTTACCCACACTCCAGGACGAGCATCCTGATACAAGAAATTATTTGTGTTTATATCTATCACAAGACCACATTTGTATAAAATCAATTTTAATATGGAAATCACTTGTGAATGGTGGACTCATCAGACACTGCTGGGATGTTGCACATTGCTCAGGGAAGAGTGTGATTGTTATTAAATTGTGTCCTGTTCAACTGTGGTCTTTTGGCCATGAAGAGAAACTTTCTGTGCCTCTGAGTCTCACCAGTTCCTGACCCCCAAAGGACACAAACCTGATGAGTTGTGGTTCCCACACCAGTGGTGGACCTCCCTCCATCCCCAGAGCAGAGCTCCCTTGTCCCAGAAAGTCCCTGGCAATGCAGGGATGAAGGAAACAGGACAGGCTGTGGGGATCAGGGGCAGGGCACGGCCAGGGATTTGGGGTGGTTGTGAGCCCAGGGCAGGACCCGGCCCTTGGCCTTGGTGAACCTCATCCAATTGTCCCGGGCCCATGGCTCCAGGCTGTCCAGATCCCTCTGCAGAGCTTCCTGCCCTCCAGCACAGCCACACTCCCACCCAGCTTGGGCTCACCTGGGAACTGACTGAGGGTGCCCTCGATGGCCTCATCCAGATCAGCAATCAAGAGATTTCACTGACCTGGCCCCAATCCTGAGCCCTGGGGACACCCCTGGGTGTGACTCCATTCCTCAGCTGCTCTGAGTGCCAGGGGTTGGATGAGGGAAATGGTGGGGAGGGGGTAGGGACAAAGTGTTATTGATTGTCAGCCATGAAGGGTCTTGATTTTCTCATCTATTCAGACTGCATGAGGAGGTGCTGGGGGTCAATATCAATTGGACATTGCTGATATCAATCTATAAACAGGAAAAGGAAACTGGACAAACTATTTCGATACAGTCTATTCACTTTGAATACACTTCTGAAATCTGTCTAATTAACCACAGAAGAATTGAAAGCTACTATAATTCCCAGCGGCATTTTTTGTTTGGGAGTTTTAAACAAATCACTGAATTCCTGAACTGAAGAGCTCAAGAAAGAATAGGCCTCTGGAGTAGTAAAATTCATCACCAACCTCCAAGTGGCTGAGGATCCATCCCCATCAGAGCAGCAATGACCAGAAATGGGCACAGCTTTGTGGCTGCCCCAGCTCTGGGATGGGCCCTGGGCCTGGAGCAGGAGCAGCTCTGGAGGGCCCCAAGGCCGGGCTCTTGTGCTGGCCTGGGCAGATGGGATGGCAGCAGGGGCTGCAGAGCTGTCAGCACCTCAGCCCGAGGGGAGCAGGGCACCCAGGGAGCCTCCTTTGGCCTTGGCCAAGCCCCTTCCCCCATGGCTGGGGCTGAGTCCTGGCTGAGCTGCAGCTGCTGCTGTGCCCTGGCCAGGGGCTGAGGCCGTGGGGCCAGTGGCCAGAGCAGCCTGGGCTGAGCAGAGCTGTGGGGCCAGAGCCGGCTGGGCTGTGCTGGGGAGAGGCCCTTGGTGCTGCACAGAGCTCAGGGCAGCTGGCAGAGCTTGCAGGGAGCTGGGCTGGGCTCAGAGAGACTGGCACAGAAACCATCAGTGTCCATCCCAGCCTGGCTGAGCGTGCAGGGGCCAAGGAGAACAGCCCAGGGTCTGCAAGTTCTCTGTGTGGGAGCTGAGCTGGTGAGCCCCTGAGCCCTCCCGAGTGCTGGGGCTGCATCTCCAGCTCCAGAGGAGACGTGACAGATGGGAGCAGAAACAAATAATTCTTGCTGGATTCCTTATTGTGTTTGCTTATACAGGTGACCTGGATCCATATGTAGACGAGCTGTTTTGTGTCAGCAAACACTGGTAGAGTGAGAAGAATAATATTTTTTAGCTGAAAATAGTATTTCATGCATAACACACAATGAGAAAGAAAAGACACATATGATCAGAAGAGCATCTGAGTTTTTTAGAGGATGAGAGACTCATTGATGTTCCAGTTGTCAAACCTGCTCAAATACTTTCCTCAGGACTTCCTTGAGATGAGAGGTGACCACCAGAGGACCAGGCCAACCAGAGGTGTCTGTCCTGCCAGCTTTTGTCTGGGAGAACCCTTGCATATAGGGAATTTTTCAGGAGGAGTATCAGTTTTGGTTGTGGTCACCTGGAAAGACAGATGCTTCTTTTCCATAGGAAGGAAAGCACAGAGCTCCAGTTCTCCAGGGACTGATGAGAGGCAGCCCTCAACATTCCAAGATCAGCTGGACCTGTCAGGTTCCCCCTGGGAGGCCAAACCCTTGCTTCCATGAGGCCTTGCAGTGTCACAGGGGTCTCCTTGGTGCCGCAGGATCACAATGGACCCTTGGTTCCATGGGGACTCCCAGTGTCAGAAGGGTCTCTTGGTTCCATGAGGCCCTGCAGAGCCCCTTGATTCAACGAGGCCTCAAAGTGTCACCATGGCCTCCAGGGTTCCATGAGGCCCCACAGTGTCACTGTGGACCTTTGGTTCCACATGGAGTCCTGCACGGTTCCATGGATCCTTAGTTCCATGGGGCCCTGAAGTGTCACAATGGACCCCTTGGTTCCATGGTGCCACACAGTGTGACAAGTGCCCCTTGGCCTGCCAAGACTCCATAGTGTCACAATGGCCCTTTGGATCCATGGGGCTTGTAGTGTCACAATGGCCCCTTGGATCCATGGAGCCTGTAGTGTCACAATGGCCCCTTGGATCCATGGGGCCTGTAGTGTCACAATGGCTCCTTGGATCCATGGGGCCTGTGGTGTCACAATGGTCTCCACGATGCCATAAGGCCTTGCAGTGTCACAACAGACCATTGGTTTCACTGAGCCCCACAGAGTCACTATGGTCCCCTTGGCTGTACAGGGCTCTGGAGTGCCACAATGCCTCCTTGGTTTCACAAGGCCTCATAGTGTCTAAAAGGCCTCCAAGGTTCCATGAGGCCCTGCTGTGTCACAGTGGACCTGTGGTTCCATGATGCCCCATAGTGTCACAATGGCATCCTTGGTTCCACGGTGTCAGAATGGCCCCTTCATCCCATGGACACCCACAGTGTTCACTGTAGTGCCCTTGATTCCACGAGGCCCTGCCATGCTCTAATGGCCCCTTGGTTCCAGTGGGTCCAAAGTGTCAGAAGAGTCTCCATTGTTCCATGAGGCCCCGCAATGTCACTGTGCTCCCCTTGGTTCCACAGGATCCACAGTGGAACAACTTACTCTTGGTTCCATGAGGTTCCTCAGTCACAATGGTCTCCTTGGATCCACAGTGTCACCATGGACCCATGGCTCCACGAGGCCTTGCTGTGTCAGAATGGCCCCTTGGTTCCAAGAGGTTTCTCAGTGTCACAATGGTCTCCTTGGATCCACAGTATCACAAAGGACCATTGGTTCAGTGTG
Organism: Anomalospiza imberbis; assembly: GCF_031753505.1. Classification (NCBI taxonomy): domain Eukaryota; kingdom Metazoa; phylum Chordata; class Aves; order Passeriformes; family Viduidae; genus Anomalospiza; species Anomalospiza imberbis. The sequence continues at coordinate 256,935 of NC_089712.1, read as the reverse complement.
GCCCCAGTGTGCCAAAATGGATTTTGGTTCCATGGGGTTCCACTGTGTCACCATGGACCCTTTGTTCCATGAGTTTGCTCAGTGTCACAGCTGACTCCTTGGTTCTGTGAGGCCCGGCTGCCACCAAATCTCTGAAATATCAGAATGAGGCTCCTTAACACTAATTTGCTATTTAAGAGGGGATCATTTATTGAGGCCTGAGGCCCAGTGAGGGATAAATCCTAACCTGACGTGGACATGTAATTCTACCAGTGTGTTGTTCATACACAGTCGCTAAATGCCAATCACAATTTACCCATTTCCATAAATCCCACCCCGAGTTCCCAGATTCAGTCCTTGTTTTCTCTATCACTGCACCCTTGAGCCAGATGTCTTCTTCTTGTCTTCCAGCCATCCTTGCTGGGAAAGCAGCCCCTGCATGCCTTGTTCCTGTGCTGGAAGTTCACAGGCACGGTAAAAATGGAATGAACCCTTTGGGTCTCAAGGCCAAGGCTTTGTGTGGCCAGGCAGGGGCAGGCAGGAGGCAGAGCTGTCAGCAAAGGAAGGGGCCAGCGAGGTGGGGCAGCCGGGGGATGACGACAGCCTGCAGGGACAGAGGCCAGGGCAGGGACACCGCAGGACAGCCTGGGCTGCAGAGGGCACAGGGATGTGCAGCAGCTGCAAGGCCCTGACAGAGCCAACCTGTGCAGCCCTTTGGCCATGGCTGCTGGCCCTGGGCCTGAGGCCACGAGGGGACAAGTGACCCTTGCAGCCCTGGGGCCTCATGGCCTCCTTGTCCCTGCTCAGCAGCCTGGCAGGGGCCGCCCCATGGTCCTGCCCTTGGCATGGCACATCCCCACATGGCAGTGCCCATCCCAGGAAGAGCCCTGAGCAAGGAGGGAGGGACAGGATCTGCCTTGCCAGGGGCTGGGGCTCAGCCTTGGCCCTTTGCATTCCTGAGACACATCCAGGTTTGCTCAGCACCAGAGACACCTTTGCCTTGTTTGTCCCCACCTGTCATCAGTGCCTCCAGGGTTCTGCTCTAACTGGAACCTGGGGACACTTTCTCAGCCGTGTCCCTCAGTGGGACCCATTAAAACTTCAAGAAACTTTGGAGTTTAAATTTGAGTTCTTGAGAAGTTTTTTGAAGACACTCTTCAGGGACTGAGTCTGATGTAAACAACACCAAAGCCCTGAGAGGGCCATTAAAGCTTTCCTAGTGCAGTTATGGAGAAAGATTTCAAAGAGCTTGTAAGAAATACACTGTCCTCTTCCAAAGGGTGTATTTTATTACAGTTCTCTTTAGAGCAGAGGCGATTGCAGCATTCTGTGATTGATACTGACCCAGGCTCTCCCCTCAGGAGCTCTGGCCTGCTCAGAGAAGCTGTGCCTTGAGCTCTGGCCCAGTGTGGACAGCCTTGCTCCACATTGCCCAAGCCCATTGTGTCTGTCCTCGCTCACCTGGGACCTGCTGTGCTTGCAGAGCTGGCTGCACCCAGCCTGAGAGGGGCTTTCCCTTTGTCTATTTTTGAAGCAGTCTAAAACTCCCGAGTTTCCCCAGGAAAACAGACACACTCCTCAGGTGTGTGACAGCCCAAGGTGCCACCAAAACCACTGCAGACCTGCCCTGGGCCAGCTGTGAGGGTGGATCATCAGCCCAAGCTGCACTGGGCCACTGCAAGGGGCCGTGGCCATGGACACTGCACTGACCCCACTGCTGGCTTTGGCTGCCACGGCAACCCTGAGACATTAAACTGTCCTTGGAAACACTGGGGAGGACTGGGACATACTGGGGGACACTGGGAATGCTTTGGGAGACACCGGGACATACTAGGAGTGACCCTGGGAAGGACTGGGACAGCTTGGGAACACGAGGAATGCTGAGGGGAATCTGGGTGGACTGGGATGGACTGTGGGGGTACACACTGAAACATACTGGGAAATACTGGGAGTGATACTGGGGGATACTGGGACAAACAGGGGACACTGGGAACACTGTGGGGAAGACTGGGGGATACTGGAGCTGACTATGGAAGACACTGGGGGAAACTGGGAGGGACTGGGAATGAACTCAGTTGTACTGGGAGGGACTGGAGGAGCACTGGGGCTGTACTGGGCTGTACTGGGGTTGCACTGGGCTGTACTGGGAGGGACTGGAGGAGCACTGGAATTGTACTCGGCTGTACTGGGGTTGCACTGGGCTGTACTGGGGTTGCACTGGGCTGTACTGGGAGGGACTGGAGGAGCACTGGGGTTGTACTGGGCTGTATTGGGAGGGACTGGAGGAGCACTGGGGCTGTACTGGGCTGTACTGGGGATGCACTGGGCTGGACTGGAGGGGTTGGATGGCCTGTTCCCGCCTCCGCCGCCTCCCATTTGCCGGGGCTCCCGCCCATCACCGCCCGCAGCCAATCAGCGACAGGGATTGTGGCCTTGGGGCGGTGCCTGGAGTCGGCGCCATACTTCCGCTAGTGCCTACAACTCCCGTCATGCCCCGCGGCCCGATTCAGCCCCATTGGAGCCGGCACTACAACGCCCGTCATGCCCCGCGCTCCACAGAACCCCCTCGGTACCCGCCCCCATCTGTCCCGTAAGTGTCCCCCAGACCCTCCAGGATCCCCAAGTGTCCCTCAGCGCCCATTCGGGACCCCCCAAAGGCGCCCCCGGATCCCCGGAGTGCTCCCGACCCCACGGATGCCCGGCACAGCCACTGCTGGGAATTCATCTCCTCTCATCCCCCGCGGCCCCAGAGCCCCTCAGAACACAGTCACGCGCCTAAACCGCCTGCCGTACCCCGCGCCCTAAGGAGCCCGGGTAGAGCTCCCCGAGCTCCCCCCAAGTTCTCCCGAACCGTTTACGTTCGCCCCGAGGGCCTCAAGTCGCGGCTCGGACGCAAAAGTGTCCCCCAAGGGCCTTCCCGGACCCCCAAACGCCGCGTCCCAACCACTGCCGGGACTACAGCTCCCATCCTGCTCCGCGGCGCACGTCCCGCACTATTGCAGCCGTGACTTCATCTCCCGTCATGCCCCGCGCCCCATCGCAGCTGCGCCTAGAACTCCCGTGATGCTCCGCGGACCCGTTCAACCGTATTCTACCCACGCCTACAACTCCCATCACCCCCCGCGCCCCGGAGAGCCCCGCTGGAGCCCCCCAAGTGCCCGCCCGGGCCCCGCGGGGCCCCAAATTCCCCTCCCTGACCTCCAAGGGCCCCCCTGGACCCCCAAGTGCTCCCCCGGACCCCGAGCTGTCCCTCAGAACCCCTAAGTGCCCCTCCAAGTGCCCACCCGGCTCCCCCAAGTGTCCTCCAGACCCTCAAGTTCTCTCTGAATTCCCTCCCCAGGCACAGAACTGCCCCAAATGTGCCCCAGAAATGTCTCCAAGGATCCCAAAGTGGCCCCTCCTTAACCCTGTGTGAGAAAAAGATGATAAAAAAGATGACAAAATGACTGGAAATATTGCTAATTGCCATAATCAGGAAGAAATAAATAGCCAATACATCTTAATTCATTAATGAAGGGAATTGTGTTACTTAGATACAAAGAACATTCGTTTTCTTGGCTACTAAAAATGTATAGATTTTTAATGTAAATATTAAAACTAGGTAAGAAAAACCAATGCTATTATTAGAAATAAATTTAATACATCTAAAATAATTAAATATGTGAAAATGGATATTATATGGCTCTACACAAATAGTTACTATATGTATTGTGTTACATTGATTAGTTGTGCTGTATTAACATTTTAATAGTACAGTAAATGTAGTTTTGTAGTTAAAATGAAAATTTAGTATTTAAAATAGAAACTCTGTATGTGGGGGTTTTTTAAAGGAATGAGACACTGGCTTCGAGCTAACAGTCACAGAACACCTAAATCTGCCAGAAAAGAGGAATTTATGGTTTTCTCATCAGAAGAAGCTGATTTCTTCAGGCCTTGCTCAGACTCAAAGATGCCGTGGGGATTAAAGGAAGCAGTTGAAAAATGACAGAGTTGCTTGTTTTAAATAGAATGTATGCATAACCATGAAGTATGTATGAATATGCCACAGTGTATGGTTTTTAAGGTTATTCCTTTGTTCACAAAACGTGCTTATCGGGCTTTAGTGCCCGAGAGCATCCGGACGTCCGTAAGTCTTTGCTTTTTATTGTCTTGTAATTGCCCTAACTCTAAATTTTTATTGCTCTAATTGTATTACTATTTTTATAACCATTTTATTATTATTAAACTTTTTAAATTTTAAAAACCAAGTGATTGGTGTTTTTCACAGTTGTTAACACAAAATAATGCGTTACAGAATAGAAATAAGAGAATAAATCACACGAGCATTTTTGGGTATTTTGGCGTGTCAGTCCCAGGTGGGCAGTGTCAGACATGGTGACGCTGGAGGTGAGGAGCAGGTTGTCCAAACAGGGTCAGCCCAAAAGGGGCTCATTCTTCTCCATTCTGTTAGAAATGAGAAGCTTGACTCAGCCAATACATCAAGCAGCAATTAAATTTATTAATTAATATGGTAACGTGTGAGCAGAGACAGCGCTGGGTGCAGTGGTGGGGGTTTTCCCCTCCAACTGCGCACCGGTTGTTGGGCTTGCTGGTGTTTATTGATCATGTTCATGCATATTCATCAGCTTTTCCCAGCAGCTTCTATTTCCCATTTTGACGTGAGCTTTCAGCAGTTTCTATTTCTACCTTTTGACGTCACAATTCTGCACTTTAGGATCGTAAATCTGTGATGGTGATGTCTGGTTCCTTTCCAATTTCTATACTCTGTTGTGATCTATTCCAGGTTTCAATATCCCGGGATGTGTGTCCCACATGGTGGGGTCCATCTTCCTGAGGTGGGGTCCAGCTTCTATTTTCTAGGATCATTAATCTGTGGTAGTGATGTCCAGCTTCCCCTTTTGAAATCATTAATCAGCAACCTTGATGTCCATCTTCCTTTTCCAGGAGCTTGGGATAGGGTCACTTCCCTTTCTGTTTAAATCCCTTATATAGTCCAAAGCTACAGTTTAACATCCTTAATGCTAAGCAACATTCCAAAGTTGTAATTCAAAGGTTCTTATTGCAAAACAGTTTAAGACTTAATTACAAGTAAAAAGTTCTTATCAAAAGCAGCATTCTAAAGTTAGAATTCAAATACACTTATTACAAAACAGTTTAAGACTTGTAATTGTTATTTGCAAATAAAAGATTGGTTCAAAAGCCTTCTTCCATGCTTTCCTGGGTTGTGTATTTGAACTCATCTTTAAAACTGTCCCATAGCCGTGTTCCATACATTTCATAACCACAACTGCACAGGCTGCCTTTATTTACCTGACACAAAACACAACTTTGTATTTCACACTCCTGCACAGAACTCCAGACCGACTCCAGTCACTGCACAAGCCCTGGAGCCTTGAAGACCATGGAAGGAAGACAAAGAGCTCCTGAGGGCTTTCTGTATTTTCATCAGCCCCACGGTGGATTTGGGGCTGGGTCCAGGACCCTCAGGCACTGGGAGAAGGATGAAGAAGCTGCTCAAGGAGGCAGAAGCAAAACTCCAAGTCCCTGGGAGCATCCCTGGGCCCCAGCGAGGGCAGGGAGTGACAGAGGCTCCCCAGGGAGTGCAGAGAGCAGATCCTTGAGGCCAGGATTGCAGGGAGCCCAAGGCTCTGAGCAGGGAACTGCGATGCTGAGCAAGGCCTGGCTTGGCTGCAGGAAGCAGAAAGGCCAAGCCCTGAGCCCAGCCTGGCACAGCAGGGCCTGTCCCTCACGGCTGGCTCGGGGCTGTTTGTGGGGCAGGGGGATGCGAGGGGCAGCAAGGACAAATGCCACAAACCTGTGTGACACTCCAGATCCTCATGGAGCCAAGGGGCCAGTGTGACACTGTGGGGCCTCATGGAAACAAGAGGCCATTGTGAGCCTGCAGGGCTGTAACACCCCAGAACACTGAAATGCTGGGGGTCACCAAAGGTTCCTTCATTCGAGTTTGTTGTACAGGAGAAACACCAACCAGATATTCTCACCATGGCCAGATGAAAGAGTTTTCATGGTAGGAAGGGACCCAGCTCTTTAGTGAATGCCCCACACAGGGATCGAACCCACAACCTCGGTGATACCAGCACCATGCTCTAACCAATGGAGCTAAGAGATCAAAATAACACAAAATTTTACTGACAAAATATAGACAATCAAGGAACTTGAGCAAAGAGTTTCATACAACATCCACTGCAGCATAAAACTCGTACCATAGCATTAACTTTGCTAACTTAGCCCACTTTACCTAAAAACCTTTAACCCTTACGATGATAAGTTACCAAAAAATGTTCCAGGTAAGTAGGATTAGAAGAAGAAGAAATAGAGAACAACAGAAAGACAGAAGATCTATAGAAAGACACACACAGAGGCACCACCTACTCAGGTTCCAGCACCATTAACAGAGGAACCCCAGGAGAAGGCAGGATCCAGACCATGGGCTGGCCTCGTGCTCCGGCTTTTAAACCCCTGGGCCTTCATGGGCCCGCCCCTGGGGTGGGACTGCCAGTTGCTTGTCCAATCAGAGTCAGGTTAGGCACCAGCTGCTGGTGTGTGATTGACTGACAGCTGGGCCAATCAGAGCTGGGTTAGCACTGCCTGCTGTGTGATTGACTGACAGCTCAGCCAATCAGAGCTGGGTTAACACCGCCCCTTCCATGTGATTGACAGCTGTGCCAGGCCAGGGCTGGGGGCAGGGCTCTGTCCCACCACAAACCAAGGCCTGACCCGCTCCTGGCCCCACACGGGCATTCCGAGCATCCCAAGGTGTCTCGGGACATTGATCTCATCCAGCCTCTGACAGTGACCACGGTGACACTACAGAACCTCATGGAGCCATGGGTCAGTTGTGACACTGTGCTGCCCCATGGAATCAAGGAGACCATTGTGAACACGGGGGCCCCAAGGAACCAAGGGTCCATGGTGACCTTGTGGAGCCCGCAGTGTCACAGAGGAGCCGTTGTGACACAGCGAGGGCGCACGGAGCTGAGGAGCCATTGTGACACATCAGGGCTTTGTGGAACCACGAAGCCATTGTGACATTGCAAGGCCCCATGGAAGCACAGGGCCATTGTGACACTGCAGAAGCAAGGGGAACACTGTGACACTCCAGGGCCTCATGGAACCAAGGAGACCATTGTGACACTGTGGGGTCACACGAAACCAAGGGAACACGGAACAGGTCTGGCTGGCTGGGCTTCCTGGGGACCACCTGACAGGTCCAGCAGACCTTGGCATGTCGATGGCTGCTTCTCACCTGCCCTGAAGCACTGGGGCTCTGGGCTTTCCTTCCTATGGGAGAGAACTGTCCTTCTCCTCCGGGGCCTATGGCCAAAACTGGGATTTCTTCTAAAAATTTCCACAGCAGATGCAGTTGCAATCTGCTGTAATAGCAAATAAAAGGGAAGGTGATAACGGCACCTTGACCACTGATAAACTAAAGGTAATTTGGGATTATGACAGTCTCTTTCAAAGGATTTCCAATCTTGGTGAAATCTTGTTAGTGACACTTATTATCCCATTGAGGGTAAAGCCACAGATTTTCTTTTAACATTACTCGATGCCTTGTACCCAGTTATAGTGCTGATTAAATCCCAGTGGAACTGTCCTCTGTCTGTTAGAACATACAAGTGCGAGCCCCAAATGGGAGCACAAGCCCAGCTGTGGATGTTGATGCCTGACTGGACAGGAACAGCAAGGATTTATTTGTGAAAATAATACTATTGACAACTAAGACATTTGCCTTGACCTCTAAGAAAATGTCAATATTGTGTTGAAACCCCAGCAACTGTACTTGCATATGTTGGAAATGGATGCATCCGTATGAGAACTCTGTGTGATTCTATGTTTACAGAAAACACCACCTGAGAGACATCTGATCGCTCTAATAGCTGTATCTGTAGTTTTAGCAAAATGATGAGATGCAGCTTTAACAATTCAGCTCCCTCACAACTCACCAATGGCTACAGTCCAACTGCACACCGTGTCAAGTTTCATTGCCTGTCACTGCTGGAGTGAATCTGGCATTGGCAAGAAACTGTTGCAATGGTCTGAGTCCATGCTGAAATGGACAACAGCACACCAGACAAGGAACCCGCATTACCACCCATCGTCAGGCAGAGAAGATACACCATGTCCTGAAAGAGGGAAGAAAGATAGAGAACATTGCTGGTGGGAAACTATTTTTGGATTGCTACACAGAGCAACTGGAATTTTGAATTTAATGTTGTAGTTTTGTTCGTTTTGGCTATATTCTGCTTACTGTTTATATTCATCCTGTATATCCTGTCAGAAGATAAACCAAATTATATCCATCCAACATGTAAACCACATACAATGAACTCAGTACATGAAATGTAATATAATTGCAGTATTTCTGAACCATAAATTAGAAAACTTTTCAATTAACTGTACCCTTACCTCTAATCTGCAATACGCCACATATTTTTGACAAAGATGCAAGAGATAACTGAATTACCATTCAAATAATTGGTAATTTGTATTAAATGTAGCCACAGGGTAAAGGGACTCAAAGCCGGGCACAGGATATGAGGTGTGGCCTCCCCAGTGCCCAGCAGAGAGGGACAATCAGAGCCCGGTCCTGCTGCCCACACTATTGCTGGCACAGACAACCAGGATGCCCCTGGCATATTCCTGACCAGAATCCCTCCCTCCCCACCCCGCCCCCAATCCCTGCAGTAAATAATGGACATTTTCCTTGGCCCTACATTGTTATTAATCTTTTTTAAAAACCACACTTTTTATAGTCTTTTAAATTAGCCATCAGAGTAATTTCAAATGGAGCTTTTGCCTTCCTGATGATCTTTCACCAGGAGGTCGGGGCTGAGGGCTGGGATCCAGCCTTGGCTGGGTAGGAAAAGCACTTTGGCACTTTGACAAAGGAATTCCTTGGGGATGTTTAGGGGAGGAACAAAGGTGGGACAAGATGTGTCTGGGAGGAAGGGCGGCCATGCCCACCAGACCTTTGTGACCCACGGTGACATCGTGCCCAGAGGCCATTGTGACGTGGGTGCATGTCCTGACCCCTGGGGCTGCCAGTCCCTGCAGTGGCCACTGCCAGGAGAGCAGCTCTCTGAGGAGGCAGCAGCTTCTCTGGAGGCAGCAGCTCCCCTGGGTGATTGTGGCCAGTGTTCACCAGAGCACTGCCACAATGCTGAAGGAGGAGGAGGAGGATGCTCACGGCCAGCCCCGTGAGGGGCAGCCACTCAGATCCATGCAGCAACAGGTGAGGGACAGGGATGGAGGGACAGCTTGCAGAGGGACAGCCCTGGGGCAGAGACAGCCAGGCCGGGCACCAGGCCATGCTCTGTGGAGGGGACAGTGCTGGGATGGGCCAGGCACAGCAATGCCCCAGAGGCAGCGAGCCCAGCTGGGAACCCGGCCCAGCCTGGCTGCTGTGGCCAGCACCTGCCCTGGGGCCAGGCCTGGGCATGCTGGCACATGGGGGACACTGTGCCCACACAGCCACCTCCATCCCGTGCCTCCTCCTGCTTCCCACAGGTGACCCACAGGCAGCCACAGGCGGCACCTCAGGTCACCTGGACGAACAACACGCCTCACAGCAGTGTCACAGGGCCACAGAGACTGTCCGTGTCGGACTTGCTGTCTCTCCGTGGCCCTCAGTTGCCACTGGTACCTCCCTGCCAGCTCAGCCCTGAAATGCAAAGAGCAGCCTCTGCGAGGGTCAAGCTGCCCCATCTGCCAGCACCAGCAGCAGGAGCAGCCCCTGGGTTTTCTCCCGGAGGCACAGCACGTGCTGTGGGCCCCGTGGCCAGAGGCCAGCCAGAGAGGGTACCACCTTCACCAAGGGGCACTCTGGCTGCTGGTGGGGCCTGGGAAACGCCTTCCCTGGCAAGGAGAACAGAAGGGCTCTGGTGTGGCTCAGCAGCAAGGCAGGGCCATCACCTGCCACCGGTGAAACCCGCACACAGCCTGCAGATCCGCACTGGGACCCAGCCGGCTTGGAAGCACCTGGGGCACTCTGAGATAGAGGAGCTTGTCAAGGTGCAGGAAGGGCATGGGGGCAACACCTGCAGTGACCTGTTGAGAGGCCTGGGCCCATACCTGCGTGAGAACAGGTCCATCAAGTCCACCTTGAGAACCCCCAAGTGGTTAAGTGCCTGCCAAGAGGCAGAGGGAATTCGTCGGCCAGCTGAGGAAACTGCGCGGCTCAAGCGGCTGTGCCCAGAGGATGAGGAGGCTTTGATGCAGTGTCTGCGGAAAAAGAGGGAGGAGCTGGAGGAGGTGGAAGACAAAGTCCATGAAGAGATGCTTAGAGCCATATTCTCCTCCTTGGATGACACAGAAAGCCCCATGAGGTCCAAGTGCATCCTCAAGGATGCATCAAGCCTCACCCTGGAGCCAGCTGCAGGCCCCTGGGTCCCACTCAGCACTTGCAGTGTGATCGATGATGCCACAGGAGAGACACAAACCTCCTCAGAACTTGTGTCTCTTGACCAGTTTCTGGCTGAACTGTGCCCTGTCTGGGACAACTCGCTGTCATGCGATGCTCTCCTCAAGGACTCCACAGGAGAGACAGAAAACAACTCAGGGATTGCACATCCTGACCTGCTGGCAGGCCTGTGCCCTGTCTCTGGTGACTCACCATCCTGCGCCTTTCTAGATGAGCTCCTGGAAATGTGGGAGGAAGAAGAGCTCCAAGACAGAGCAGGGGCAGGAGGAGTGACAGCGAGCCAGAGAGCCCGTTGTCTCTCCCGCTGCAAGAGGAGGAAGCAGAACCACCAGCTTCTCCCATGGACAGCGATCCCTGCATCGAGCTGCACAGTGAGCCCCTCCCCACGGCCTCACTCGAAAACCCAAATATGTCTGTGGGTTGTGCCTTGCCTGATGGCCCTGCAGACGAGGCCGAAGGAGCTGGCATGGAGGCTGGCCGTGCCCAGCCTACCCCTCCCCAGGAAAAGCCCTGCGGGGATGAGCTGCCAGCAGGATCTTGCCCAGTGCCTGCCCAGCCCCTGGCACGCAGGGTTCCTGCCTGCTCCACTGGCAGCGCAGCCGTCCCGCAGCCCCCGGCCCCACGGCAATGGTGCTCCATGGCCAAGACAGCCCGGCGGGCTCTGCGCCGCCTCTTCTCCTTCAGCTGCCTCAGGGGGCAGCCGGAGGAGTGAGTCCGGGGCCAGCACCAGGATGATGCCCAGAGACACCGGCTCATCCTGAGGACACCCAGCTCCCAGGGACAGCAGCAGCTCCCAGAGCTAATGGCAGCAGGGAGAGAAAAACCTGGGGTACACACCGATGGATGGGTGGGTGGCACCCAAGGCAGGGTGACAAGGAGCAACGTGACACTGCTGGAGACAAGTGCCTGGACCTGTCCTTTGTTTGATCATTTCCCCACCACAGCCTCGCTTTTCCCCCTCTTTCCTTCTCACTCTCCTGTTTCCAGTCCGTTTCAATCTCTCTACCCCACATTTATTGTAAAATAAAATCCCTGTATTTGCCTTTGGTAGATGATCTCCTTGGCACCTTAATTCACGCAGAGGCATCTCACACTAATCAAATCTTAATGGGGGCACACTTGTGCACACAGCACTCGAGGTGTGACCACAGCAGTGCCCAGCAGAGAGGGACAATCAGAGCCCCGGTCCTGCTGGCCACACTATGGCTGACACAGAATACAAGGATGCCCCTGGCATATCCCTGACCAGTATTCCACCCTCCCCCGCCCTCCCCATATGAAATAAAAAATGGACATTTTCCTTGGCCCCACTTTGTTATTAACCTTTTTAAAAAACACACTTTTTATAGTTTTCCACTGTAGCCACCAGATTAAGTCCAAATGGAGTTTTTGCCTTCCTGATGATCTTTCTCCAGGAAGTTGGGGCCGAGTGCTGGGACCCAGGGTGGGCTGGGTAGGAAAAGCACTTTGGCACTTTTGCACAGAGCTTCCTTGGGGATGTCGAGGGGAAGAACAAAGGTGGGACAAGAGAGAGCTGCAGATCATTGAGAGAGGAACAAGAGTAGGCAAAGTCAAGGGGCAAAGGCATTAAGAAGGCCTTTGTGTCCAGGGGCATCTGCATGGAAACCACCAGGCCTCTGGCAGAAAGGCGGCCATGCCCACCAGGCCTTTGTGACCCGCGGTGACATCGTGCCCAGTGGCCATTGTGACACATGTGCATGTCATGACCCTGCTGCCCCACCACCCATGCCAACAGCAAGGCAGCCTGGTCAGGGAGAGCGGGCTGAGGAAGGCTGACAGCGTTGCCTTTTGGTCTGCACAGATGTTGACTTCAGGTGTGGGCTGCTTTCACAGCATCACAGAATGACTGGGTTGGAAGAGACCTTCAAGATCATCAAGTCTAACCCATGCCCTAAACACCTTAACTGACCCATGGCACCAAGTGCCATATCCAGTCTTTTTGTGAACATTCCCAGGGATGGTGACTCCCCCACCTCCCCAGGCAGGCCATTCCAATATTTTATCACTCTTTTTGTGAAAAACTTCTTCCTAGTATCCAACCTATATTTCCCCAGACACAGCTTGAGACTGTGTCCTCACATTCTGACATTTGTTGCCTGGATAAAGAGACCAACCCCCACCTGACTACAAACACCTTTCAGGAAGTTGTAGAGAGTGACAAGGTCACCTCTGAGTCTCCTTTTCTCCAGGCTAAGCAACCCCAGCTCCCTCAGATGTTCCTCACAGGATTTGTGTTCCAAGCCCCTCACCAGCCTTGTCGCTCTTCTCTTGAGCATCTCAACGTCCTTCCCAAACAGAGGGGCCAGAACTGGACACAGCACTCATGGTACGGTGACACTACAGGGGAAGAATGCTAAGCACACCAGTGCCAAGTACAGGGGAAGAATGACCTCCCTGCTCCTGCTGGCCGCACCTTTCCTGATCCAGGCCAGGAGCCATTGGCCTTCTTGGCCACCTGGGCACACGGCTGGCTCATGTCCAGCCTGCTGTCGACCAGTGCCCCCAGGTCCCTTTCTGCCTGGGCACTGTCCAGCCACACCGTCCCCAGCCTAGAGCTGTGCAGGGGGTTATTGTGGCCAAAATGCAGGACAGGACACTTGGACTTATTGAACTTCATCTTATTGGAATCCGCCCATCCATCCAACTGTTTTCAGGTCTCCCTGCAGAGCCCTCCTGCCTTCCAACAGATGGTAGGAGTAGGTAACTAAGCTTCCAGCTCAGTGCCATCTGCAGATTTACTAATGAAAAGCTCAATCCCCTCATCCATGTGGTCAATAAAAATATTGAACAGAGCTGGCCCAGCACAGAGCCCTGAGGGACAGCACTGGTGACTGTCCCCAGCTGGATGCAGCACCGCTCACCACCACTCTCTGGGCCGGCCATCCAGCCAGTTCTGAACCCAGCACAGAGTGCTCCTGTCCCAGCCGTGGGCTGCAGCTTTTCCAGGAGTGTGCTGTGGGAGACAGTGCCAAAGGCCTGGATGGAGTCCAAATAGACACATCCACAGCCTTTCCTGCATCCACCAGGAGGGTCACCTGGTCATAGAAGGAGACCAGGCTGGTCAAACATGACCTAGCCCTCCTAAACCCCTGCTGGCTGGGTCTGACACCCTGGCCATCCTGGAAGTGCTGTGTGATGGCACTCAGTGTGAACTGTTCCATGACCTTACCAGGTACTGAGGTCAGGCTGACTGGCCTGTAGTTACCAGGATCCTCCTTCCCACCCTTGCTGTGAATGGGCACCACATTGGGCAGCTTCCAGTCATCTGGGACCTCACCAGTGAGCCAGGACTGCTGGCAAATGATGGAGAGTGGCTTCACAAGCTCATCTGCCAGCTCCCTCATCACCCTGGGGTGGATCCCATCTGGTCCCATGGATTTATGAACATCCAAGTATCTCACAGGTCTCCGACTGCCTCCTCTTGGAAAATGGGCGCACCATTCTGCTTCCTGGCACCTACAACCAGCCCAGGAGGACAGTTGCTGAAGGCAAATCGTCTTCTCACTAAAAACTGAGGCAAAAAATGGCGTTAAGCACCTCTGCCTTCTCCTCATCTGCAGGTATTAAATTCCCTTCCACATCTCATAAAGAACAAAGGTTGGTCTTACCCTTCCTTTTACCATTGATATATTTGTAAAAATATTGTTTATTATCCTTTACAAAAGCTGCCATTTGAAGTTCAAACTGATCTTTGGCTTCCCTAATTTATTTCCTACATGCCCTAGCAAGCACCTTAAATACTTCCTGAGAGACCTGACCCTCCTTCCAAAGTTGATACATCCTCTTTTTATTCCTAAGTTCCTTCAAAACCTCCTTGCCCATCCAGGCTAGGTGTTTGCCTCATCGACTTGTCTTTGAGCACACAGGGACAGTCTGTTCCTCTGCCCTCGAGATCTCTGAAGCACACCCCCTTTCCTGAACTCCTTTGTTTTCAAGGGCTGCTTCCCAAGGAACTCTCTGAATAAGTCTCCTAAGCAGGCCAAAGTCTGCCCTCCAGAAGTCTAATGTAGGAGTCTTAGTGGTGTTCTTCCTCATTTCACCAAATATCAAGAATTCTATAATTTCATGATCACTGTTCCCCAAGTGACCTCCAACCACCACATCTCCCACCAGCCCATCTCTATTTACAAACAACAGATCTAACATAGTCCCTCTCCTGGTGGGCCCACTCAGCAGCTACGACAAATAATTGTCCTCCACAAACTCTAAAAATTTCCTGGATGGCCTTTTTTCTGCTGTATTGAGTTCCCAGCAGATGTCCAGCAGATTGAAGTCACCTACAAGAACAAGGGCTGATGATCCAGAAACATTCTCTAGCTGCTTATAGAGTGAGTTGTCCACCTCTTCTTCCCAGCTGGCTGGATGATAACAGACTCCCAGGAGGATGTCAGCCTTGTTGGCCTTCCCCCTAAATCTTACCCATAGAAATTCAGCTCCATCTTCATAAGTTTCAATACTTATGGTGTCAAAACCCTCCCTAATGTAAAGGGCCACCCCTCCACCGCTTCTCCCTCTCCTGTCTCTCCTGAAGAGCTTGCAGCCATCCAGTGAAGCGCTCCAGCCATGTGAGTCGTCCCACCCTGTTTCTGTGATGGCAATTACATCACGGCTCTGCTGCTGCACCATGGCCTCCAGCTCTTCTTGTTTGTCACCCATGCTGTGTGCATTGCTGTACATGCACCTCAGCTGGGCTCCTGATTTCACCCCTAACTCAGGCTTACCACCCACGAGCCTGCTTCCAGACAAACCAGCTGCATCTCCCTTCCCCTTCAGACCTAGTTTAAAGCCCTCTCAACAAGTTCTGCCCGTTCATGAGCTAAAATTCTTCTGCCCTTCACAGAAAGATGGAGCCAGTCTGGTCCAAGCAGGTCAGCTGCCATAAAAGTTGCCCCATGATTACAGAATCCAAAATTTTTTCGATGACACCAACCCTTGAGACACTCGTTGATAATGTGAACTCCCCTATTGCTTTCAGCATTTTTCTCAGACTCCAAAGGGACTGAGGAAAAGACTGTCTGTGCCCCAGTCCTATTAACCACCTGACCCAATGCCCTAAAGTCCCTTTTAATTGCCCTGACACTCCTCTTTTCAATCTCATCACTGCCAGCCTGGAGTATCAGCAGTGGGCAATAATCAGAGGGCTGAATCAGCCCAGGCAGTGTGTCAGTCATATCCCGTACCCGGGCCCCAGGGAGGCAGCAGACTGCTCTGTGGGGTGGGTCTGGTCGACATATGGGGCCCTCTGTTTCCCTCAGGAGGGACTCACCCACCACGATTACCCTTCTTTCCTTTTTGATGTTAGAGGTGCTGATCTGTCTCACAGATGAATCATAATTGGGAGGTTCACTGGGCAAATAATTTTCTTCTAAACCATCTGGCTGACTCTCCAGATCCAGGGGATCATACCGAATCTGAAGTGGCACCTGGCTTGGGAGAGGGGGTTGGGAGGGATTTTTATTACCTCCTCGAGTAGGCTCCCACTCCCACTCCCCTTCATCAGCCAGGTGTCCTTCTATAGCCTGACAGTGGGAGGTGTGGGAGACAGCGGGAACCAAGGAGAGCATTGCTGCCCTGCCAGACCTCATGGAACCAAGGATCCATTGTGACACTGCAGGGCCCTGGGGCACCACGGTGCTATTGGGACACTGCAGGGCCCAAGGATCCAAGGGACTTTGTGACACCAGAGGGACATTGTGACACTGGGAGGCCTCATGGAATCATGGAGACCATAGGGACACTCTGGGGCCTCATGGAACTGTGGTGACACCAAGTTGTCTGGGGGTGTTGATCTGCTGGAAGGCAGGAGGGCTCTGCAGAGGGACCTGGGCAGGCTGGATCCAGGGCCCAAATCCAACAAGGTGAGGTTTAACAAGTCCAAGTGCCAGATCCTGCACTTTGGCCACAACAACCCCTGCAGCGCTACAGGCTGGGGAGAGAGTGGCTGGACAGCAGCCAGGCAGAAAGGGACCTGCAGGGACTGATGGACAGCAGGCTGGACATGAGCCAGCAGTGTGCCCAGGTGGCCAAGAAGGCCAATGGCTCCTGGCCTGGATCAGGAATGGTGTGGCCAGCAGGACCAGGGCAGTGACTCTTCCCCTGTGCTGGGCACTGGTTGGGCAGCAGCTCGAGTGCTGTGTCCAGTTCTCTGCCCCCCCAATTTAGAAAGGACCTGGCGGGGCTGGAGCGTGTCCAGAGAAGGGCAACAAGGCTGGTGAGGGGTCTGGAGCACAAGTCCTGTGAGGAGTAGCTGAGGGAGCTGGGGTTGTTGATCCTGGAGAAGAGGAGGCTCAGGGGACACAAGGTGGTGTCAGGGCACAGGTTGGACTTGATGATCTCCAAGGTCTTTTCCAACCTTGCTGATTCTGTGATTCTCTGAAACCACCCTTGGAGCAGTTGCAGGAGGAGCCCTGGGCCTCCTCGTCAGAAGCTCCAGCAGCCCAGGTCCCTCAGCTCCTCCTCACAGCCCCAAAGCCCATCCTGTCAGTCCTGCAGAGCCTCTGCAGCCCCTCCTCACTGCCCAGAACAGGCAGCCCCACAGCCAGACACAGCAGCCCAGATGTGCCCCCCTGGCCTGGGCTGCCTCTGGCAAGGGAGCAGCACCAGGCACTGCAGGAGCCTGCAGACAATTCCTGCAGCACTTGTGGGATGATCCTGCTCCCCAAGGGATGTTCCCATGGTGCCAAGTCAGGAACTGGAATGGGGAGTGGAGCCAGAGAGGAAAGGGCAAACAGAGATGGGCTGTTTGCAGGGGAGGGAACAGGACTGGGCAGCAGGAATTTTGTAGCAGAACGAGTAAAGAAAGCAAAGGAGAAGCCAAGGAAATGCTCAGGGCAGCTTGGGGGTGGCTGCCAGGCAGCCCTGGCTCTGAGCAGCAGCGTCTGCAGTGGGACAGGAAACTCCCAGCTGATGGGAACAAACTTTCTGGCTGGCTGCAGAGGCCAGGACAAAGCTGAGTGGTTTCCCTGGCGTCCCCCAGCCCTTCCTGGCCCCAGGGGCTGATGGCATTTGTGCTCCCTCAGGTTCATGTCCCCACAGCAGCAGCATGGGGGTGCTCCCGCCTGCTGTGTGCAATGCAAACAGGGGCTCCTGAGCCAGCGCTGCCGTGGCTGTGCCTGCAAGGATGCGGCACCTGTGTGAGCTGGGGGAGAGGCCAGGGCTGCAGAGGGGGGATGTTGTTGGCAGCTCCATCAGGACGCTCTGGGACGCTGCCCTGGGCTGTCCAGCGCACTGGGGATGGATCAGCCCCTGCTCTGCTGCTCCTTCCCGTCTCCCCCAGGGCCCTTGCAGAGCACCAGCCATGCTGTTTGCCCCCAGCCTGCCCACGGCCAGCCTGGGGCTGCTCACGGGGGTTTTCTGTGCTGAGCATTGGCCTGGCCGTGTTCTTGAGAGAGCCTGGGCAAGGAGCCTGGAGCCCCCAGGCCCTGGCCTGAGGCGCCAGCGCTGCCCCAGCAGTGCCCATGGGCTGTCCCTGCTGCAGCCCCGGCACTGCCACCCCCAGGACTGTGCCCGGCCCCGAGAGCACTCAGGACCTGCAGCAACACCAGGGCCACCAGGGCAGCGGGGCAGGGCCACGGGAGCAGCACTGGCAACACCAAGTGCTGCTGCTGCTGGGCACAGCTGCTGTGCCAGCACTGATCTGCCCCAGCTCTGCACACAGACATTGCTGCTGCAGCTCCAGAGAAGGCAACAAAAGGGCATCTCTGCAGAAAACTTTGCTGGGACATCCTTGAGTTCCTTTAAAGGCACCGAGAGTGCAGCCCCTCACTGACACAGTCTCTGGCCTCAGGGAAGGTGGAGGGAAACAAAATGAGAAATGGAACAAACAATGACATTTCCTTGTGGACAATATTAAGAAAGGAAAACAAAGACAAAGGAGCTCCAAAATGAAACCAACAGGATATATCAAAGGTGACTTTTATTACAAGTGATTTGCAGAAATTGGCCAGCAGTTTAATGTTTCTGAAACCATCCAGTCATCAGTGTCCACACTGCAGCCTTGAGCTCCTGGTTCCTCAGGCTGTAGATGAGGGGGTTCAGGGCTGGAGGCACCACTGAGTACAGAACTGACAGGGCCAGATCCAGAGATGGGGAGGACGTGGGGGGGGGCTTCAGGTGAGCAAACATAATAGTGCTGAGGAACAGAGAGAGCACGGCCAGGTGAGGGAGGCAGGTGGAAAAAGCTTTGTGCCGTCCCTGCTCAGAGGGGATCCTCAGCACGGCCCTGAAGATCTGCACATAGGAGAAAACAATGAACACAAAAAAGCCAGATGATAAGCAGACACTAACAGCAATGAGCCCAAATTCCCTGAGGTAGGATTTGGAGCAGGAGAGCTTGAGGATGTGTGGGATTTCACAGAAGAACTGGCCCAGGGCATTGCCATGGCACAGGGGCAGGGAAAATGTATTGGCCGTGTGCAGCAGTGAATAGAGAAAGGCGCTGGCCCAGGCAGCTGCTGCCATGTGGGCACAAGCTCTGCTGCCCAGGAGGGTCCCGTAGTGCAGGGGTTTGCAGATGGACACGTAGCGGTCGTAGCACATGATGGTCAGGAGATAAAACTCTGCTGAGATAAAAAAAACAAAAAAAAAGAGCTGAGCAGCACATCCTGTGTAGGAGATGGTGGTGATGTCCCAGAGGGAATTGTGCATGGCTTTGGGGACAGTGGTGCAGATGGAGCCCAGGTCGCTGAGGGCCAGGTTGAGCAGGAAGAAGAACATGGGCGTGTGCAGGTGGTGGCCGCAGGCGATGGAGCTGATGATGAGGCCGTTGCCCAGGAGGGCAGGCAGGGAGATGCCCAGGAAGAGGCAGAAGTGCAGGAGCTGCAGCTGCCGCGTGTCTGCCAGTGCCAGCAGGAGGAAGTGGCTGATGGAGCTGCTGTTGGACATTGGCTGTGGCTGCACATGGGGTTCTGTTCATGGAGAAAGGACAGTGCAGAGTTAAAAGAGGTACCTGTAACCAAAACCAAAGACATTTCCCATACACCCTCCTCTGTGCCACAGACAGACACCATTTTGTGTTCAAGAGTTCTGAGGTTTTCTTTTTAAGAACCCCCATATCACTGCTGGTGTTCTTGGATATCAGAAACCCTCAGAATTTCTGCTGCCCCCAGGAAGAACAGAGCAAGTTCTGTGAGGCAAAATGATGAGAGGAGAGTGAGGGGAGATGGTCTGTCATTCTGACCTGTACAGAGTTTCTCTGGGCTTTAACCTCTCTCAAGTGGAGGATGATCACCTTCCTGCACTTGTACTAAAATGTCACCAGGTACTGCTGAGAGCAGATGGATCCAGCACAGCCCAGCTCCGTATTTGTAGCCAAGGACTCACGTTGCTCATTTCACCAACCCAGCAGCACTTTCTGTGTCAGAACACCTCTGCCTTTCCCCATCAGTCTTATAACTCAGAGATACTCTAGGACAGGTTTGCACCCTGGATTGGAGCTCCCAGCTTGGACTGAAAACTCAGGGAGACTTCCAAGTGTCCTTCTGATGGCACTGGATGCAGGGAGATGCAGCTCCTTCCCTGGCTGCACTGACAGCATTGCCCAGAGCCGGGCACTGGGGACAGCTGTGTCACCCTGAGCCAGCTGTGTCCCCTCCCAGAGCCCCCAGTGTCGGGCAGCTGCTCCCAGCCCTGTGCTCTGCAGAGGGAACTGGGCCCGGGGCTGCAGAGCTGCCCCACGGCTCTGCTGCAGCTCTGCCTGCACAGGAGGGGCTGCACGCCTTGGAGCCCCGGCCCTGAGGGCAGAGGCTTGGCTGGGGGGACAGGAGGGAGGGGGCTTGTTCAGAGGGAGGGGCTGCACTGGAGGGGATCCTCTGGACATCTCTAAACTCTCTCTGCCACAGCATTTCTGGGTTTTGCTTTCTCTCCTTCCCTGATCTTCTCTCTGCTTCCTGGGGATTTTCCTCCTGCAGGTGTTTCCCTGTGCCTGATCTCTCCCTGCCAGCACTCACAGACCCCAAATCTCTGTGCACTCTCCTTGGCCTGACAGAACCCTGCCTGTTTGCAGGGCACTGGCTGGGGGCAGGTTCTGTTTGCAGCTTGGAGAAAGGACAGCTCAGACTGAGCCTGATGGCTCCAGCAGAGGTGATGCTGCTGCTGTCCATGGGCAGAGTGGCTGAAAGCACATTAGGGATCACCTGTGCACCTATTGATCACTAAAAGAAACAGTTCAGATGTCTGAGGCACTTGCCAAAATTCATAATCAACCATTAATATTTATCACCTCTCCCCAGCATTCTTCAATAGCACGAAACAATACAAAGTCTTTGGAAGTTTCCTCATTTTTATCAAAATCCTTGTTTTGGAACTGTTCTGTGACTGATCAGAACCCCTTAGCATGTCAGAGCTTCATGAGCATTTCACCTGACCTGCACCAGAAATACTCAGAGTCGTACTCACAGAGTCTGTGGGCATTGGGATGTTCCAGCTGTAGGAGATCACTCCAGGAGCTGCAGCTGCATTGTCCTGCAGCCAGAGGTTCCTGTGCCAAGGGCTGCCAGGGATTCTGCCCCAGGCACTTCTCAGCACCTTCCCAGCCCTGACTGATTGAAGCTCTCTGTGCCTCTGTGCTGTGCCCGGGCTGGCTGCAGGCAGTGCCCCAGCCCTGCTGGGCTGGGAGAAGAGCTGCTCATCCAGAGAAATGTGCTTTTGAAGCTCTCCTTGGTTACCAGGATCACCCTCTGTGCCAGGAGCCCGGCCCAGCTCAGCAGCACAGACACAGCACAAGGACTTCAATGACCCTCTGGGGCTTTGTGCTCAGGCCCTGAACATCAGGCCCTGAGAGGGAGCTGCAGAAACCTCTCCAGAACTCCAAGTCAGAATCCAACTCCAAAGTTTCTCTGACTTTTAATGGGTCCCACTGAGGGACACGACTGAGAAAGTGTCCCCAGGCCCCAGGCAGAGCAGAGAGCTGGAGGCACTGATGACAGGTGGGGAGAAAGAGAAGCCAAGTCTTGGTGCCCTGGGGCACAGCAGGGTCTGTGCCACCAAGGGCTGTCAGGAGACACCTTGTCCTGAGGCACTGGGGCCTCCTGGCACAGCCCCAGCCAGGCTGGGCACTGTCAGCCCCTTGTCCTGCCCTCAGCATCCCCCCCTAGCCCACATCCCAGTGGCCTCAAGGATCTGCTGGAAGGAGTCCCTGGGGAGCCTTGCTCAGGAATGGCTCTGGGGGCTCCTTCATGCTCCCAAGGACTGCAGGTTTTTCAAAGCACTTTGGCTTTGGCTTTTGCCTTGGAGTCTCTGAGAGCTTTGTGCAGTCATGGCATCCAATTATCTGCATTAATTAGTCCCTGGAGAGGCTTTGTCAGGAACAACACTCAGTGGGGCTCATTAATGCTTCAAGGTACTTCAGTTCTTTTAAGGTACTTGGTGTTTCCCATTTGATCCAGACTCTGTGAGAGGTTTGTGCAATCATGGCCCCAATTATCTGCTTTAATGAGTCCCTTGAGAGCTTTGCACTGACACTCAGTTCGGCTCATTGATGCTTCGAGATAGTCAACTTTTTTAAGGCACTTTGGATTTTCCTTTCCACACTGTGAGGTTTTTTTGCAATTTGAGTTTCTGAGAAGTTTTTGTGCCATCCTGGCCTCCAGTTCTCTCCTCCAAGGAGTCCATGAGGAGCCTGTGTTGGGGATGGACCTCAGTGGGTCCCACTTATGCTTTGACACACTTTGGGGTTTTCTTCTGACTTTGACTCCTGGAAAGGTTTGTGCAATCTCCTCTCAGGCCCTGAGGTTCAAGGGCTCAGCTCCAAATGCACCACAGGGCTCATGAGGATCAAACAAATTTTGAAAAAACATGACTCTGCCTTGATTTCCCACTAGTCTGAGGCAGTTCATCAGGATGTTTCTGTATTGGTTTTGGTTTGCCGGTTTGAGAGTGGCTAATTACCAGGGCACTCACTAGAATACACTTACTAATTTCCTGCTCTGAGATAAGATTAGGAGAAAGGAAAAGTGGGCTCAAAACTTTAAAAGGGTATAAAGAAAAGTTTATTAACAGTAACTAAAATAAAGAGTAATAAGAATCAGAGGAAAACTTCCACAACACTTCCCCTCTCCATACAACCTGACAATGTAAAGAGACAAAACCTAAAATTTTCAGTCAGTTTTCCACCTCTAGAATAGTCTTTCTTCACTTAGGGAGAGAAGTTCCTCTTGTAAATGTTATGGAGAGTTCTCCACAAGAAAACAGTGTCTCATGGCTTTTCAGTTCCACGAATAGAAGCTTCCTGGAAAAATCTGGAAACATGAAGTCCCTCCCATTTTTTCACAGCCTTTCCCACAGCTGTGTTTATGGGCATTGTCAACTTATGAGGTATTAGTTTAGAGATGAGCTGTTTAAGAGCAAAGGTTCTCTTCATCTATTTCTGAAATCACCTTCATCTCTGGGAACAGAGGTCTTCTTTTTCTCTCCCTGGGAGCATAGGTTCTCATCACTCTGCTGTCTTTCATTGTTCAAACTTCTCATGGGATAACAGCTACTGCAACATTTCCTTACATTAGCATGGAGGCCTTTGCTGAAACAAGTCATTTCCCAGTTATTTTCAAAGAGTTATAGGGAAAAAGAGAGTCTGATGTATCAATTACATCCTTCTCCATTGCTTTACCAGAGGATTTCAGCCCCAAGATCAAGGCATCTCCTCATCCCTCCCATCTGGGACTCAACTTCCTCTTCACTGACCTCGGTGTCTTCATGTTGCTCCTGTGTGTGCCTGCACTTTGTCCTTTTCTCTCACTCGAGGGAGGATGGAAGCACTGGAAGAGTCAATATCTCAGCCGGGGCCTGCAGATGGTTCCGTGACCCCGGCCGGGCTCGGTACTTGCGGCCGGAGCTGTTTTACCATGGAGGTTTCTGCAGCGGCTGCGCTGGGGCTGTGTCAGGCTGGGCTGCGCTGGGGCAGGGCCAGGATCTCAGCAGCCAGGCCAGAGCACAGCAGCAGCACGGCCGGGGCCCATGGCTTCTCCTCCCCTGCCCGCTGGTTGCGGGTGAACCCCAAGGGCGGCAGAACCTTGGCCGAGCCGGCCCGGCCCGGGGCTGCTCCTGGGGCCCGGCGGATCCTGGCTGGGCCCGGGCTGGCGGCGGGGCAGGGCTTGGTAGCGGCCAGATGTCAGCAACCGCAGCCACGGCCCGGCCCGGCCCGGCCCCGCGGCCTCCCCTGCCCTGCCCGGCAGCCGATGGGGCCTGGCGGCTCCCTGGGAAGGGGCCCGGCCCCACGGCAGGAGCCGCCCGGCCTGGCCTGGCTGAGACGGGGCTGGGCCGGCCTGGTCACCTCTTTGCTGGCCAGAAGGGAAACAGACCCAGCCAGGCTTCTCCATCTTTAACTTGTGTCTTCACAGAGGTGTGTGCAGTTTCCTTAGTGGTTTAACAGATTGTCAGCTCTCAAAGCTAATTACTGATTGTTTTTTTGTCGGACACCAAGGAAACTGCTAGCAGCTTCTCTCAGGACATCACTTCTGTGATGCAAAACCACCACAACCGCACAGAGCACAGAGCTCCTTTGTCCATATGTAGTGGTCATGTGCCTGAGGCCTCAAAATCCCAGCCTGGGAGATCTCTGGGCACTCTCCAGGGTGTTTTCAAATGAAAACATTCAGCTCATAGTCTAAGAAAATCACCGGAGCATAGGGCCAGCCTGACCTGTCTGTCCTGGCTACTTGTGTCTGGGCGCAATCCTTGGAGATACGGAATTTGGGAGGCCAAAGTCTAATTTTTGCCATGGTCTTTGGCAAGAAGGCTGTTTTTTATCCACAGGAAGGAAGGAACAGAGCCCTCTGTCTGGGGAGATGAGAGGTGACCACTTGAGGCTAAGGCCAGCCAGAGCGCGCAGGTTTTATTCTGAGAGACACCTTTGCATAGAGGAAATTTTTTAGGAAGAGTACCAATTTTGGCAATAGCCAACTGAAAAGAGGGACAGTTCTTTGACTTAGCAAGGAAAGCACAGAGCCCCAGTGCTCCAGGAGCTGATGAGAGGTAGCTCTTGGCATTCCAAGATCAGCCTGACCTGTCAGATGGCCCCTGGGAGTCCAAGCCAGCCAGACCTGTTCCATGTTCCCTCAGTTCCATGGGGCCCCACAGTGTCCCAATGGTCCCTTGCTTCCATGAGGCCCTGAGGTGTCACAATGCCCCCTTGGTGACACGAGGCCCTGAAGGGTCCTAATGGCCTCCATGGTTCCATCAGGCCCCACAGAGTCATAATGGTCTCTGGGTCCATGAAGCCCCGCTGTGTCACCATGGCCCCTTGGTTCCATGGGCTCCAGTGGTGCCACAATGATCCCCTTGCTTCCATGAGGTCCCCACCGTGTCACAGTGATCTCCATGGGAAGGAAAGAACAGAGCCCCAGTGTGGCAGGGGCAGCCACCAGAGGCCAAGGCCAGCCAGAATTGACGGTACTGGCAGATTTTGGCTGGGAACAACCTTTGGATATAGGGAATTTTGGAGGTGGAGCCCCAATTTTGGCCATTTCTGCATAAATAAGAAGGACAGCTCTTTTCCACGGGGAGGAAAGCACAGAGCCCAAGTGTTTCAAAGGCAGAAGAGGAGAGAGGTGGCTCCTGGGAGGCCAAGCCAGCCAAACCTGTTTGTCCTGGCAGCTTTTGTCATGAAGGGATCCTTGGATATATGGAATTTGGGAGGAGGAATCTCAATTTTGACCATGGACACCTTGAGAAGAAGGACGGCTCTTTTCCATAGGAAGGAAAGCATCGAGCCCCAGTGTTTTGAGGCAGGTGAGAGGCAGTTCCCAAGAGGCCAAGGGCAGCCAAACCTTTAAGTCCTGGCTGCTTTCACTGGGGAGCAATCCTTCGACGTACGGAGTTTTGGAGGTGGAATCCCAGTTTTGGCCATGGGCACCTGGTCAGGATGGATGGTTTTTTCCTATAGGAAAGAAAAGCACAAAATGCAAGTGTTCTGGAAGAAGATGAAAGGTGGCCACCCTTAGGCCAAGCCAGCCAGACCTGTCTGTCCTGGCACCTTTTGTCTAGGGGCTATCCTTGGACACAGGGCATTTTGGAGGTGGAATCTCAGTTTTGGCCGTGGGTGCCTGGAAAGGAAGAGGAGTTCTTTTCATTAGCAAGGAGAGCACAGAGCCCCAGTGTTTCAGAGGCAGATGAGTACCAGCCCTCAGGAAGCCAAGGCCAGCCAGACTTGTCTCCCCTGGCAGCTTTTGTCTGGGAGCTATCCTTGGATATAGGGAATTCTGGAGGCAGATCCCCAATTTTGGCCATAGGTGCCTGGTCGAGATGGATGGTTTTTTCGCATAAGAAAGAAAAGCACATGGTCCCAGTGTCTTAAAGGCAGATGAGAGGTGGCCCCTGGGTGGCCAGGGCAGCCAGACTTGTTTCTCCTGGCAGATTTTATCTGGGAACAATCTTTGCATATAAGGAAATTTGGAGAAGGAATCCCAGTTTTGGCCCTGGGTCCCTGGAGGAGAAGGACAGTTCTCTCCCATAGGAAGGAAAGCCCAGAGCCCCAGTGCTTCAGGGCAGGTGAGAAGCAGCCATCGACATGCCAAGGTCTGCTGGACCTCTCAGGTGGTCCCCAGGAAGCCCAGCCAGCCAGACCTGTTCCGTGTTCTCTTGGTTTTGTGTGACCCCACAGTGTCACAATGGTCTGCTTGGTTCCATGAGGCCCTGGAGTGTCACAATGTTCCCCTTGCTTCTGCAGTGTCACAATGGCCCTGTGCTTCCATGGGGCCTTGCAATGTCACAATGGCTTCGTGGTTCCACAAAGCCCTGATGTGTCACAATGGCTCCTGGGCTCCATGCGCCCTCGCTGTGTCACAACGGCTCCTCTGTGACACTGCGGGCTCCACAAGGTCACCATGGACCCTTGGTTCCTTGGGGCCCCCGTGTTCACAATGGTCTCCTTGATTCCATGGGGCAGCACAGTGTCACAACTGACCCATGGCTCCATGAGGTTCTGTAGTGTCACCGTGGTCGCTGTCAGAGGCTGGATGAGATCAATGTCCCGAGACACCTTGGGATGCTCGGAATGCCCGTGTGGGGCCAGGAGCGGGTCAGGCCTTGGTTTGTGGTGGGACAGAGCCCCGCCCCCAGCCCTGGCCTGGCACAGCTGTCAATCACATGGAAGGGGCGGTGTTAACCCATCTCTGATTGGCCCAGCTTTCAGTCAATCACACAGCAGGCAGTGCTAACCCTGCTCTGATTGGTTGAGCTGTCAGTCAATCACACAGCAGGCAGGGCTAACCCAGCTCTGATTGGCCCAGCTGTCAGTCAATCACACACCAGCAGCTGGTGCCTAACCTGGCTCTGATTGGACAAGCAACTGGCAGTCCCACCCCAGGGGCGGGCCCATGAAGGCCCAGGGGTTTAAAAGCCGGAGCACGAGGCCAGCCCATGGTCTGGCTCCTGCCTTCTCCTGGGGTTCCTGTGTTAATGATGCTGGAACCTGAGCAGGTGGTGCCTTTGTGTGTGTCTTCCTATAGATCTTCTGTCTTTCTCTTGTTCTCTATTTCTTCTTCTTCTAATCCTGCTTACCTGGAACATTTTTGTGTAACTTAGCATCTTAAGGGTTAAAGGTTTTTAGGTAAAGTGGGCTAAGTTAACAAAGTAATGCTATGGTAAGAGTTTTTTGCTGCAGTGGATGTTGTATGAAACTCTTTGCTCAAGTTCCTTGATTGTCTATATTTTGTCAGTAAAATTTTGTGTCATTTTGATGTCTTAGCTCCATTGGTTAGAGCATGGTGCTGGTATCACTGAGGTTGTGGGTTCCATCCCTGTGTGGGCCATTCACTAAAGAGCTGGGTCCCTTCCTACCAAGAAAACTCTTTCATCTGTCCATGTTGAGAATATCTGGTTGGTGTTTCTCCTGTGCACCAAACTCAAGTAAAGAAACCTTTGGTGACCCCCAGCATTTCAGTGTTCTGGGGTGTTACAGCCCTGCAGGCTTACAATGGCCTCTTGTTTCCATGAGGCCCCACAGTGTCACACTGGCCCCTTGGTTCCATGAGGATCTGGAGTGTCACACAGGTTTGTGACATTTGTCCTTGCTGCCCCTCAAATCCCACTGTTGAGAGCTGGCATGAAAAGTGCTGCATGCACAGCGGAGAGTCCTGGAAGGTGCTGGCAAGAGCGTCCTGTGGGAACAGGGCTCTGGGCTCTGGCTGGAACAGCCTGGTTTTGCTGCAGTGACCGCAGGAAGGAGTTGAGGCAGGTGAAGAGGCAGCGGGCAGCTTGTGTTTGTAGAGGGCCTGGGGCTGCCCCTCTGAACCTCCACCTGGAAACACACTTGGGGGAATACGAGCTACAGCCGGAGTGCCTGTCCTGAAAGGACCTGAAGTCATTCAGCCTTGCCAGCTTTTCTTGAGAGTGTGTTGATGTTCCCCAGGACAGCTACACATTTGGGGAAATGCCTTTGGAGGAAAGGGGCTTGCTTCTCAAGGAAAGTGCTTCCCAGGGAGCTCACAGCGAGGCAGGTGCAAGGGTCCCCCTTTGGCTCTCTGTGGTCCTTTCACTGCCTGAGGCCCGTTGCACTTGACAGAGGGGCAGGGCAAGGGAGAAGGCTGTGAAGAGCAGGTTTGGCATCCGCCTGGACCTGTGGAGACCAACCCAAGCACCTGCAGCAGGGTGTGTTCCCCCCTTTGGACAGAGGCGTGAGCAGGAGCATCTCTGTCCAGCCGTGAGCCCCAGAGCTCTCTCTGAGAGCTGTGAATCAAAAGGCCTTTACACACACACTTTTCACCTCTTCCCTGTCTGCTGTGTTTCAACTCTTGGCAATGTGCATGTGGCTCTTGCTTGGTGGAAGCTGCTGTGGCCCAGGGCCAGCAAAGAGCTGGGCTGGGTGGGCCAGGCAGCGTGGAGAGTCTTGGCTGATCTTGGTGTGTCCCTGGCCTCAGAAAGAGCTGGGAAGGTTTGCCTCCCAAGGCGTCCTGCTCATTGGCTCTCCCTGTGCACCCTGGAGAGAACAAGGTAGGCATTTCTGGCAGCTGGGCATCAGCAGACCTGAAAGTGGGGGTGTGTTGTGGAGCGAGCCCAGCTGAGATACCCTGAGAGGAGCCCAGTGCTCCTTGCTCCCCTGTGCTGACACGTGAGTGTTTGTCTGGTTTCGGGATGGCCCTGGCTGTGTGAGGGGTGCTACGTGGACACGAGACAGCCGGTCCTGTCCCGCTGGGTCCCAGCAGTGCCTCACAGCAGTCCTGCATCCACGTCAGGATGCTGGCCAAGAGAGGTCCTGGAAGCTGAGGCAGCTGATTTTAAGCTTGTGCAGGTGCCTACAGGCCAAGGCCAATGGTGTTCCCTCAGGATACAGCAGTCCTGAGGGGTCTCCCTCATTCAAAGAAATCAGCAGACAAATGCATTGTCAGCCAAAAGCCCTTTTATTGACCTGGCAGGTGGGCAAGGGTCTGCACCCACTGAAATATTTCTCCACCATGTATAAATTTCAGTGGGTTGATGTAGGAATTGTGTCAAAAACACCATCCATCTTTACACTGCTGAGGTGATTCCATAGGCAGGCGGTTGGAAATACATTGTGTCAGATTCCCATACTTGAAGCTGATGTCCAGGCCCTGGCCAGGAGCGGTGTCGATGCCCCAAAGCAGCACAAAGTCTTCCTCACGGCTTCCCTGCACAGGGCTGATTCCACACTTGCCCTTAGTTCTTCTGGTAGACTGTGTCTAAAGCTTTTTGTCAGGTCACTCTCATGTCAAGTTAGGCCAGCCAGGTTTTTGTTATGCTAACTGGTGCTAAGTACTTAGGCATGTCTGTGCTAATTACTTGTTTACTCATGTGAATTGCTTGTGCTTACTTATGTCAAACCAAGGCCTTGTTCCATCCCCAAAGGTGCCTGAGGCCACCCGCTCCTTGTGGCACCAGTTGCTTTCCTGTGGAATGTTCTCCCTCCCCAAGGGTAAAGAAGGAGCTGCAGAAAGAGCTTGCCAGGCTGCTCTCCATCCTTTCCCAGCACTCCTGGTGAAGTGGAGAAGTCCGAGCTGAGCGCAAACGTGTAAATGGAACAGCCGTGCACAGGAAGGCTCGGTGGGAAGGATGATCCAGGATCCATAGGCCTGGCAGCCTGAGCGTGCTCCAGGGGAAGGCCTTGGAGCAGATCCTCCTGAGTGCCATCCCACGGCACCTGCAGGGAACCAGGGCGTCTGCTGGAGGGTGGGAAAGCTCTGCGGAGGGACGGGGACAGTTGGGGCTCCTGGCGGGGTGTTGAGGGCTTCTGTGCGGGAGTTTGGGGGGCTTGGTGCTGGTGGGGTGTTGGAGAAGGAGTTGTCTGGAAGGTGAGAGGTCTAGGCTGGAATTTGAGTCATTTTCAAGGCAGCATCTGTGCTTTGCCACAGCTTTGGTTACGGAGGGCTGAAGGAATATCTGTGACTTTTCCTCTTCATGGTCCTGATTCTGCATCAGGGAACAAGAGGGCAGAGCTGTACTTCACTGGCCACTCAGATCTCTGTACCAGGGGGAGGATTAGCCCTTTTGCCATCTACTCAATTCTTTGAGCTACTTTTCTACCACTGAGTGGAATTTGATTTCTTGAGAGCTTTTATTTCTTTAGAGAATTAGGATATTATCATCTGTTCATAGAAAACCAAAGAATGGCCCTTTTTTTTTCCCTTTTTTTTTTGTAGTGTTATGTTCTGTAAAGTGACCCTCAGTGGATGAGGTTAAGGCAAATGAGTTGCTGCTTTGAGATTGGAAACAAAATTCCAACTCTTCACCTCCTCAGGCCATCCCAATTAGTTTGGGAAGTTTGCAACTTCTTGGAACTACTTGAGTTGAGCAATGGGAAGTAAAGCTTTCCTGAATTGAGGATTCTTACTTGCCAGATTCTTCTGTGCCTTCGCCACTAAGGTGTTTTTGTGCTGAAGGCAATAACTTCAATGAGAAAATAATTTCAGCATGGTGTAAGAGCTTCTGACAGAGACCAAGTGTTGCCAGCATTGCTCCATGTGCTCCTGCCAACAGCCCCTGCAGGCAGGAGCGCAGCCCCCAGTGCACGTGGGCTTTGGCTCCCTCTGGCACAGGAGCCCCCCACGGGCACAGGTCTCTGGGGCAGGAGACGGGCACCGGTGCTGCCAGGGCTCGGGGGGTGGCAGGTCTGCTTGGACAGGGACCCTGCCACACCTGCTGATGTCAGCGCTCTCCGGGCCCCAGGGGTCAGAGCAGCATTCCTGCCCTGGCCCACACGTTCCTTGTCTGTGTAACACCCGCGGGTTTAGGATGGCCACCAGCCGGGACGTGTCCCAAGGAGGCCGTGCCAGCTTCTGTGAAGACCCCGTGCCCTTCCCAGCACGGCTGCGTCGGCAGCCCTGGGGGCTCCTTCTGCTGCCCTGAGCCTGCAGAGCAGGGCAGCGTTTGCTGATGGTTTGAGCCGTTCCTAAAGATCCTGTCGGGCTGTCTTAGACACTTGGGGTGAGGGATTCCTTCCACCCTGATCCACTTTGGGTGGGCTGGGGGCAGCCACAGGGCAGGGGGCAGTGTGTGCAGGGGACCTTTGTGACACGGGGCAGCACGGTCACCGTGGCATGGAACGGGACAGCGTGTCCAAGGGCCCTTTGTGACACGGGGTGACATAGGAGCTGGCGGTGACAAGGCCACGCCACAGTGCTCGGAGCACACGACGGGACAGGACGGGACAGAGCGGTGCCGTGAGGAGCCCCCGCACAGTGCACTCGTTCGTGTCTGACCCAGAGCTTTTCCGAGGCGTTACTCCTGCAGGTGACCTCGATGCCAGACCACAGGACTTGATGACCTGTGGCCTTCCCGAGGCTCCTCTTCTGCAGGTGTCCTCGAGGGCGGACCGTGGGACTTGGTGCCCCAGAGACATCTCCCATCCCTGCCACCGGTGCCCTTGAGGCCAGACCACAATCCTTGACAGGAGTCTCCTGTCCTTGTGGCAGGAGCCCTCGAGACCAGAGTGCAGGACTTGCTGTCCTGTAGCCTTCCTGAGGCTTCTCTCTTGAAGGTGCCTTCCAGGCACGGCTGCAGGCATTGCTGACTCAGAGCTTTTCCGAGGCATCTCTCCTGCAAGTAGCCACAAATCCAGTCACTGACATGGAGCAGAGACCCCCGAGAGTACCCAAGCTGGCCTGGCTGGAGGAAGAGGAAGAAGGTGCTGGAGCTGGCCCTGCACAGGAGACCTGTGCTGCCCTGCTGGATATGCTCATAGAGGAGGGGTTTTCCAATCCAAAGCAAGTAAGCAGCCTGTGGCCAGGATTTCATCCTCCCCGGAATTGCTTGGCCTCCCAAGCCATGCCTACTGCTCACTGGAAGCCTTTGAGGCCATGGCAGTGTGGTGGGAAGGGAAGGACTTCTCTGGGGAAGCTGAGGACATTCCTCCCTCTGGCAGCTTTCCAAGTCTCCCCGTGCCTTCTCCAGGTGCCTGCCATGGTGAGGTACATCCACCAGTGGCTCATGGCCAGTCAGTTTGCTGAGCACAGGCTGGACAGGGCCCTGCTGGATCTCACCAAAGAATAGCCCGCTGATGTAGTAATGTATCCTGGTTTTGGGCAAATTTGGGAGAAAACCTCCAGAAGGAGCCCCCAGAAAGCAAACCCACACAGCCCCTTGCTCACTTGGCTCAGGAAGAATTTCCTCAGAGAGTAGTGGAAACAACCTTTTTATTGAGCAGGCAAAGCACTCCTCAGCACAAAAAATGAACAACACCAGATGACAAAAAGACTTTCTACGCTCTGAAGAGGTGACAAATTCAGAAAGTCTCTGCTGGGAGTGGTTGCCCAGTTATCGGTCTCCGGCACTGGGGATGGCTGCTGCAGGTCACAAAATGCTGGCTCTCAGTGTGTCTTGGTGTTTCCCAGGTCCCAATCCTGAGCAGGTTGAAATGGTATTCAGGAAAGGGAAAGAAAAAAAACAGTCCAGGGAAAAAATTGGATTGCCTGGCTAAACTAACTAATAAGCAAAAGCAAGGGCAAAAGCAAAAAGCAGGAGCAAGAGTAAAGTGAAAGCAAGCAAGCCAGCAAGCAAGCAAGCAAGCTAGCAAGCCCTAACCTCTCCTAGACACAGACTTCGGGGAGAGGAAAACCAATTTGGGCTGCTGATGAGTGGATAGACATTGCTACCTGGGTAGAGAAACTACCTGTGAAGGTTCGCCACATAGATGCCCATGTCCCCAAGAGTCGGGCTAATGAGGAACACCGAAACAACGAGCAGGTAGATCAGGCTGCAAAGATAGAGGTGTCAAAGATAGACTTGGATTGGCAACATAAGGGGGAGTTGTTCCTAGCTCAATGGGCCCATGATGCCTCAGATCATCAGGGCAGAGATGCCACCTCTAAGTGGGCACGAGACCGAGGGGTGGATTTAACCATGGACAGTATTTCTCAGGTTATCCATGACTGTGAGATGTGTGCTGAGATCAAGCAGGTCAAGTGAGTGAAGCCCCTGTGGTATGGTGGGCAGTGGTCCAAGTACAGGTATGGGGAGGCCTGGCAGATTGACTACATCACACTGCCCCAGACACGCCAAGGCAAGCGCTACGTGCTCACAATGGTAGAAGCCACCACGGGATGGTTGGAGACCTACCCTCCATAGCACGTGTCTCGTGCTATGGCCCGTAACACCATCCTGGGCCCTGGAAAGCAGGTCCTTTGGAGGCATGGCACCCCTGAGAGGATTGAGTCTGACAATGGGACTCATTTCAAGAACAGCCTTATCAACACCTGGGCTAGGGAACATGGCATGGAGTGGGTGCACCATATCCCCTGCCATGCACCAGCTGCAGGCAAAGTGGAGAGGTACAATGGACTGTTAAAAACCACCCTGAAAGCATTGGGTGGGGGATCTTTCAAGAACTGGGAGCAGCATTTAGCAAAGGCCACCTGGTTAGTTAACACCCGAGGTTCCACCAGTGGAGCTGGTCCTGCCCAGTCTGAGTCCCTGAATATAGCAGACGGAGATAAAGTCCCAGTGGTGCATATCAGAGGTTTGTTAGGGAAGACAGTGTGGATCAATTCTGCCTCGAGTACAGACAAACCCATTGGTGGGAATGTCTTTGCTCAGGGACCAGGTTGTACATGGTGAATAATGCAGAAATATGGAACCACACGATGTGTACCTCAGGGAGATCTCATATGCAAATATCACTGTTTGTTGGATGTTACTGCCACTGTCTGTACATTAAACCACACTGACATGAGACAGATGGAAATGTGGAAGTGTCGAAGGTTTGTGCAAGTGATATAGAAGGAAATGTGTGTCAAAGGTTTGAGCAAGAGAGATGGAAGGAAATGTGTCTGAGTAAGTGAAAGATGGAAGTTTTTACCTGATGAAGTTTTTACATGACGTTTGGTAGTATGTTGAGGATTCGGAGATAAGGTGTGGAATGTCCTCGGGTGACGTTATGGTGCTTGCATCCCCAATCGTGTGTTCTGTTTATGCTTGATGTTATGTTCTGTGCCTTCGGGACTGGCTCCAAAAAGTGAAGGTTTGTTTTGTCTTGTTATCAGCCAGCTCACCTCCCCTCACAGTTTGTGTCTAGGAGAGGCTAGGGCTTGCTGGCTTTCTTGCTTGCTTGCTGGCTTGCTTGCTTTCGCTTTGCTCTTGCTCCTGCTTTTTGCTTTTGCCCTTGCTTTTGCTTATTAGTTAGTTTAGCTAGGCAATCCAATTTTTTCCCTCGACTGTTTTTTTTCTTTCCCTTTCCTGAATACCATTTGAACCTGCTCAGGACTGGGACCTGGGAAACACCAAGAAACACTGAGAGCCAGCATTTTGTGACCTGCAGCAGCAACCACCTGTGCCGGAGAGTGATAACTGGGCAACCACTCCCAGGAGAGACTTTCTGAATTTGTCACCTCTTCAGAGCGTAGAAAGTCTTTTTGTCATCTGGTGTTGTTCCTTTTTTTTTTTTTTTTTTGCTGGGGAGTGCTTTGCCTGCTCAATAAACAGGTTGTTTCCACTACTCTCTGAGGAAATTCTTCCCGAGCCAGGTGAGCAAGGGGCTGTGGGGGGTTTGCTTTCTGGGGGCTCCTTCTGAAGGTTTTCTCCCAAATTTGCCCAAAACCAGGACACATTACTACATCAGCAGGCTGTTCTTTGGTGAGATCCAGCAGGGCCCTGTCCAGCCTGTGCTCAGCAAACTGACTGGCCATGAGCCACTGGTGGATGTACCTCACCATGGCAGGCACCTGGAGAAGGCAGGGGAGACTTGGAAAGATGCCAGAGGCAGGAATGTCCTCAGCTTCCCCAGAGAAGTGCTTCCCTTCCCACCACACTGCCATGGCCTCAAAGGCTTCCAGTGACCAGTAGGCTTGGGAGGCCAAGCAATTCCTGGGAGGATGAAATCCTGGCCACAGGCTGCTTATTTCCTTTGGATTGGAAAACCCCTCCTCTACGAGCATATCCAGCAGGGCAGCACAGGTCTTGGTTTTGGAGATGTGCGAATATGCTCTGAGCCCTGTGCCCATGGTGCTCGTCTCTTCCTCCCAAAGCCTCATGATGAATTTGCAAACCAGCTGTAGGAGAAGGGCAGGAAGCCAGGGATGTTCCACGGAATGCTCCAAGCGTGGTGCTCGGCAGAGCAGTGACAGCAGGCCCAGCCCAGCTGGGGATGGCTGCAGGTACCTGTGCTGTTCTGCGGAAGAGGCCATGGGCGGGATCCTGCTCTTGTGTGTGCTGCACGGCTGCACCTGGCAAAGAGCGAGCGCAGCCTGAGCTGAGGGGCTGCGGGAGAGGCCGGAGAACACAGCCCAGCCCTGCGCTCCCCAGGCAGGGACAGCCCTGGGATGCCCCAGGGGATGGAGCACGGCTGTGGGGTGTCTGCCCTGGCCCCTATTCCGTCCTGTCCATGGGCAAGTGCCCAGGGGATGGGATGGGATGGGATGGGATGGGATGGGATGGGATGGGATGGGATGGGATGGGATGGGATGGGGCCAAGCTGGCTGCAGGCACCGGCCCTGCGGCCCAGCTCTGGCACTCACCCTTCTGCAGTGGCTGGAACTGCTCCACCTCTTCAGGCTGATGTGCTGGGGCAGTCCCAGGGCCTGCTTTCTCCTCTTTCCCCAAGGCCAGCTTGGGCACGCTCGCAGGCCTGTGCTCTACGTCACTGCCTGGATTCATGGCTGCTTGCAGGAGAAGGTGGCTCGGAAAAGGTCTGAGTCAGCAAGTGCTGCAGAGTGAAGTCTTGGCAAGGCTACAGGACAGCAAGTCCTGCACTCTGGTCTTGGGGGCTCCAGCCACAAGGACAGGAGACTCCTCATCAAGAACCGTGCTAAGCAAATGCCACGGTCTGCCCTGGAGGGCATCTGCGGAAGAGAAGCCTCGGGAAGGCCAGAGGTCACCAAGCCCTCTGGTCTGGCCACAAGGTCACCTGCCGGAGTAACGCCTTGGGAAAGCTCCGGGTCAGACATGAACGAGTGCGCTGTGCGGGGGCTCCTCACGGCACCGCTCTGTCCCGTCCTGTCCCATCGTGTGCACTGAGCACTGTGGCGTGGCCTCGTCACCGCCAACACCAATGCCACCCCATGTCACAAAGGGCCCTTGGACACCATGTACCATTCCATGCCACGGTGACCGTGCTGCCCCGTGTCACAAAGGGCCCTTGGACACGCTGTCCCGTTCCATGCTACGGTGACCGTGCTGCCCCGTGTCACAAACGGCCCCTGCACACACTGCCCCCTGCCCTGGGGCCGCCCCCAGCCCACCCAAAGTGGCTCAGGTTGGAAGGAATCCCTCACCCCAAGTGTTTAAGACAGCCCGACAGGATCTTTAGGAACGGCTCAAACCCTCAGCAAACGCTGCCCTTCTTGTGGGCTCAGAGCAGCAGGAGCCCCTGCAGCTGCCGACGCAGCCATGGCGGGAAGGGCACGGGGCCTTCACAGAAACTGGCACGGCCTCCTTGGGACACGTCCCATGTGGTGGCCATCCTAAGCACAGCTGTGTGACA
Source organism: Anomalospiza imberbis (assembly GCF_031753505.1). NCBI lineage: Eukaryota > Metazoa > Chordata > Aves > Passeriformes > Viduidae > Anomalospiza > Anomalospiza imberbis. Next base: position 220,630 of record NC_089712.1, on the reverse strand, counting down.
CAGACGAGGAAAGTGTGGGCCAGGGCAGGAATACTGCTCTGACCCCTGGGGCCCGGGAAGCACTGACTTCAGCAGGTGTGGCACAGTCCCCACTGAAGCAGAGTTCCCCCAAGCCCTGGGAGCGCCGTTGCCCGTCTCCTGCCCCAGAGACCTGCGCCCCGAAAGAGCTTCTCTGCCAGAGGGCAGCCAAAGTCGGTGTGCACTGGGGGCTGTGCTCCGTCCTGCAGGGGCTGTTGGCAGGAGCACCTGGAGCAACAGCTGGCAACACTTGGTCTCTGTCAGAAGCTCTTACTCCATGCTGAAATTATTTTCTCATTGAAGTAATTTCTTTCAGCACAAAAACACCTTAGCTGCGAGGGCACAGAAGAATCTGACATTTTAGAATCCTCAGTTCATGAAAGCTTTACTTCTCATTGCTCAACTCAAGTAGTTTCAAAAAGTTACAAACTTCCCAAATTAATTGGGATGGCCTGAGGAGGTGAAGAGTTGGAATTTTGCTTCCCATCTCAAAGCAGCAACTCATTTGCCTTAATGTCATCCACTGAGGGTCACTTTACAGAACAGAGCACTACACAGAGGCAAAAAAGGGCCATTCTTTGGTTTACAAATGGTTTTCTCTGAAGGAATGATAATATCCTAATTCTCTTAAGGAATAAAAGCTCTCAAGAAATGAGAGTCCACTCAGTGGTACAATAGTAGCCCAAAGAATTGAGTAGATGGCAAAAGGGCGAATCCTCCCCCTGGTACAGAGATCTGAGTGGCCAGTAAAGTACAGCTCTGCCCTCTTGTTCCCTGCAGGAGAATCAGCACCATGAAGAGGAAAAGTCACAGATATTCCTTCAGCCCTCCGTAACCAAAGCTGTGCCAAAGCACAGATGCTGCCTTCAAACTGACTCAAATTCCAGCCTAGACCTCTCACCTTCCAGACAACTCCTTCTCCAACACCCCACCAGCACCAAGCCCCCCAAACTCCCACACAGAAGCCCTCAACACCCCGCCAGGAGCCCCAACTGTCCCCGTCCCTCCGCAGAGCTTTCCCACCCTTCAGCAGACGCCCTGGTTCCCTGCAGGTGCCGTGGGATGGCACTCAGGAGGATCTGCTCCAAGGCCTTCCCCTGGAGCACGCTCAGGCTGCCAGGCCTATGGATCCTGGATCATCCTTCCCACCGAGCCTTCCTGTGCACAGCTGTTCCATTTGCACCTTTGCGCTCAGCTCGGTCTTCTCCACTTCACCAGGAGTGCTGGGAAAGGATGGAGAGCAGCCTGGCAAGCTCTTTCTGCAGCTCCCTCTTTACCCTCGGGGAGGGAGAACATCCCACAGGAAAGCAACTGGTGCCACAAGGAGCGGGTGGCCTTAGGCACCTTTGGGGATGGAACAAGGCCTTGGTTTGACATAAGTAAGCACAAGCAATTCACATGAGTAAACAAGTAATTAGCACAGACATGCCTAAGTACTTAGCACCGGTTAGCATAACAAAAACCTGGCAGGCCTAACTTGACATGAGAGTGACCTGACAAAAAGCTTTAGACACAGTCTACCAGAAGAACTAAGGGCAAGTGTGGAATCAGCCCTGTGCAGGGAAGCCGTGAGGAAGACTTTGTGCTGCTTTGGGGCATCGACACCGCTCCTGGCCAGGGCCTGGACATCAGCTTCAAGTATGGGAATCTGACACAATGTATTTCCAACCGCCTGCCTATGGAATCACCTCAGCAGTGTAAAGATGGGTGGTGTTTTTGATACAACTCCTACATCAACCCACTGAAATTTATACATGGTGGAGAAACATTTCAGTGGGTGCAGACCCTTGCCCACCTGCCAGGTCAATCAAAGAGCTTTTGGCTGACAATGCATTTGTCTGCTGATTTCTTTGAATGAGGAAGTCCCCTCAGGACTGCTGTATCCTGAGGGAACACCGTTGGCCTTGACCTGTAGGCACCTGCACAAGCTTAAAATCAGCTGCCTCAGCTCCCAGGACCTCTCTTGGCCAGCATCCTGACATGGATGCAGGACTGCTGTGAGGCACTGCTGGGACCCAGCGGGACAGGACCGGCTGTCTCGTGTCCACGTAGCACCCCTCACACAGCCAGGGCCATCCCGAAACTAGACAAACACTCATGTGTCAGCACAGGGGAGCAAGGAGCACTGGGCTCTTCTCAAGGTATCTCAAAGTTCGAGAATCCACCTCAGCACTGTTAAATTTGTGGGGGGACCAAAGACTTTGAGTATCAAAAGGGAAACTCCAATTTGTAGGGAGGGAAGTAAAATGCCTAGGACATGTGATTCGTCAAGGGAGCTGGTGGCTGAATCCTGAGAGAATTGCAGGGATAGCCTCACTCCCACAGGCAAAAACTAAGAGAGAAGTTAGAAGGTTTTTAGGCCTGTTGGGATATTGCGGGCTGTTGCTGTAGAGTAGGACATTAACGAGAATGACTCCAAATCAAAGGCAAAGAGAATTAACTCCGATTTATTTCAAATGCACCCCTCTATTTATAGAGCACATAGTGCGGACTGATTTCATTGGTCTTAGAGTAAAAACATCTCACACCATTGGTGTGCAGTGAATGACGCACGGTGGCAGAACCTATCTATAAACAATGTGAACAACAAGATAGATTAGAGAATTATTTACATTCTTTCCCAAGTGTCTCTCAGACTCTCACCTAGTTAGAAAATATTCTATTTTCTCTCTGACTGAAATGAGAATATTCACATTAGGCTATGGATTGAAGGATACATGCAGGCCATCAGGTTCTTGTTTGAAAAGTTAGCAGAAGAAGAGATTAGGTGGGAAGAAGACGACAAGCAAATTTTGAAGCTTTAAAGCAAACATTAGTCAGTGCAGCACCACTGAGTCTTCCTGCCTTAGACAAACCCTTCTATCTGTTTGTGGATATAGAAAAAGGGGCAGCACATGGAGGGTTAGCCCAGGACCGGGGAGGATCCAGGAAACCAGTGGCCTGTTTATCAAAACTGCAAGACCCTGTCAGCTGGGGGTGGCCAACCTGCATTCAGGCGGTGGCAGCGAGCGCCCCACTCGTAGAATAAAGCAAAAAATTAACCTTTGGTGGAAAACTGAAAATATATACCCCACACTAAGTAAGGAGTATCCTCAGCTAAAAGGCTTGGAAATGTCTCACTTATTCCCAAGTGCTAAAATATGAAGCCATCTTAATAGATAATGGTTTAGAGCTAGTCGTGAGTAACCAACTCAACCCTGCCCAGCTTTAGATGGAAAACCTGGTGAGGAATTAATATATAATTGCCTAGAAGTTATAAACTATCCAACTAAAGTAATAGAGGACCTAACAGATCAACCAATCTAAGGTGGAAAACGATTGTACATTGATGGATTTTCACAGGTAATCCAGGGCAGAGGGTATTGGGGTGGGCTATAGCAGATGAAGAGTTAGTGGCCCTAGAAAAAGGAAAGTTACCTTCCAACTGGTCAGCCCAAGCATGTGAGTTGTATGCCCTAAAGTGAGCTCTGGAAATATTCACACAGAAAAGAGAAACAATATATACAGACTCAAAATATGCTTTTGGAGTAGTGCACACCTTTGGAAAAATTTGGGAAGACAGCGGGCTATTAAATTCAAGGGGAAAGGAACTAAAAACTTATTTTAGAAGTGTTAGAAACTTTACAATTACCAGAAGAAGTGGCAGCAGTATATGTTAAAGGACATAAAAAAGGAGTGACTCAAGAAGCACAAGGGAACCATTTAGCAGATTTAGATGCTAAGAATTCAGCCAAATCAGGGAGAGAATAACTAATGACAGCATTAACCCCTATGAGAGAAATGGAAGAAGTCCCTGTATTCAGTGAGACGGATGAGAAAGAATTCCTCAAAACAGGAGCCAAGAAAGATAACAAAGGGAAGTGGAGATTAGCAGATGGGAGGCAAATGTTGAATAAACCCCTTGGCAGGAAAATGCTAGAAGGCAAACATGGGACAACACACTGGGGTACACCAGCGTTAAGTGATCAATTTCTAAGGGACTGGGCCTGCATAGGAATTTTTGGGATAGCTAAGCAGGTAATTGAAAGGTGTGAGATATGCCAACAAGTAAATGAGAAGGTCATGAGGAAAACACCAGGGGAGGGCGAGAACTAGCCTTACAGCCCTTTCAAAACATCCAAGTAGACTTTACCGAGCTTCCCCAGGTACAACGGTGGAAGTTTTTACTAGTGATAGTAGGTGACCTGACTCATTGGGTAGAGGCGGTACCCACGGTTAAAGCCAATTCCAGTGTTGTGAGTAAAACACTTCTAGAATCAATCATTCCCCGATATGGGATGTTGAACAGGATTGATTCAGACCAAGTGTAAGAGGCCGTCTGAAGCCCCCACATTTGCCTACCGATTGCCACGAGGAGAAACCCCTTCCCCCGCTACAGTTCTGGCTTGGAGAGAGCAGCAGTGCAGGTGCAGTTGCTGCACCATTACGTTAGCTGTTCCGAACAAGGCTGGCAAGGACTTGGCAAGGAATTGGCACGGACTTGGCAAGGAATCAGCAAGGACCTGGCATGAACCCAGCAAGGAACGGCCTACTGCATATTTGCCCACTCTCCTCCTGAAGCTGAGTGAACTTTTGGGGTGACCCTAGTGGTCTCTCACTGAAGACCTCTCATCTGCCCCATTACCACTGTGACAGACGAACAGAGATCGAAAACCCTCCTCCTAAGGTCTGAGACTGAGACCCCTACCACAGGGAGAGGGGAAACCACTAATGACATGACCTGTTCTTCTTCAGTAATTCCAATGCACTTATTCTTCATTGTGTTTGTCCTGCTTCGGTGGTTTCAGTAGACTCGCCCGTTCCCCCGCAGCAATTACAACAGACGCTCATTGTCCTGCATGTTCCCCACTTTTTACCTCCAAGGAGTATAAGTGAACCCCTGAGTTAAACAGAACTTCAAAGACTTCCCTGACACAACCAGACGGATCCCCATCGTCCGGACCACTGAGGAGCTCGCCTGTGTTGGTAGCTATTCCCATCCCCCTCTTTTCTCTCTCTCTCTATCCTTTTATCTCCTTTCAGATCCCCACTATCGCATTTACTGTTTTGGCCCCTAATAAAGGTGCATTTGTTGTGATTAACTGATAGTCCCTTGTTGTTTGCCTTTTTGCACTTTTGGGATCGGTGAAAAGAACCATCACGACACCCCACACAAGCGGATCGTGACACCAAGGAGCTCATTTCACCTCTGAAATATTGCAAAAATTTGTTCAAACCTTGGGAGTAAATGGGAATTACACACTCCATGGCATCCAGAGTTCTGGTCACATTGAGAGGATGAATCAAACTCTTAAAAGGGCTCTAGATAAGCTAATGATTGAAACCCAAATGTCATGGATGAAATGTCTCCCTTTGTCCGTATTATGACTTAGAACTCAACCCCAGTCAGATCTGGGGGTGTCAACCTATGAAATGATATTTGGGTTACCCTTTTTGACCTCACCCCAGAGGGCTGCCAACTATGAGGAAGGGGAAGCCAATGCCAAGAAATATGTCTATAGCAGAAACCTTAGAAGGCCTAAGACATAAAGGGGCAATTCCTCAAACTACGACCTCAGTTTCAGAATCCATAATATTAATCCCGGGGACTGGGGAATGATCAAGTCATGGAGAGATCAGCCTTTAACTCCTCAGTGGGAAGGTCCCTTTCAGGTACTGCTCACCACCGAATCGGCCGTGTGAACTGCAGAGTGGGGATGGACTCATGCCCACAGATGGACTCATGCCAACAGAGTTAAAGGCCCAGCAGGAAAAAAACAAAGAATCGACTACATATAACATCCAGACCAGGTGAAACAAGATTGAATCTCAAGCAGAGACTGAAAGACAACCAGAAAAACACCAAGACGCCCAAAGTCAAGCTTCCACCAACCAGTTTGAGAAATGTCTTCCTGTTTTAATGGGTGAGAATTACCAGCACCTGTTGAGGGGAAGTACACAAGGGACCGTAAGAGGTAATGGGACAGCTTCTTTAAGAAAATAAGACAAAGGAAAGAGGGCAAGACCCCTTTTTTCTCTACCAAGAAGACTCCATAGCCCTGCTGTGGGTAGCAACCCTGTAGGCATGGTAATGTAGGGACAAAAGGCCATATTGGACCACTGTCATTCCCCAGCTGTCTTTGAATACAACAGGGACTGGAGGGCGAGACCGAGCTGGCCTCTGGACCCCTAAGATACAATGACTATGGGTAACAACCACAGAGGCATGATAGATGGGAGTCAAAGCCATCCTGGACCTCTGTTAGGCCCTTTTGTCCATTCCAAATAAGTGTGTCTAAGAAAAACCTGAGATTTTTCTCCTGTTCCCGCTGTCCTTGCCCACATCAACAGATGCTAGTATGACTCTTTCAAGAGAGAGAGAAATTATTTTACTTAATTGTTCAAGAATAATGACTTATAGAAAAATAACATGGGGGTTTGTTAGAGATGAGTAATCCTGTGGTTGACTCTCCCAATTAAGGAGTGAATATTAAGTAGATGTTAAGAGAAGTTGTGTAGGTGGATAGTTATCTTTCCCTTCCCCCTTGCATTGTTATCATGGGATGCCCTAAGTAGTCAGGGCATTTGGGAGGGTCGGCTTGTTGCTATGGCAGCGCCTGAGCTCCAATCAAGCTGTAAGAAAGTAATCTCCACCACTGGACAGCGAAGGAGGAGTGGATTGACAAGACTTTGGGAGGGGCTGGAGGTATAAAAGACAGAACATCCATTTTGTAGATGAGCACATGGTGACTGAATCCTTTGCTCCTGGCGCTGTATTCTTTACTTTATTCACTCATCTGTTGTATTTCGATAAGGTCTGAATAAAACTATTTAAATTATTGAAAGTGAAAATTGTTTCTTGCATGGGGTTGGGGATTGTGGGGCAAGGTTGACCACACTGGGTCAGACCTCAAGGTAAAACTTCTCTGACCTGGCCAGACTTCCTTAGGAGCGGCCCTACATCAATATCAATCACAGAATGCTACAATCAGCTCTTCTCTAAAGAGAACAGTAATAAAGACACTCTTTAAAATAGGAATACATATTACTTAGAAGCTCTTTGAAATGTTTCTCCATAACTGTAAAAGGAAAACTTCTTAATTAACTACATTAGAGCAGAGGGAAATGAAGGCACAGCCATGGCTTCTCACGACTTGCTTGATCCTAATGAGCCCCGTGGAGCATTTGGAGCTGAGCCCTGGAACCTCAGGGCCTGAGAGGAGATTGCACAAACCTTTCCAGGAGTCAAAGTCAGAGAAAAAACCCAAAGTTTCTCAAGCCATTAATGGGTGCCAGTGAGGTCCATCCCCAACGCAGGCTCCTCATGGACTCCTTAGAGGAGAGAAATGGAGGCCAGCATTGCACAAAAACCTCTCAGAGACTCAGAGTGAAAAGGACAATCCAAAGTACCTTAAACTCCTTGAGTATCTCAAAGCATCAATGAGCCCCACTGAGTGTCAGCACAAAGCTCTCAAGGGACACATTAAAGCAGATAATTGGGGCCATGATTGCACCAACCTCTCACAGAGTCTGGATCAAAAGGAAAACACCAAGTACCTGAAAAGAACTGAAGTACCTTGAAGCATTAATGAGCCCCACTGAGTGTTGTTCCTGACAAAGCCTCTCCAGGGACTAATTACAGCAGATAATTGGAGGCCATGACTGCACAAAGCTCTCAGAGACTCCAAGGCAAAAGCCAAAGCCAAAGTGCTTTGAAAAACCTGCAGTCCCTGGGAGCATGAAGGAGCCCCCAGGGCCATTCCTGAGCAAGGCTCCCCAGGGACTCCTTCCAGCAGATCCTTGAGGCCACTGGGATGTGGGCTAGGGGGGGATGCTGAGGGCAGGACAAGGGGCTGACAGTGCCCAGCCTGGCTGGGGCTGTGCCAGGAGGCCCCAGTGCCTCAGGACAAGGTGTCTCCTGACAGCCCTTGGTGGCACAGAGCCTGCTGTGCCCCAGGGCACCAAGACTTGGCTTCTCTTTGTCCCCACCTGTCATCAGTGCCTCCAGTTCTCTGCTCTGCCTGGGGCCTGGGGACACTTTCTCAGTCGTGTCCCTCAGTGGGACCCATTAAAAGTCAAAGAAACTTTGGAGTTGGATTCTGACTTGGAGTTCTGGAGAGGTTTCTGCAGCTCCCTCTCAGGGCCTGATGTTCAGGGCCTGAGCACAAAGCCCCAGAGGGTCATTAAAGTCCTTGTGCTGTGTCTGTGCTGCTGAGCTGGGCCGGGCTCCTGGCACAGAGGGTGATCCTGGTAACCAAGGAGAGCTTCAAAAGCACATTTCTCTGGATGAGCAGCTCTTCTCCCAGCCCAGCAGGGCTGGGGCACTGCCTGCAGCCAGCCCGGGCACAGCACAGAGGCACAGAGAGCTTCCATCAGTCAGGGCTGGGAAGGTGCTGAGAAGTGCCTGGGGCAGAATCCCTGGCAGCCCTTGGCACAGGAACCTCTGGCTGCAGGACAATGCAGCTGCAGCTCCTGGAGTGATCTCCTACAGCTGGAACATCCCAATGCCCACAGACTCTGTGAGTACGACTCTGAGTATTTCTGGTGCAGGTCAGGTGAAATGCTCATGAAGCTCTGACATGCTGAGGGGTTCTGACTGGTCATAGAATATTTCCAAGACAATGCTTTTGGTAAAAATTAGAACATTTCCTATGAATTTATATTGAGTTTTCTACAACTGGAGAATGGCAGGGAGGGAGGGATAAATAATAAAGGTTGATTATGAATTTTGACAAGCACCTGAGACATCCAAACTGTTACTTTTAGGGATCACTAGGTGCACAGGTGTTCGGTAATGTGCTTTCAGCCACACTGCCCATGGACAGCACCAGCATCACCTCTGCTGGAGCCATCAGGCTCAGTCTGAGCTGTCCTTTCTCCAAGCTGCAAACAGAACCTCCCCCAGCCAGTGCCCTGCAAACAGGCAGGGTTCTTTCAGGCCAAGGAGAGTGCAAGGAGAGAGGAGATTTGGGGTCTGTGAGTGCTGGCAGGGAGAGCTCAGGCACAGGGAAACACCTGCAGGAGGAAAATCCCCAGGAAGCAGAGAGAAGATCAGGCAAGGAGAGAAAGCAAAACCCAGAAATGCTGTGGCAGGGAGAGTTTAGAGATGTCCAGAGGATCCCCTCCAGTGCAGCCCCTTCCTCTGAACAAGCCCCCTCCCTCCTGTCCCCCCAGCCAAGCCTCTGCCCTCAGGGCCGGGGCTCCAAGGCGTGCAGCCCCTCCTGTGGAGGCAGAGCTGCAGCAGAGCCGTGGGGCAGCTCTGCAGCCCCGGGCCCAGTTCCCTCTGCAGAGCACAGGGCTGGGAGCAGCTGCCCGGCACTGGGGGCTCTGGGAGGGGGCACAGCTGGCTCAGGGTGACACAGCTGTCCCCAGTGCCCGGCTCTGGGCAATGCTGTCAGTGCAGCCAGGGAAGGAGCTCATCTCCCTTCATCCAGTGCCATCAGAAGGACAGTTGGAATTCTCCGTGAGATTTCAGTCCAAGCTGGGAGCTTCAATCCAGGATGGAAACCTGTCCTAGAGCATCTCTGAGTTATAAGATTGATGGGGAAAGGCAGAGGTGTTGTGACACTGAAAATGCTGCTGGGTTGGTGAAATGAGCAAGGTGAGTCCTTGGCTACAAATGTGGAGCAGGGCTGTGCTGGATCCATCTGTCCAGCGGTACCCTGTGACATTTTAGTGAAAGCATGGGAAGGTGATCACCCTCCACCTGAGAGAGGTTAAAGCCCAGAGAAACTCTGAACAGGTCAGAATGACAGACCATATCCCCTCACTCTCCTCTCATCACTTTGCCTCACAGATCTTGCTCTGTTCTCCCTGGCGGAATCAGAAATGCAGAGATTTTGATATGCAAGAATACTAGGAAAAATACTGGGGAGCTTATGAAGAAAACCCCAGAAATCTTAAACACAGAATTGTGACTGTGTGTGTTACAGAGCGGGGTGTATGGGAAATGGCTTTGGTTTTGGGTACAGGTATCTCCTCTAATTCTTCCCGGTCCTTTCTCCATGAACAGGTTCCCATGTGCAGCCACAGCCAATGTCCAATAGCAGCTCCATCAGCCACTTCCTCCTGCTGGCACTGGCAGACACGTGGCAGCTGCAGCTCCTGCACTTCTGCCTCTTCCTGGGCATCTCCCTGGCTGCCCTCCTGGGCAACGGCCTCATCATCAGCACCGTAGCCTGCGGCCACCACCTGCACACGCCCATGTTCTTCTTCCTGCTCAACCTGGCCCTCAGCGACCTGGGCTCCATCTGCACCACTGTCCCCAAAGCCATGCACAATTCCCTCTGGGACACCACCACCATCTCCTACACAGGATGTGCTGCCCAAGTCTTTCTGATTTTCTTCTTCCTTGGAACAGAGCTTTCCCTCCTGACCATCATGTGCTACGACCGCTACGTGTCCATCTGCAAACCCCTGCACTACGGGACCCTCCTGGGCAGCAGAGCTTGTGTCCACATGGCAGCAGCTGCCTGGGCCAGTGCCTTTCTCAATGCTCTGCTGCACACGGCCAATACATTTTCCCTGCCCTTCTGCAAAGGCAATGCCCTGGGCCAGTTCTTCTGTGAAATCCCACAGATGCTCAAGCTCTCCTGCTCCAAATCTTACCTCAGGTTATTTGGGCTCATTGCTTTGAGTGTGTGTTTAGGACTTGGCTGTTTTGTGTTCATGGTTTTCTCCTATGTGCAGATCTTCAGGGCCGTGCTGAGGATCCCCTCTGTGCAGGGACGGCACAAAGCCTTTTCCATCTGCCTCCCTCATCTGGCCGTGGTCTCTCTGTTCCTCAGCACTGGCACATTTTCCTACCTGAAGCCCCCCTCCATCTCCTCCCCATCCCTGGATCTGGCCCTGTCAGTTCTGTACTCAGTGGTGCCTCCAGCCCTGAACCCCTCTCATCTACAGCCTGAGGAACCAGGAGCTCAAGGCTGCAGTGAGGAGACTGGTGACTGGATGCTTTCAGGAACATTAAACTGCTGACCAATTTCTGTAAATCACTTGCAATAAAAGTAATTTTTGATACTTCTTGTTGATTTAGTTGTGGCGTTTATTTTCCTTTGCCTTAGTTTTTCAATATTGACCACAAGAAAATGTCAATGTTTGTGCAATTTCTCCTTTTGCTTCTCTCCACATTCCCTGTGGCCACAGACTGTGTCAATGAGGGGCTGCGCTCTTGGTGGCATTAAAGGAACTCAAGGATGTCCCAGCAAAGTTTTCTGCAGAGATGCCCTTTTGTTGCCTTGTCTGGAGCTGCAGCAGCAATGTCTGTGTGCAGAGCTGGGGCAGATCAGTGCTGGCACAGCAGCTGTGCCCAGCAGCAGCAGCACTTGGTGTTGCCAGTGCTGCTCCCGTGGCCCTGCCCCGCTGCCCTGGTGGCCCTGGTGTTGCTGAAGGGCCTGAGTGCTCTCGGGGCCGGGCACAGTCCTGGGGGTGGCAGTGCCGGGGCTGCAGCAGGGACAGCCCATGGGCACTGCTGGGGCAGCGCTGGCGCCTCAGGCCAGGGCCTGGGGGCTCCAGGCTCCTTGCCCAGGCTCTCTCAAGAACACGGCCAGGCCAATGCTCAGCACAGAAAACCCCCGTGAGCAGCCCCAGGCTGGCCGTGGGCAGGCTGGGGGCAAACAGCATGGCTGGTGCTCTGCAAGGGCCCTGGGGGAGACGGGAAGGAGCAGCAGAGCAGGGGCTGATCCATCCCCAGTGCGCTGGACAGCCCAGGGCAGCGTCCCAGAGCGTCCTGATGGAGCTGCCAACAACATCCCCCCTCTGCAGCCCTGGCCTCTCCCCCAGCTCACACAGGTGCCGCATCCTTGCAGGCACAGCCACGGCAGCGCTGGCTCAGGAGCCCCTGTTTGCATTGCACACAGCAGGCGGGAGCACCCCCATGCTGCTGCTGTGGGGACATGAACCTGAGGGAGCACAAATGCCATCAGCCCCTGGGGCCAGGAAGGGCTGGGGGACACCAGGGAAACCACTCAGCTTTGTCCTGGCCGCTGCAGTCAGCCAGAAAGTTTGTTCCCATCAGCTGGGAGTTTCCTGTCCCACTGCAGACGCTGTTGCTCAGAGCCAGGGCTACCTGGCAGCCACCCCCAAACTGCCCTGAGCATTTCCTTGGCTTCACCTTTGCTTTCTTTCCTCTTTCTGCTATAAATTTCTTCCTACTGCCCACCCCTGTTCCCTGCCCTGCAAGCAGCCCATCCCTGTTTGCCCTTTCCTCTCTGGCCCCACTCCCCATTCCAGTTTCTGACTGGGCACCGAGGGAACATCCCTTGGGGAGCAGGATCATCCCACAAGTGCTGCAGGAATTGTCTGCAGGCTTCTGCAGTGCCTCGTGCTGCTCCCTTGCCAGAGGCACCCCAGGCCAGGGGGGCACATCTGGGCTGCTGTGTCTGGCTGTGGGGCTGCCTGTTCTGGGCAGTGAGGAGGGGCTGCAGAGGCTCTGCAGGACTGACAGGATGGGCTTTGGGGCTGTGAGGAGAAGCTGAGGAACGTGGGCTGCTGGAGCTTCTGAAGAGGAGGCCCAGGGCTCCTCCTGCAACTGCTCCAAGGGTGGTTTCAGAGAAACCCAGAATCAGCAAGGCTGGAAAAGACCTTGGAGATCATCAAGTCCAACCTGTGCCCTGACACCGCCTTGTCTCCCCTGAGCCTCCTCTTCTCCAGGATAAACAACCCCAGCTCCCTCAGCTACTCCTCACAGGACTTGTGCTCCAGACCCCTCACCAGCCTTGTTGCCCTTCTCTGGACATGCTCCAGCCGCACAATGACCTTCACTGCCCTGCTCCTGCTGACCCCACCATTCCTGATCCAGGCCTGGAGCCATTGGCCTTCTTGGCCACCTGGGCACACTGCTGGCTCATGTCCAGCCTGCTGTCCATCAGTCCCTGCAGGTCCCTTTCTGCCTGGCTGCTGTCCAGCCACTCTGTCCCCAGCCTGTAGCGCTGCAGGGGTTGTTGTGGCCAGAGTGCAGGACCTGGCACTTGGACTTGTTAAACCTCACCTTGTTGGATTTGGTTCCTGGATCCAGCCTGTCCAGGTCCCTCTGCAGAGCCCTCCTGCCTTCCAGCAGATCAACACCCCCAGACAACTTGGTGTCACCACAGTTCCATGAGGCCCCAGAGTGTCCCAATGGTGTCCATGATTCCATGAGGCCTCCCAGTGTCACAGTGTCCCTCTGGTGTCACAAAGTCCCTTGGATCCTTGGGCCCTGCAGTGTCACAATGGCACCGTGGTGCCCCAGGGCCCTGCAGTGTCACAATGGATCCTTGGTTCCATGAGGTCTGGCAGTGCAGCAATGCTCTCCTTGGTTCCCGCTGTCTCCCACTCCTCCCACTGTCAGGCTATAGAAGGACACCTGGCTGATGAAGGGGAGTGGGAGTGGGTACCTACTCGAGGAGGTAATAATAAAAATCCCTCCCAACCCCCTCTCCCAAGCCAGGTGCCACTTCAGATTCTGTATGATCCCCTGGATCTGGAGAGTCAGCCAGATGGTTTAGAAGAAAATTATCTGCCCAGTGAACCTCCCAATTTATGATTAATCTGTGAGACAGATCAGCACCTGTAACATCAAAAAGGAAAGAAGGGTAATCGTGGTGGGTGACTCCCTCCTGAGGGGAACAGAGGGCCCCATATGTCGACCACACCCACCCCACAGAGAGGTCTGCTGCCTCCCTGGGGCCTGGGTACGGGATATCACTGACACACTGCCTGGGCTGATTCAGCCCTCTGATTATTGCCCACTGCTGATACCCTGGGCTGGCAGTGATGAGATTGAAAAGAGGAGTGTCAGGGCAATGAAAAGGGACTTTAGGGCATTGGGTCAGGTGGTTAATATGACAGGGGCACAGTCTTCTCCTCAGTCCCTCTGGAGTCTGAGAAAAACGCTGAAAGCAATAGGAGAGCTCACATTATCAACGAGTGGCTCAAGGGTTGGTGTCATCGACAAAAAATTTGGGATTCTTTAATCAGGGGCAACTTTTATGGCACCTGGCCTGCTTGGACCAGATGGGCTCCATCTTTCTGTGAAGAGCAGAAGAATTTTAGCTCATGAACGGGCAGAACTTGTTGAGAGGGCTTTAAACTAGGTCTGAAGGGGAAGGGAGATGCAGCTGGGTTATCTGGAAGCAGGCTCGTGGGTGGTAAGCCTGAGTTAGGGGTGAAATCAGCAGCCCAGCTGAGGTGCATGTACAGCAATGCACACAGCATGGGTGACAAACAAGAAGAGCTGGAGGCCATGGTGCAGCAGCAGAGCTATGATGTAATTGCCATCACAGAAACAGGGTGGGACGACTCACATGGCTGGAGCGCTGCACTGGATGGCTGCAAGCTCTTCAGGAGAGACAGGAAAGGGAGAAGAGGTGGAGGGGTGGCCCTTTACATTAGGGAGGCTTTTGACACCATAAGTATTGAAACTTATGAAGATGGAGTTGAATGTCTATGGGTAAGACTTAGGGGGAAGGCCAACAAGGCTGACATCCTACAGGGAGTCTGTTATCGTCCACCCAACCAGGAAGAAGAGGTGGACAACTCATTCTATAAGCAGCTAGGGAATGTTTCTGGATCATCAGCCCTTGTTCTTGTAGGTGGCTTCAATCTGCTGGACATCTGCTGGGAACTCAATACAGCTGAAAAAAGGCAGTCCAGGAAATTTTTAGAGTTTGTGGAGGACAATTTTTTGTCATAGCTGCTGAGTGGGCCCACCAGGAGAGGGACTATGTTAGATCTGTTGTTTGTAAATAGAGATGGGCTGGTGGGAGATGTGGTGGTTGGAGGCCGCTTGGGGCACAGTGATCATGAAATTATAGAATTCTTGATATTTGGTGAAGTCAGGAGGAACACTAATGAGACTTTTACATTGGACTTCAGAGGGCAGACTTTGGCCTACTTAGGAGATTTATTCAGAGAGTTCCTTGGGAAGCAGCCCTTGAAAACAAAAGAGTTCAGGAAAGGGGGTGTGCTTTAGAGATCTCGAGGGCACAGGAACACACTGTCCCTGTGTGCTCAAAGACAAGTCGATGAGGCAAACACCCTAGCCTGGATGGGCAATGAGGTTTTGAAGGAACTTAGGAATAAAAAGAGGATGTATCATCTTTGGAAGGAGGGCCAGGTCTCTCAGGAAGTATTTAAGGTGCTTGCTAGGGCATGTAGGAAATAAATTAGGGAAGCCAAAGATCAGTTTGAACTTCAAATGGCAGCTTTTGTAAAGGATAATAAACAATATTTTTACAAATATATCAACGGTAAAAGGAAGGGTAAGACCAACCTTTGTTCTTTATTAGATGTGGAAGGGAATTTAATACCTGCAGATGAGGAGAAGGCAGAGGTGCTTAATGCCATTTTTTGCCTCAGTTTTTAGTGAGAAGACGATTTGCCTTCAGGACAACTGTCCTCCTGGGCTAGTTGTAGGTGCCAGGAAGCAGAATGGTGCACCCATTTTCCAAGAGGAGGCAGTCAGAGAACTGCTGAGATACTTGGATGTTCATAAATCCATGGGACCAGATGGGATCCACCCCAGGGTGATAGGGAGCTGGCAGATGAGCTTGCCAAGCCATTCTCCATCATTTACCAGCAGTCCTGGCTCACTGGTGAGGTCCCAGATGACTGGAAGCTGCCCTATGTGACACCCATTCACAGCAAGGGTGGGAAGGAGGATCCTGGTAATTCCAGGCCAGTCAGCCTGACCTCAGTACCCAGTAAGGTCATGGAACAGTTCACACTGAGTGCCATCACACAGCACTTCCAGGATGGCCAGGGTGTCAGACCCAGCCAGCAGGGGTTTAGGAGGGCTAGGTCGTGTTTGATCAACCTGGTCTCCTTCTATGACCAGGTGACCTTCCTGGTGGATGCAGGAAAGGCTGTGGATGTGGTCTATTTGGACTCCAGCAAGGCCTTTGGCACTGTCTCCCACAGCACACTCCTGGAAAAGCTGCAGCCCACGGCTGGGACAGGAGCACTCTGTGCTGGGTTCAGAACTGGCTGGATGGCCGGCCCAGAGAGTGGTGGTGAGCAGTGCTGCATCCAGCTGGGGACAGTCACCAGTGCTGTCCCTCAGGGCTCTGTGCTGGGCCAGCTCTGTTCAATATTTTTATTGACCACATGGATGAGGGGATTGAGGCTTTCATTAGTAAATCTGCAGATGGCACTAAGCTGGAAGCGTGTGTCCATCTGTTGGAAGGTAGGAGGGCTCTGCAGGGACACCTGGAATGGTTTCCAGTAAGATGAAGTTTAACCAGTCCAGGTGCCAAGTCCTGCATTTTGTCCACAATAACCCCCTGCAATGCTCTAGGCTGGGGACGGCGTGGCTGGACAGTGCCCAGGCAGAAAGGGACCTGGGGGCACTGGTCGACAGCAGGCTGGACATGAGCCAGCAGTGTGCCCAGGTGGCCAAGAAGGCCAATGGCTCCTGGCCTGGATCAGGAATGGTGTCGCCAGCAGGAGCAGGGAGGTCATTCTTCCCCTGTACTTGGCACTGGTGTACTTGGCATTTTTCCCCTGTACTGGCACCATACCTCGAGTGCTATGTCCAGTTCTGGGCCCTCCCACTTAGGAGGGACATGGATGGGCTGGAGTGTGTCCAGAGAAGGACAACAAGGCTGGTGAGGGGTCTGGAACACAAGTCCTGTGAGGAATGGCTGAGGGAGCTGGAATTGTTTATCCTGGAGAAGACTCAGAGGTGGCCTTATCACTCTCCACACTCCCTGAAAGGTGGTTGCAGTCAGGTGGGGGTCGGTCTCTTTCTCCTCACAACTGACAGAACCAGAGGACAGTGTCTGAAGCTGCACCAAGGGAAATTTAGGTTGGATATTAGGGAAAAAGTATTTTATGGAAAGGGTGATAAAGTACTGGAATTGTCTGTCCAGGGAGGTTGTGGAGTCACCATCCTGGGATGTGTTTGAAAAAAGACTGGATGTGGCACTCAGTGCCATGGTTTAGCTGAGGTGGTGTTAGGGCATGGGTTAGACTTGATGGTCTTGAAGGTCTCTTCCAACCCAGCAATTCTGTGATTATGTGACATCACAGACCAGGTTGTGACATCATATAGTTGGCTGTGACATCCCTGGTTTATTATGTGACATCACAGAGCAGGCTGTGACATCAGAGCATGCCTGTATGACATCACAGAGCAGAGCAAGCTGTGAGGTCAAAGAGTGTGCTGTGACATTATAGGGTGGCTGTGTTCCATCACTGAAGGTGTTGTGACATCACAGGATGGGTCTGTGAGCTCACAGAGGTGCTGTGTGACATGTTGAGTTCTGCCACCACAGAGCAGGCTGTGACATCACAGAGCAGGCTGTGACATCACAGAGGAGGTTATGATGTCACAAATTCGGCTGTGACATTACAGGCTGGCAGTGTGACATCACAGAACGGGCTGTGAGGCCACAGAGAAGACTCTGCCATCATAGGAAAGGGCTCTGTGACATCACACAGCAGCTGTGTGATGTCACAGAGAAGGCTGAGACAATACAGAGTGGGTTGTGAAATCACAGAGCTGACTGTGAAATCACAGAGCAGGCTGTGACATCACAGCGAGGCTGCATAACATCACAAAGGTGGCTGTGACATCATAGGGCTGGCTGTGACATCACAGGGTGTCTGTGACATCACAGGCTGGGCTGTGACATCACAGGGCAGATTTTGTGACGTCACAGAGCAGACTGGGACCTCAAAGAGCAGGCTGTGACATCACAGGGCACCTGTATGAAATCACAGTTGACCTGTTACATCTCAGAGTGGGCTGTGTGACATCACAGGGGCTGTGTGAGGTCACTGGGGAGGTCACTCCACCCCAGCCCCCCCCTCCCAGTTCCCCCAGAGAAGTCCAACGCTGCTCGTGCACAGCGGGGTCCCCTGTCCCCCGGGTCCCCCCGCCCCCGGCGCCGCAGCCTCCCCCGGAGGATGTTCCACGAGATCGACCCCAGAGCCTGACACGGGGACGGGGGCTGGGGCTGTGGGGGGTGGGACAGGGGGACAGGGACCCCCCCGGCAGCGTCCCCGTGTCCCCCAGGGCCAGAGTCTGGGCCAGGGCTCCTTCACCCTGTTACCAACGAGGGCTTGAGAGCGCTGAAAAGTCCCCAGCAAGGGATCAGCAAAAACCAGATTTAATATTAAGTGACAGCACCGCAAAGTTCCTTGGCAAGAGTCACTCTGCTCCTGACTGGACACTTCAGGCACACCAAGGAAACAAAGAAACAACAAAACCAAACAAAATCCAGGCAATCAAACCAGAAATTAGCTGAAACCTGGGGCTTTCATTCCTATGGAAAAGAACTGTCCTTCTTGTCCAGGTGCCCATGGCCAGAATTGGGATTTCACCTCACACACTGCCTGTTGTGACAGACTGGAGGAGATTGTTGGCTGGAAACATTTCATGTGTGGGGGAGGAAGGGGCAGGTCCAGCCTTGCCCTGCTCTGGAACCCCAGCCCTGCCCTGCCCTGGAACCCCAATCCCCCCAGAGCCTCTATCCCAGCCCAGCAGTGTCTGCCAGTCCCTGGCACAGCACAGGCAATGCTCCACAGCCACCTCTGGAGCCCCCAGCCCAGCTCCTGAGTGACCAAATGACCCCAAGTCCCACCTGGGGGAAGGGCCCAGGAACACCAAGGGGTATTTATGGCTGAGCACAAGGCAAGCACACATCTTGACCCTACCTCCTCTTGGAATTTCTATCTGAACACTGCTGGAATCCAGGAGTTGGTAGCTCTGTGTGTGTGTGCTTCTCTGTATATTTTTTTGTCTTTTTGTCTTTCTCTCTTTCTGTCTTCTACTTCCATCCACTTGCAAATGTTGATTAACTTAAAACTGAACAGGCTTAGAGTTTGTGAAGTGAATGGGCCAAGGTAATGCTCTGAGAAGTGTTTTTTGTTCATTGAATGTCGTATTAAACCTTTTGCCAAATTTCTCTGATCTTCTAAAGTTGCCAGTAAAGGCTGTTTTGTTGTTTGGAGCCCCTGAGAATCTCTTGTTGGTATTTCTCCAGTGCATCCAACTCAGAGGACACAAACAATTGTAATTCCCCTTAAATGTCTCCTTGAGAGAGTTGTTTGGGGGATGGGAGTCAGGGCTTGTGTGTGCTGCTTGGCACAGCCCAGGCAGGGTTTTCACAGCCACATTCCACACTCCATTTCCCAGCTGGAGCCGCTGGTGCCTCTGAGTTCTGCTGCCCCAGCCCCAGGGACGCTCTCCTTGTCTGCCCATTCCCCCATGGTCTCTTGGCAGGGATGGCCTCAGTGGGGGCTGCTGACATCCTCAGCAACTTGGAGGCTGCTGCTGAATTTTACTGCTCCAGAGGCTTCTTCAGCCTTCAGCTCTTCAGTTCAGGAATTCAGTGTCCCAGAGCTCATTAACTTTCAGAACAGATTAACAAGCCAAGCATCTGGGAATAATGTAAGTGTTCAAATAATTTGTGGTTAATTAGAGCAATTTCAGAAGCCCCTTCAAATTGAATACTCTACATTTAAAAAGACAGTGAGAAAAGATATTTTGGTCCTGTTGTTTTTTTTTCCCCTGGTAATACACTGATATGTACAATCTCCAACTGACACTGAATCCAAGTGCCTCCTCATGCAGTTGGAATAGATATGAAAATCAAGACCCTTCATGGCTGACAATCAATCAGACTCTGTCCCTACCCCCACCCCACCATCTCCCCCATCCAAGCCCTGGCACTCAGAGCAGCCTTGTGCAAATCTGAGCTCCCTCCAGCCCAGGCTGCACCTGCAGGTTTCAGCTCCTTGTCTCCCAGTCTCACCTGCTTTCCTTGGAGAAGGAGCTGCTCCAGACACAGAGGGATGTTCATTTCTTGTCAGCCAACAAAGCCAAGGGAAGGAACAGCTCCGTCAAATGCAAAAGTCATTCCTCTGCTGGCTATTAAATCCACTTTGCACAGCAGACATTCTCAGAGCAATGGAAAACACCTTCTGTGCCCAGCACAGATCCCAAGGCCCCCCAAACCCTCCCTGCCCTGATTCTGCCCCGATTTGCTCTTTGCACACAGGAGTCACAGGCTGAAGTCAGGAGCTCCCTCCAAGCCCAGAGAGAGGAAAAGAGGGAAAGTGGATGAAGAGCTCTCCTGTGCAGAGCCAAGGTCCAAGTGTCCCTGCAGTGGGAACCACAACTCATCAGGTTTGTATCCTTTGGGCTCAGGGATGGTGACACTCTGAGGCACAGAAAGGTTTCCTGCCAACAAACACAAGTTGAACATTTGAACAGTTTAATAACCATCACAGCTCTTCCCTCAGCTCTCTGTGATGTCCCAGCAGCATCTGACATGTCCCCCATCCCCAAGGAACTTCTGTACAGGAACAGTTTTAGACAAAGACACAAGAAAATGTAATTCTATGATAGATTTGAAAATACTAAGATATAATTCATATTTATTTGAACTTCAGAAAGATTGGGCCACTCCCTGATGTGCAAAACAGTGAATCCAGTCCGTTGAGAGACATTTCAATGACCAGAAAGCATCTGGAGGGGGAAATCTGGGTGCAACGGGAAGTACATAGATCCACCTGGTCTAGTGCAGAGATGTCCTTAGACATGGCCATTTCAACAGGAGAACTGGAAACACCTGAAGGAAGAGGGACAGGAAAGAATAAACAGAATATTGGTGACACAAGGAGACAGGAAGATCAGTATTTCTTGTCATTCTGCCATCAGTACTTCAGAAAATTGCTGTTACTTAAAAGTACAGAAGTGACACAGATACTAAAAATGTGCTTGTATAATATGAAATGTACAAGTACTAAAACCTGTGCCCCTTTCCAGGCAGACACCAGCTGTGTGCCCATGACCAGGCAGTGCCACTCGTGCCCTGAGGTGCCGAGCTGGGATTGGATCTCTCAGAGAGGAGCTGAGGGAGAGCAGAGCACCTTGCAAGCTGCAGGTCCCTGCCAGCCCCGCAGGGCTCCTGTGCCATCAACATCTGCTCTGCTCCAGCCTGAAACAGGGCCCAGCATGGTGCCGGGACCATCAG
The DNA here is from genome assembly GCF_031753505.1 of Anomalospiza imberbis. Taxonomy (NCBI): domain Eukaryota; kingdom Metazoa; phylum Chordata; class Aves; order Passeriformes; family Viduidae; genus Anomalospiza; species Anomalospiza imberbis. Next base: position 199,673 of record NC_089712.1, on the reverse strand, counting down.
AGAGCTGAGGTGTGTGCTGGAATTCAGTGCCCTCCCCATGGCGCAGCAGCCCTGCATTTCCCTGCTCCAGCCTTGGTCTCCAGCACAGCCACAGAGGCTCTTTGGGCTCCTGAGTGTTCCTGCTGTGTCCACGCCCCCAAGGGCACAGAGCAGCCTCCTCTCTCGGGCACTTGCCTGTTTTCCATGCCTTGCACAGGCGCTGGCCCTGCCCCACAAGGCCTGGGCTGAGTCCTGCCCTGCACGCTCAGCCAGGCTGGGATGGACACTGATGGTTTCTGTGCCAGGCTCTCTGAGCCCAGCCCAGCTCCCTGCAAGCTCTGCCAGCTGCCCTGAGCTCTGTGCAGCACCCAGGGCCTCTCCCCAGCACAGCCCAGCCGGCTCTGGCCCCACAGCTCTGCTCAGCCCAGGCTGCTCTGGCCACTGGCCCCACGGCCTCAGCCCCTGGCCAGGGTGTTATGAATGAGCACAAGAGGCTATCTATGCCAATTAGTGAAATTTATTGATTACAGTCTATGTATGAGAGCAGAAGCAAAAACAGCGCTGGACGGCAGGGGAGTCAGCGCTCCGCCAACAGCCGCGCCGCCCCCCCCCCAGTCCGTCTCCTTTTATCCCGCCGTCTTTCCGGATACGCGCCAGTATGATCTGCGCCTGCGCCCCCCGTTGCTAGGTGGTCGTTCCTCTGCCTCTTGGTGGTCGCGGGATGAAGGCGCCTCCTCCTCCTCACGGTTGTCCTTGGAACCTGGGGATTTTCTCAAGCACATATCATTGCAGCATAGGTCCGCCCACATGCCTTTGCGGTTACACATTTACAGAACAAACTGACCTCAGTCTGTTTCTTATCTCAGCCTGTTTCTTGAAACATTTCAGTACGAACAAAAAGGTCATTTTCTTACAATTCCCCCCCTTTTTCTTTTTTAACCTTCTTTTTGTTCGTTAAAGCGGATTAGTTCTTTCCTGCTAAGTTCTAAGTAATCTTCACCCGCCTCCCCTGTAAGGGGTTCATATTTAGTATGAATCATCAGCAAATGGGCTGCTTCTAAACGGCTCTTCACTACGGCTACTACTTTATTAAGAATACAGGGGCCAAAGGTTAACGCCGAAATCAGTAAAATTACAGGTCCTGCAATTGTGGATAAGAGAGTTGTGAGCCAAGGGGAGTGAGTAAACCAGGTCTCGTACCAGCTTTGCTGGGACTCCCTCTCTTTCTTCCTTTGCTCAATTTGCTTGCGTAGCTCTGCCATAGTATCTATTACAATACCAGTGTGATCTGCGTACGTACAACATTCTTCCCGCAAGGCCACGCATAGGCCCCCTTGTTGTAAAAACAGTAGATCCAATCCCCTCCTGTTCTGTAGCACAACCTCAGATAATGATCTGACCGATTTTACCAGCCCATCTATTGCCTTCTCTATTCTGCTTAAATCCTCGTCTACTGAGATGCGCAAATTTCTCATACCTTGCTGTTGATTTACCAGGGAGGCTACTCCGGTCCCAATCCCAGCTCCCCCAACGCTTAACAATACAGCTACAGTGAGAACCGTCAAGGGCTCTCTTTTTACTAGGTGGTGCTCAGGAGTCATCTGATGTTCTAATACATAGTCCCTGGGGTGGTATGATATGCGGGGGACTATTAGTACTTGTATACAATAGTCTGAATCCTCATTGAAATGGTCTATGGACAAACAAGGGGTAACTCCGAGGGTGTTACATACCCACTTGGTATTGGGTGCAGGTAAAAGCCATTTGGCTGCTTTATTACCCCCTCTAATGTTGGTTGTTGTGTTGCATAAATGCTGCATATCCACAGGCACTTTTCCCACACATCTCCCTTTCCCGCTTACTTGTGCTAAGGTTACTCCTGGGGTCTTATCTTCTTTCTCTTGTTTCCACAAGCATTCTTTAGGGTTTATTCCGTTCACTCTTCTAGCTTTGGCGGAAATTCCTATGGCCTCATAAAAGGGAGGGTTTATCATATAGCAGAGCCAGCACCCCTCGGTGAGATTTGGATAGGTATGATTTAGGACAGTAAAGGTGGCTTGCATTACTTCCCACAATGCCGTATATTTTTTAGTAGGCACCTGCTGACCTGAACCAGTAGTGTTTTCAAGGGTATTCCCCGAACTTTTGTTACCACCTGAATATGCTTCTTTAACGCCTAATTTTCCATTTATTGCTGGGTTCGGACCCACCGGGCTGGGATCATGGGGAATCGGCTCTTTTTTTTTTTATCTGGATTAAATTTCCCAAGTCTGTTCCCTCTTGCCAATGTCTAATTCCCCAAGTTTTTCCTACCAACCATCCCACGTCATCAGGTTGGGTGACATTGAAATAAAAATGCGTGCAGTTTCCCCAACACTTGTCAACCTTCCCTACACAACCAGGAATCCATGCCGCAGGCTTCTTACATCCGAAAGGGCCATAACTGACCTTCAAGTACTTGTCAGGTCCTCCTCCTGGGGTAAACCCAAATGCTATGGTTTCACATCCCCAATAGGCACAGTAATAATGCCCTGGCCAATGACAGTACGCCTTCCCTGGGTTTGAAGCCGGGCACATATAGAACGATGTTATATTCAAAAGCTTCCCACAAGAGGGAGCTCGGGTCATGTTGCATACTCCTGCAACAAAGTTCGGAGCCCCGGAAGAAATGATAGATTGTAGTTCATGTAGGGTGTCATGAGTCTCCCACCTGCTTAAAGTCCATTTAAAAGGTTCATGCGATTTACAAGCACAAACATGCCATCTTAAGAGCAATATAACTAACTGCAGAGCTAGGTGGAATCCTTTGTAGGATATGGTCATTGGTGACATTAGCTTCTTTTTTTCCCTCAAATTCTCTCTTGTGCTATCTCTCTGTGAGCCTGGTCGGATTTCTATTATACAGGTCGACATTCTCCACTGGATAGAGGGGCATTTCTTTTCCCCACCGTGAGGTATCCCTCTGTCCTGCCTGTCAACTTGGTTGCTACAAGCTACAGGGTAAACCATCTTCTCGACAGCAGGGATATTCTTCAGGGGTTATGCCTTCCCTCTCCCACTTGTATCTTCGAGTATTCCAATTATGCTCTCTTAATTGTGGGATGTCACACCTGAGCTCTTTAAAGAGCTTCCGACACTTGACTATTACTATGTCGGTTAGGAACGGCCCCGAGGGTTCGTTGGAGTGATAGCAATGAAAGTCAGGATTTATTCCTTTTGTATAAATTTCCCACCAGGCAGGGGTACCTGCCTTTAATTCCCGGTTGGCTACTTTCCAATTTAGTACTTCCTGAGTTATTTTACGCTGCACCCTCCAGCAACGCTGACACACGCTTTTAGGAGCCCTTCCCCTCCTACAATGGGTCCACCACCGCTCGTTACAAATTTTGCAAATAAAGCATACAAATGGATAACAATTACAGTCTAGCCAACTACATTTCACTCTAATGTCGTCTTGATTGGCGTGACTCTCTCCAGTCCAAGGTTCCCCTCGGTTCTCTAGTCTTACAGGCCTATAATAAGGTTGATTTGCTAAATCTTCTAAATATTTACAATAACCTGGAGCTTCGGAGTCTCCAATGAGCCACTTCTGCAAATCCCAATTGTTCCCCACCCATAGGTCCTCAAAACCCGCAAGGTCCATCAAAGCTGTGAGTTCTCTCTCTGTAAGGTAAATTTCAAATCTCCTGGTCTCCCTTTAACTCTCCATTCCTTCTTTTGCTGGGATCTAGGTTCGAACTGGGTAGGATCCACTGGTCCTTTAATTCGGCTGGCATGCGTCCATCCTTTTTCTGCTGTTCGGACTGCCGAATCAGTGGTAATTAGGACGAGGTATGGTCCTTCCCACTTCGGAGTAAGTGAATCGTCCCTCCAGCCTCGGACAAGGACCCAATCGCCAGGTTGTACCTGATGTAATACAAGATCTAGTGGTGGTCTTTGAGCCCACATTCCTTTTTCCCATAATTGTTGTTTATATTTCATTAGTATGCTTAAATATTTATTGATGCTTTGATCTGCAATATTCGGATTGGTATGAACTCGTTCAAGGGAATAGGGCATCCCGTATAGCATTTCAAATGGAGATACCCCCACATCAGCCCGTGGCTGAGTTCTAATATTTAGCAATGCCAATGGAAGACACTTTACCCATGACATTTTAGTTTCCAATACTAGCTTAGTCAGTTGCTTTTTAATTTCCCCATTCATCCTTTCTACTCTTCCCGAACTTTGGGGGTGCCAAGGAGTGTGTTGTTCCCATCTTATACCCAGAGTGTCTGCCAGTAATTGTGTTATCTTTGAGGTGAAGTGGGGGCCTTTATCGGAGTCTATGGTCTGGGGAACTCCATATCGGGGTACTATTTCTTCTAATAAGATTCTAGTTACTGTTCGGGCTGTTTCCTTCGCCGTGGGGAACGCCTCCACATAGTGGGTTAAGTGGTCTATTATAACCAAAAGATACTTTACTCTCCCCACCCGAGGGAGTTCGGTGAAATCCACCTGCAGGTGCGCAAAGGGCATCTTTGCCACCGGCCTCCCTCCCAGAGGCAATTTCCTTAAATTTCTCCTATTTACCCGCAAACAAGTTGGACACCCCCTGGTGATGTTCTTTGCCAGGTCATGAAGACCGATGGTCATATATTGAGTGGCAAAGTGGTCTATGAGCCCTTGAGCACCCCAGTGCGTTTTCTGATGCATTTTGTTGAGCATTTGTCGAGCCACTGCCTTCGGCAAGACTTCTCTACCATCATTCAATTGCCATTTTCCTGATATCTCTTTTATTCCCAACTTTTCGAACCTGTCTTGTTCTTCTTTAGTAAACACAAGCTTTTCTTGATAAGCTACTCCCAAATCTCCTGTGGCTTCCCCTGGATTTTTTTGTTTTTCTTTTTTTAAGATGAATATCTGTAGTGCAGCTCTTTTGGCCTCCTGGTCTGCTGCATTATTGCCCCTGCTCCGGTAGTCCATCCCCCGCTGATGTCCCTTAAGGTGGACTATGGCTATTCTAGTGGGGCCCCTCAAGGCTTTTAGGAGGTCCACTATTAGCCTTTGATGCACTAAGTCTTTCCCTTGTGAGTTCATTAAGCCCCTTTCTTCCCACAGTTTCCCAAATGTATGCACTATTCCATACCCATATTTAGAGTCTGTATATATAGTGCCCTCTTTGTCTTTTAGTAATTCTAGGGCTCTCAATATTGCATATAATTCACAGGCTTGGGCAGACCAGGATTTATCTAAGGCACCAGATTCAATTATTTTCAAATTTGGCCCTCCCACTATAGCATATCCCGATTTTCTCTGGCCTTCGATTACCCTAGAGGAACCATCCACAAACAACTTCTCTCCCCCCTCCAGCTCTTCTTCTTCTAAATCGGGTCTAATTTTAGTCTGTTCTTCTATAGTGATTACACAATCATGGGACAAGGTGTCAGTTTCGGGTTCCCCGAAAAGAAACGAGGCTGGGTTTTGCAGGGAAGTGGTTTCTAAAGTGAAATTCGGGGTTTCCAGCAAAATTCCCTCATACTTGAGGAGCCTCGCATCCGATATCCATTTTTCTGCCTTCTGTTGCATTACACCCCGTATATTGTGTGGGGTCAGTACCTTCAGTGTTGCATTGAAAGTAATTTTCCTCGTTTCCTCTACCAGCATCGCGCTTCCTGCAACTATTTGCAGGCAGCCTGGCCATCCTCTACTCACAGGGTCTAAGATTTTTGATAAATATGCGATTGGCTTCCTTTTCCCTGCCCATTCTTGAGTAAGTACCCCATAAGCTACTCCATCTGCAACATTCACAAATAGAAGAAAAGGTCTGTTCAAGTCTGGAAGACTAAGAACTGGGGCATGAACCAGGGTTTCCTTTAGCTCTTGGAATTGGGATTCCTCTTCTTCTGTCCACTTAAGGTGTCCACCCTGGGTCAACTTGTGATACAAAAATTTTGCCTTTCCACTATAATTTTCAATCCATTGTCTACAATACCCAGTGAGCCCCAATATCTGCCTAATCTGTCGTTTGCTTTGTGGTAAAGGAAGGGAGAGGATCGCTTGTACCCGATCCGGGTCGATCCTTTTTTCGCCTTTCTTTAAATAATGCCCCAAGTATTTCACCTCTTCTTCTACAAACTGCAGTTTTGCTTTAGACACTTTTAGTCCTTTTAGTCCTAGGAAATTAAGTAATTTTATACTTTCCCTTCGGACTTTGTCTTCACATTTTCCTGCGATCAGCAGGTCATCCACATATTGAATCAATTTCACTTCTGGGTCTGTATTATAGTCTTGCAAAATTTGCTCCAGGGCCTGTCCAAATAAGTTCGGGGACTCGGTGAACCCTTGGGGTAATACCGTCCACCTTAATTGTTGTCGCCTCCCCGTGTCGGGGTCTTCCCATTCAAAGGCAAAAAAATCCCTACTGGCCTCATCTAGAGGACATGCCCAAAATGCATCTTTTAAATCAATAACACTATACCACTGATTTTCCGGCCCCAGATTACTTAACAGGGTATATGGGTTAGCTACCACTGGGAATCGGGCAATTGTTCGTTTATTGATTTCCCTTAAATCATGCACTAATCGATAAGACCCGTCTGCCTTTTTTACTGGCAGTATAGGGGTGTTGTAGGGGGACATACATGGTTCCAGTAATCCTTTATCTATTAACCTCTCGACCTCGGGCTTCAAGCCTTTTCGTCCTTCTAAGGAAATGGGATATTGCTTTACTCTGACTGGAATTTCAGGGTTTTTAATTTTTACCGTAAAAGGAGTTATTGCCAATTTCCCTACTGTGTCCGGATTATACCAAACCTCCGGATTTATTTCTTTTTCATCCTCCACCCGGAGCGGACAAAGTCTTATCATCAGCTCCTTTTCTACTACCTCAATTCGGATCCCTAATTCTACAATCAAATCCCTTCCCAAAAGATTAAAATCTGTTTCAGGTACCAGTAAAAAGTTTCCCACCCCCATTTTGGTTCCTGATTCCACTATTACTTCTTTAATAACAGGTACCTCAAATGGTTCCCCTTTTGCCCCAATTACGGTAGCAGTGTGACGGGATAGCTCACAACCCGGGGGTAGAAACCGAAGGGTCGACCTTTCCGCCCCAGTATCGACCAGGAATTCCATCTCCTGGCCCTGGGGACCCACTTTTAATTTTATCAAGGGCTCTTTGTGATATCTCTGGGTCCCCATAAAATAGAGCCCCTGACTCCCCTAATCTTCTTTGAATTCCTTCTCATCTCTAATTCTAACCCTACATTCCCTCTTAAAATGTCCTCTCCTGCCACAGTAGTGACAAGTCTTCCCCTCACCCCTTCCTGGCCTATCTCTCCCTTCCATCCCCTTCGGAGGGACCCGCTTCTCTTTCTCGTCTCCCTTCCTGCTTTCACGTACCGCAGCAACCATCATTCTAACTTGTCTTTTGTGTCCTTCCTCCTCTCTCCGAACATACACTTTCTGAGCTTCCCGGAGCAGCTCGGATAGTTCTCTTTCCTGCCAGTCTTCCAATTTCTGCAACTTTTTTCTAATATCATCCCAGGATTTCGACACAAACTGCACCTTGAGAATGGCCTGTCCTGCCGGTTCACCCAACTTTAATCCTGAATAGAGTTGGAGACTCTTTCTCAATCGCTCTAGCCATTCCGTAGGTGTCTCATCCTTCTTTTGCCTATCATTAAATGCCTTATTAATATTCTGGCCCCTTGGAACCGATTCCCGAATCCCGTCGATTAAAATGGTTCGGAAATGCTGCATATTAGCCCTGTGGGCTGCATTTTGATTATCCCAGTTAGGATTCTGGAGGGGCCATTTGGTATCTGCTGGGTCATTAGCATGTCCCGGTGCGGCATCCCAAACTCTCATCCCTGCGGTTCTAATCATATTCCTCTCCTCTGCCGTAAATAGAATGTTTAAAATGGACTGCATCTCCCCCCAAGTATACATATTCGGACCCAAAAACTGATCTACTCTTTCAGCCACTCCCAGGGGGTCTTCTAGCAAACTTCCCATTTCCTTCTTGAAATCTCTAACATCTCCCGAGCTTAGGGGAACAGAGATAAACCCTATCCCCGGTTGTGGCCCTCCCATTGGCATTTCCCTTAAAGGGTACAGTCCGCCTCTCGTTTGACTGCGTGTTACTGGGCCCCCTTCCCTCCGGGAGCCAGAGGGCTGATCATCACCTGAGTCTTCTTCTCCGGATGAGGGGGGTTCATTCGGGGGAGGAGGCGCATTCGGTGGAGGGGCATACGGCGGTGGGATTACTAATGAATCCTCCGCTTGTCTCTTTTTCTTATTCCTTAACTTTTCAGATAATTTATACACAAAAACTTCTGGATGCCCAACCCAGACCTGGGCATAACTCATCTCCTCTGGATTAGGAGGCTTTTTACTGGCCACCCATAAATTCAAGAGTTGCTTTACCCAGTCCTCCGATGACCCAAATATTGGCCAGAAGACTCTCTTGGAAATCTCTTTCCCTCCCCATATTTCTATACAGTAATGTATCATTTTTGCCTTATCTTTTCCCGGAGTTCCAGGGAAGTGTTCCCAATTATTCAGCATGAACCCTAAGGGACTATCCTTAGGAATTGGGGGAAGCTTTACCCCCGCCGGGGAGGGGGATTTACTCTTTCCCTGCCCCATATCCTCCGGAGTGCCTTCAGTCACTCAACAACACAATCGCTTCCCCTGGTTCGTGACCCAGGCCCTCGCGGGCTTAGGGAAATGCACTACTAAGGGTCCTCATTCGCTTGGGGAGTCAGACTGTCAGCTCCCCTCTCACACAACTCACACACTCGCCGCACTCCGGGATCCCACCCCCGCCCGAACGGATTCCGTTATACTCACGCGTCCTGCGTCTTCGTCCGGACTTTGTGCACAAACTTTGAAGGGGGTCTCCTGGGCCCGTTACCCTTCCTTTGCTTCCCTCTCAACGTTTTGGGTTCGTCAGTCGGGACGAAGGGGAAACCCCAAACTGGGCCCACTCAAAGGAGTGGATTTGGGGCGCCTCCCCCAGAGAGGGGTTCCCCAGGTCCACGATCCGAGTCACGGCACCAAATTGTTATGAATGAGCACAAGAGGCTATCTATGCCAATTAGTGAAATTTATTGATTACAGTCTATGTATGAGAGCAGAAGCAAAAACAGCGCTGGACGGCAGGGGAGTCAGCGCTCCGCCAACAGCCGCGCCGCCCCCCCCCAGTCCGTCTCCTTTTATCCCGCCGTCTTTCCGGATACGCGCCAGTATGATCTGCGCCTGCGCCCCCCGTTGCTAGGTGGTCGTTCCTCTGCCTCTTGGTGGTCGCGGGATGAAGGCGCCTCCTCCTCCTCACGGTTGTCCTTGGAACCTGGGGATTTTCTCAAGCACATATCATTGCAGCATAGGTCCGCCCACATGCCTTTGCGGTTACACATTTACAGAACAAACTGACCTCAGTCTGTTTCTTATCTCAGCCTGTTTCTTGAAACATTTCAGTACGAACAAAAAGGTCATTTTCTTACAAGGGCACAGCAGCAGCTGCAGCTCAGCCAGGACTCAGCCCCAGCCATGGGGGAAGGGGCTTGGCCAAGGCCAAAGGAGGCTCCCTGGCTGCCCTGCTCCCCTCGGGCTGAGGTGCTGAGAGCTCTGCAGCCCCTGCTGCCATCCCATCTGCCCAGGCCAGCACAAGAGCCCGGCCTTGGTGCCCTCCAGAGCTGCTCCTGCTCCAGGCCCAGGGCCCATCCCAGAGCTGGGGCAGCCACAAAGCTGTCTTCGGGTGACGTTATGGTGCTTGTATCCCCAGTCATGTGTTCTGTTTATGCCTGATATTATGTTCTGCGCCATCAGGACTGACTCTGAAAATGAAGGATTGTTTTGTCTTTTTATCAGCCGGCTCACCTCCCCCCATGGTCTGTGTATAGGAGAGGCTTGGCTTGCTTGCTTGCTTGCTTTTCGCTTTTATTTTACTTTTGCTTATTAGTTAGTTTAGCTAGGCTAGGCAGTCCAATTTTTACCCTGGATTGTTTTTTTTCCTCCTTCCCTTTCCCTTTCCTGAATAGCATCTGAACCTGCTCCAGACCGGGACCTGGGAAACACCAAGAGACACCGAGAGCCTGCACTTTGTGACCTGCAGCAGCCATCCCCAGCACCGGAGACCGAGAACTGGACAACCACCCCCAGGAGAGACTTTCTGAATTTGTCATCTCTTCAGAACAGTGAAAGAGTTTTGTCATCTGGTGTTGTTTTTGTACTGGGGAGTATTTTGCTTGTTAAATAAACAGGTTTTTTTCCACTACTCTCCGAGGGAGTTCTTCCCAAACCAGGTGGGGAAGGGGCCGTGAAGGTTTGCTTTCTGGGGGCTCCTTCCGGAGGTCTTCTCCCAGATTTGCCCTAATCTAGGACAAACTAATCTGTGCCCATTTCTGGTCATTCTTCTCTGATGGGGATGGAGCCTCAGCCACTTGGAGGTTGCTGATGAATTTTACTACTCCAGAGGCCTATTCTTTCTTGAGCTCTTCAGTTCAGGAATTCAGTGAGAAAGGCTCATAAAGATTTGTTTAAAACTTCCAAACAAGAAAAGCCCATGGGAATAATTGAAGTTTTCAATTCTTCTGTGATGAATTAGTCAGATTTCAGTAGTGTATTTAAAGTGAAAATACTGTTTTGCAAACTATGCAGAGAGAACTGTTTTGTCGTTTTCTATTCCAGTTTTTCCTGTTTAGAGATGGATATCAGCAATGTCCAATTGATTTTGACCCCCAGCACCTCCTAATGCAGTCTGAATTAATGTGTAAATCAAGACCCTCCATGGCTGACAATCAATAACACTTTGTCCCCAACCCCTCCCCACCATTTCCCTCATCCAACCCCTGGCACTCAGAGCAGCTGAGGAATGGAGTCACACCCAGGGGTGTCCCCAGGGCTCAGGATTGGGGCCAGGTCAGTGAAATCTCTTTATTGCTGATCTGGACGAGGCCATCGAGGGCACCCTCAGGCAGTTCCCAGGTGAGCCCAAGCTGGGTGGGAGTGTGGCTGTGCTGGAGGGCAGGAAGCTCTGCAGAGGGATCTGGACAGGCTGGAGCCATGGGCCCAGGACAACTGGATGAGGTTCACCAAGGCCAAGGGCCGGGTCCTGCCCTGGGCTCACAACCACCCCAAATCCCTGGCCATGCCCTGCCCCTGATCCCCACAGCCTGTCCTGTTTCCTTCATCCCTGCATTGCCAGGGACTTTCTGGGACAAGGGAGCTCTGCTCTGGGGATGGAGGGAGGTCCAAGCGCCACCGCTGGAGTGGGAACCACAACTCATCAGGTTTGTGTCCTTTGGGGGTCAGGAACTGGTGAGACTCAGAGGCACAGAAAGTTTCTCTTCATGGCCAACAGACCATGGTTGAACAGGACACAATTTAATAACAATCCCACTCTTCCCTGAGCTATGTGTAATGTCCCAGCAGCATCTGATGAGTCCAGCATCCATAAGTGATTTTCATACTAGAACTGATTTTAGACAACCGTGGTTCTGTGATAGAAATAAACACAATTAAGTTCTTGTATCAGGATGATTGTCCTGCAGTGGGGGCAAAACAGCTCAAACAATTCCTGATTTGCAAAGCTGTCAGTGGTGGATGGCGAAGAGATGTCACAAAGCCCTTTTCTATGATGGCAGAGTCTTCTCTGTGGCCTCACAGCCCGTTCTGTGATGTCACACTGCCAGCCTGTAATGTCACAGCTGACTTTGTGGCATCACAACCTCCTCTACGATGTCACAGCCTGCTCTGTGATGTCACAGCCTGCTCTGTGATGGCAGAACTCACTTAACATGTCACACAGCACCTCTGTGGGCTCACAGACCCACCCTGTGATGTCACAACACCTTCAGTGATGGAACACAGCCACCCTATAACGTCACAGCACACTCTTTGACCTCACAGCTTGCTCTGCTCTGTGATGTCATACAGGCATGCTGTGATGTCACAGCCTGCTCGGTGATGTCACATAATTAAACCAGTGATGTCACAACCTGGTCTGTGATGTCACAGAATCACAGAATCACAGAATTACTGGGTTGGAAGAGACCTTTAAGGTCATCAAGTCCAGCCCATGCCCTAACACCACCTCAGCTAAACCATGGCACTGAGTGCCACATCCAGTCTTTTTTTAAACACATCCCATGATGGTGACTCCACCACCTCCCTGGACAGACAATTCCAGGAATTTATTACCCTTTCTATAAAAAACTTTCTTCCTAATATCCAACCTAAATTTCCCTTGGTACAGCTTAAGACTGTGTCCTCTAGTTCTGTCAGTTGTTGTGAGGAGAAAGAGACCGACCCCCATCTGACTGCAACCACCTTTCAGGGAGTGTAGAGAGTGATAAGGTCCCCTCTGAGTTCTCCAGGATAAACAACTCCAGCTCCCTCAGTCGTTCCTCATCGGGTTTGTGTTCCAGACCCCTCACCAGCCTTGTTGCCCATCTCTGGACACAGACTAGGTCCTCAATTTCCCTCCTAAGTTGGGGAGCCCAGAACAGGACACAGCACTCGAGGAACGGTGCCAGTACAGGGGAAGAATGCCAAGTACACCAGTGCCAAGTACAGGGGAAGAATGACCTCCCTGCTCCTGCTGGCCACACCATTCCTGATCCAGGCCAGGAGCCATTGGCCTTCTTGGCCACCTGGGCACACTGCTGGCTCATGTCCAGCCTGCTGTAGACCAGTGCCCCCAGGTCCCTTTCTGCCTGGGCACTGTCCAGCCACACCGTCCCCAGCCCATAGCATTGCAGGGGGTTATTGGGGCCAAAATGCAGGACTGGGCACTTGGACTGATAAAACTTCATCCTTTTGGCCTCTGCCCACCCATCCAGCAATTCCAGGTGTCCCTGCAGAGCCCTCCTGCCTTCCAACAGATGGACACACGCTTCCAGCTCAGTGTCATCTGCAGTTCTACTAATGAAAGCCTCAATCCCCTCATCCATGTGGTCAATAAAAATATTGAACAGAGCTGGCGCAGCACAGAGCCCTGAGGGGCAGCACTGGTGACTGTCCCCAGCTGGATGCAGCACCGCTCACCACCACTCTCTGGGCCGGCCATCCAGCCAGTTCTGAACCCAGCACAGAGTGCTCCTGGCCCAGCCGTGGGCTGCAGCTTTTCCAGGAGTGTACTGTGGGAGACAGTGCCAAAGGCCTTGCTGGAGTCCAAATAGACACATCCACAGCCTGTCCTGCATCCACCAGGAGGGTCACCTGGTCATAGAAGGAGACCAGGTTGATCAAACACGACCTAGCCCTCCTAAACCCCTGCTGGCTGGGTCTGACACCCTGGCCATCCTGGAAGTGCTGTGTGATGACACTCAGTGTGAACTGTTCCATGACCTTACCAGGTACTGAGGTCAGGCTGACTGGCCTGGAATTACCAGGATCCTCCTTCCCACCCTTTTTCTGAATGGGCATCACATAGGGCAGCTTCCAGTCATCTGGAACCTCACCAGTGAGCCAGGGCTGCTGGTAAATGATGGAGAATGGCTTGACAAGCTCATCTGCCAGCTCTCTATCACCCTGGGGTGGATCCTATCAGGTCCCATGGATTTATGAACATCCAAGCAGCTCAGCAGGTCTCTGACTGCCTCCTCTTGGATAACAGTGTCCCACTCTGCTCCCTGACACCATCTACCAGCCCAGGAGGACAGTTGTCTTGAAGGCAAATCATCTTCTCACTAAAAACTGAGGCAAAAAATGGCATTAAGCAACTCTGCCTTCTCCTGATCTGCAGTTTCTAAATTCCCTTCCACATCTAATAAAGAACAAATGTTGGTCTTACCCTTCCTTTTACTGCTAATATATTTGTAAAAACATTTTTATTATCCTTTACAAAAGCTGCCATTTTAAGTTCAAACCGAGGTTTGGCTTCCCTAATTTCTTTCCTACATGCCCTAGCAAGCCCCTTAAATACTTCCTGAGAGACCTGACCCTCCTTCCAAAGATGATCCATCCTCCTTTTATTCCTAAGTTCCTTCAAAACCTCCTTTCCCATCCAGACTGGACGTTTGCCTTGTCGGCTCATCTTTCAGCACACAGGGACAGTGTGTTCCTGTGCCCTCGAGATCTCTGTTTTGAAGCAGACCCACCTTTCCTGAACGCCTTTGTTTTTAAGGGCTGCTTCCCAAGGAACTCTCTGAATAAATCTCCTAAGTAGGCCAAAGTCTGCCCTCTGAAGTCCAATGTAAAAGTCTCATTAGTGTTCCTCCTGACTTCACCAAATATTGAGAATTCTATAGTTTCATGATCACTGTGCCCCAAGTGTCCTCCAACCACCACATCTCCCACCAGCCCATCTCTATTTACAAACCACAGATCTAACATAGTCCCTCTCCTGGTGGGCTCACTCACCAGCTACGACAAAAAATTGTCCTCCACAAAATCTAAAAATTTCCTGGACTGCCTCTTTTCAGCTGTATTGAGTTCCCAGCAGATGTCCAGCAGGTTGAAGTCACCTACAAGAACAAATGGTGATGATCCAGAAACATTCTCTAGCTGCTTATAGAATGAGTTGTCCACCTCTACTTCCTGGCTGGGTGGATGATAACAGACTCCCTGTAGGATGTCAGCCTTGTTGGCCTTCCTTTAATTCTTACCCATAGACATTCAGCTCCATCTTCATAAATTTCAGTACTTATGGTGTCAAAAGCCTCCCTAAATGTAAAGGGCCACCCCTCCACCTCTTCTCCCTTTCCTGTCTCTCCTGAAGAGCTTGCAGCCATCCAGTGCAGCGCTCCAGCCATGTGAGTCATCCCACCCTGTTTCTGTGATGGCAATTACATCACAGCTCTGCTGCTGCACCATGGCCTCCAGCTCTTCTTGTTTGTCACCCATGCTGTGTGCATTGCTGTACATGCACCTCAGCTGGGCTGCTGATTTCACCCCTAACTCAGGCTTACCACCCACGAGCCTGCTTCCAGGCAACCCAGCTGCATCTCCCTCCCCCTTCAGAACGAGTTTAAAGCCCTCTCAAAAAGTTCTGACAGTTCATGAGCTAAAATTCTTCTGCCTTTCTAAGGAAGATGGAGCCCGTCTGGTCCAAGCAGGCCAGGTGCTGTAAAAGTTGCCCCATGATTAAAGAATCCCAAATTTGGCCAATGACACCAACCCTTGAGCCACTCGTTGATAATGTGAGCTCTCCTATTGCTTTCAGCGTTTTTCTCAGACTCCAAAGGGACTGAGGAAAAGACTGTCTGTGCCCCTGTCCTATTAACCACCTGACCCAATGCCCTAAAGTCCCTTTTAATTGCCCTGACACTCCTCTTTTCAATCTCATCACTGCCAGCCTGGGGTATCAGCAGTGGGTAATAATCAGAGGGCTGAATCAGCCCAGGCAGTGTGTCAGTCATATCCCGTACCCGGGCTCCAGGGAGGCAGCAGACCTCTCTGTGGGGTGGGCCTGGTCGACATATGGGGCCCTCTGTTCCCCTCAGGAGGGAGTCACCCACCACGATTACCCTTCTTTCCTTTTTGATGTTAGAGGTGCTGATCTGTCTCACAGGTGAATCATCATTAGGAGACTCACTGGGCAGATAATTTTCTTCTAAAACATCTGGCTGACTCTCCAGATCCAGGGGATCATACCGAATCTGAAGTGGCACCTGGCTTGGGAGAGGGAGTTGGGAGGGATTTTATTATTACCTCCTCGAGTAGGTACCCACTCCCACTCCCCTTCATCAGCCAGGTGTCCTTCTATAGCCTGACAGTGGGAGGAGTGGGAGACAGCGGGAACCAAGGAGAGCATTGCTGCCCTGCCAGACCTCATGGAACCAAGGATCCATTGTGACACTGCAGGGCCCTGGGGCACCACGGTGCCATTGTGACACTGCAGGGCCCAAGGATCCAAGGGACTTTGTGACACCAGAGGGACACTGTGACACTGGGAGGCCTCATGGAATCATGGACACCATTGGGACACTCTGGGGCCTCATGGAACTGTGGTGACACCAAGTTGTCTGGGGGTGTTGATCTGCTGGAAGGCAGGAGGGCTCTGCAGAGGGACCTGGACAGGCTGGATCCAGGAACCAAATCCAACAAGGTGAGGTTTAACAAGTCCAAGTGCCAGGTCCTGCACCTTGGCCACAACAACCCCTGCAGCGCTACAGGCTGGGGACAGAGTGGCTGGACAGCAGCCAGGCAGAAAGGGACCTGCAGGGACTGATGGACAGCAGGCTGGACATGAGCCAGCAGTGTGCCCAGGTGGCCAAGAAGGCCAATGGCTCCTGGCCTGGATCAGGAATGGTGTGGCCAGCAGGAGCAGGGCAGTGATTCTTCCCCTGTGCTCAGCACTGGTTGGGCAGCACCTCGAGTGCTGTGTCCAGTTCTGGGCCAACCAATTTAGGAAGGACCTGGAGGGGCTGGAGCGTGTCCAGAGGAGGGCAACAAGGCTGGTGAGGGGTCTGGAGCACAAGTCCTGTGAGGAGCGGCTGAGGGAGCTGGGCTTGTTTATCCTGGAGAAGAGGAGGCTCAGGGGAGACAAGGCGGTGTCAGGGCACAGGTTGGACTTGATGATCTCCAAGGTCTTTTCCAGCCTTGCTGATTCTGGGATTCCCTGAAACCACCCTTGGAGCAGTTGCAGGAGGAGCCCTGGGCCTCCTCTTCAGAAGCTCCAGCAGCCCACGTTCCTCAGCTTCTCCTCACAGCCCCAAAGCCCATCCTGTCAGTCCTGCAGAGCCTCTGCAGCCCCTCCTCACTGCCCAGAACAGGCAGCCCCACAGCCAGACACAGCAGCCCAGATGTGCCCCCCTGGTCTGGGGTGCCTCTGGCAAGGGAGCAGCACGAGGCACTGCAGGAGCCTGCAGACAATTCCTGCAGCACCTGTGGGATGATCCTGCTCCCCAAGGGCCGATCCCATGGTGCCAAGTCAGGAACTGGAATGGGGAGTGGGGCCAGAGAGGAAAGGGCAAACAGGGATGGGCTGTTTGCAGGGGAGGGAACAGGGGTGGGCAATAGGAAGAAATTTCAACTAGGAAAGAGAAAACAAAGCAAAGGTGAAGCCAAGGAAATGCTCAGGGCAGTTTGGGGGTGGCTGCCAGGCAGCCCTGGCTCTGAGCAACAGCGTCTGCAGTGGGACAGGAAACTCCCAGCTGATGGGAACAAACTTTCTGGCTGACTGCAGCGGCCAGGACAAAGCTGAGTGGTTTCCCTGGCGTCCCCCAGCCCTTCCTGGCCCAGGGGCTGATGGCATTTGTGCTCCCTCAGGTTCATGTCCCCACAGCAGCACCATGGGGGTGCTCCTGCCTGCTGTGTGCAATGCAAACAGGGGCTCCTGAGCCAGTGCTGCCGTGGCTGTGCCTGCAAGGATGCGGCACCTGTGTGAGCTGGGGGAGAGGCCAGGGCTGCAGAGGGGGGATGTTGTTGGCAGCTCCATCAGGACGCTCTGGGACGCTGCCCTGGGCTGTCCAGCGCACTGGGGATGGATCAGCCCCTGCTCTGCTGCTCCTTCCCGTCTCCCCCAGGGCCCTTGCAGAGCACCAGCCATGCTGTTTGCCCCCAGCCTGCCCACGGCCAGCCTGGGGCTGCTCACGGGGGTTTTCTGTGCTGAGCATTGGCCTGGCTGTGTTTGTGAGAGAGCCTGGGCAAGGAGCCTGGAGCCCCCAGGCCCTGGCCTGAGGCGTCAGCGCTGCCCCAGCAGTGCCCATGGGCTGTCCCTGCTGCAGCCCCGGCACTGCCACCCCCAGGACTGTGCCCGGCCCCGAGAGCACTCAGGCCCTGCAGCAACACCAGGGCCACCAGGGCAGCGGGGCAGGGCCACAGGAGCAGCACTGGCAACACCAAGTGCTGCTGCTGCTGGGCACAGCTGCTGTGCCAGCACTGATCTGCCCCAGCTCTGCACACAGACATTGCTGCTGCAGCTCCAGAGAAGGCAACAAAAGGGCATCTCTGCAGAAAACTTTGCTGGGAGGTCCTTGAGTTCCTTTAAAGCCACCAAGAGGGCAGCCCCTCATTGACACAGTCTGTAGCCACAGGGAAGGTGGAGAGAAGCAAAAGGAGAAATGGCAGAAACAGTGACATTTATTTGTGGACAATATTTAAAAAACAAAACAAAGAAAAAGGACCTCCAAAACAAAACCAACACGATGTATCAAAGATGACTTTTATTACAAGTGATTTGCAGAAATTGGCCAGCAGTTTAATGTTCCTGAAAGCATCCAGTCATCAGTCTCCACACTGCAGCCTTGAGCTCCTGGTTCCTCAGGCTGTAGATGAGGGGGTTCAGGGATGGAGACACCACTGAGTACAGAACAGACACTGACAGATCCAGGGATGGGGAGGAGATGGAGGGGGGCTTCAGGTAGGAAAATGCCCCAGTGCTGATAAACAGGGAGAGCACAGCCAGGTGAGGGAGGCAGGTGGAAAAGGCTTTGTGCCGTCCCTGCTCAGAGGGGATCCTCAGCACAGCCCTGAAGATCTGCACATAGGAGAAAACAATGAACACAAAACAACCAAATGACAAACAGACACTAACTGCAACGAGCCCAAATTTCCTGAGGTGGGATTTGGAGCAGGAGAGCTTGAGCATCTGTGGGATTTCACAGAAGAACTGGCCCAGGGCATTGCCATGGCACAGGGGCAGGGAAAATGTATTGGCCGTGTGCAGCAGAGCATTGAGAAAGGCACTGGCCCAGGCAGCTGCTGCCATGTGGGCACAAGCTCTGCTGCCCAGGAGGGTCCCGTAGTGCAGGGGTTTGCAGATGGACACGTAGCGGTCGTAGCACATGATGGTCAGGAGGGCAAGCTCTGCTGAGATGAAGAAGGCAATAAAAAAGAGCTGAGCAGCACATCCTGTGTAGGAGATGGTGGTGGTGTCCCAGAGGGAATTGTGCATGGCTTTGGGGACAGTGGTGCAGATGGAGCCCAGGTCGCTGAGGGCCAGGTTGAGCAGGAAGAAGAACATGGGCGTGTGCAGGTGGTGGCCGCAGGCTACGGCGCTGATGATGAGGCCGTTGCCCAGGAGGGCAGCCAGGGAGATGCCCAGGAAGAGGCAGAAGTGCAGGAGCTGCAGCTGCCGCGTGTCTGCCAGTGCCAGCAGGAGGAAGTGGCTGATGGAGCTGCTGTTGGACATTGGCTGTGGCTGCACGTGTTGGACATTGCCTGTGGCTGTTCATGGAGAAAGGACAGTGACGAGTCAGGAGAGGCTGCTTGGAGCCAAACCTGGGCCATTCCCTGTAGCCTTTTCCGCTGGGAGACACCCACCTTTGTTCTTGCCCTGGGAAAACCTTCACCCAGGTCCCTGTCTGAGCTCCAGTTGTGCTGGTTGTGTGTGCCAGGAGCAGCCAGGGCTGTGCATGGGAGCTCTCGCGGAGCCATCCCTGCCCCCGTCCCTGGGTTTGTGGCCATGTTGCAGAGGGACAAGGCCAGATATTCAAGATTTGTCAATGGAATCACTCTTAATGCAGAATGGGTTGGTAGCATCTGCACTCACACTTGTAAAGGAATTTCACTCTATTTCTTAAGGAAATAGATGGCACAAGTTTGTTTTAGAAATTGTTTTCCTACCCACACATCATTCCTGGCTCTCTGAGGTCAGAAATCCCCAGCATTCCTGCTGCACTCAGTTTGCCACTGAGAAATGTGAGAGGCAAAGGATTCCCTGTGGCTGAGGGCAGGTGAGGGGCTGGATGGGCTTGTTCCCAACTGCCTTGGCTTTGCACCTTTGTTGGAATCAGAGCACAATCACACTCCCGGGTCACCCTGGGATAAACCAGATCCTGCCCAGAGCAGAGGGATCCCTGAATGTCTCACCCTCTCCAAAGGTCTCTGGGCAAGCTCTCAGCACCCCCTTGTGCCAAGGACACTCACGGCTCCCTTGGCCAACCCAGCAGCATTTCCTCAGCTGTGGCAGCTCTGCACTTCCCCGTGGGACATTCAGGGAACTCCCAGAGGCTCTGGCACAGCTCTGCACCCAGGAGGGCAGCTCAGAGCTGGGAAGGGCACAGCAAGGAGATCCCCGGCTGTGCCTATGATGGGATCTCAGGGAGGGGCTCAGCTCATTCCCCTTTCCCATGGACTGCTTTGCCCACAGCCCCACAGGTCCCAGGGAAGCTTGGACACCCCATTCCCATGGGCAGCCCTGCCTGGCAGGAATGCCAAGGGCAGTGCCTGACTCAGCTGCTGCAAATGCCAGAGCCTCCCTGAGAGCACCAGAAAACACTGACAATATCAGGGGAGTGCAGAAACAGGAGAAGATGTTGTGGTGCTGTGCCTGAGAGGGCAGGGCAGAGACAGCCGGGCACTCAGGACAGTGTTCCCGTGCCCGGCTGTGCCCGGCACCTCCCACACACCAACAGTGCCCTCCTGCCCCAGCACTGCTCTGTTCAGCCCCCTCTGCTTCCCTGAGCGTCTCCCTGGGCCTGGACATTCCCTCCTGAGAGGTGCCTTGTCCCTGCCAGCGCTCACAGAGCCCATCCCACCCTGTGTGCCCTCGGCCCGGCCCTACAGAAACCTGCCTGTGTGCAGGGCCCTGGCTGGGGCAGGGTCTGTGTGCAGCTGGGCGAGGGCAGCTCAGGAGAGCCCTGCTGGGCCCTGCAAAGGTGATGCTGCTGCTGTCCAGGGCTGAGGAGTGGCTGAAGGCCCTTTGGGAGGCTGCCAGCAGTGAGACTGACCACCCAAAGTCACAGTTCCGGAGTCTCTGTAAATGTTCAAACATTCCTTTGATGATCCTGTGTGTCCCTTTCAACTCAGAATGTTCTCTGAATATCTGATTACAATTCCTGCTCTGCTTCTCTCATCCCCAGTGGTCTATAATCAAAAGAGAAAAAAAAACCTTGCAACAGTGTTAGACCAGTAAAGTAAAAACCAGACCTTTATTGGAAGTTTCCAGGTGTCCCAGTGGGGATGAGGCACACCTGGCCCCTTATTTCAACAATTTATTAAGGTTGATTAATTAGGATATTTAAGAGGAACATCCAATAGGAGAGTCAATTGTCCCAGTTACACACCCCTGGCTCAACCCATTGGAGTAGGTCCAAGGGCTTCTTTGCCTTCACTTTTTCTTGTGACTGCTCACATTCTGGTCAAAAACCAAAATGTTCTTCTTGTAGGTCCTCTTCCTGATAATAAGACTATACAGTGTTTCAGGAATGTATTTAGACAGTCAGCTTATTGTTCTAAAATCTAAGAGAAAGGTTAGAAAATATACTAGAGTTAATTAAGGATTATAATTATATTAAGTTTATAATAGTAGTTAAATAGAGTTAATTAAGAGTTAGGTAAGGGTGTGGTAGCACATTTCTCCCACTCTCAGGATTTTTCATAGAGGTGCACAGAGAGAAAGAGAAAACAATTTCTATTTCTACTCCTTGTTTTTCCTATGTAGAATGTGTTTAGAGAATTGTTTACCTGGGGTGATTGCTTGATTAGATTCTAGTGAGGATTGTTTGAGCCTGATGGCCAATCCAATCCACCTGTCTCTAGACTCTCAAGAACAGGATCACAGGTTATTACTAGTTAGATATAGTAGTTAAAGAAAGTAAGTATGTAGTCTTAGTATCTTCTTTTATATAGTATATTAATGTATTATAGCATAGTTATGATAAAGAAATCATTCAGCCTTCTAAACTGATGTTAGACATCATCATTTCTTCCCATTAAGTTTACCTACATTTACAATATAAGGGTTATAGTTCTATAAGTATATAATAGTAATTTACAAAGATAGGAATATATGAAAAATGTATAAAAAGCAAAAATCATTTTGTCATCACCCCAGCTTTCCCACCCAAGCAGGAAATTGAAAACACTCTCAGGAAAGCTCCTGATCTTTACAGCAATCCCAGGTTTACCTTCTTTGGGAAGTGTCCTCTGGAGCTCTGCCCAGGCTGGTCTGGAGCAGGGAGCAGCCCTGCCCCAGCCAGCAACTCTCAGCAGCAGCACCTGCCCAGCTCAGGCTGGCTTCTTCCCCCCACAGCTTCTCTCCAGCGCTGGGAGCAGCTCCCCGGGCCGGCTGAGAGCTGTCCCTGGCAGGCAGCAGAGTCCCTGGCCCAGCACAGCGCCCTGGGCTGCAGGACCCTGCTCTGCAGGACAGCCCTGGGCACCCCTGGCTGCTCTGCACAAGAGATGATCAGAGAATGTACTCACAGGGTCTGTGGGCATTGGGATGTTCCAGCTGTAGGAGATCACTCCAGGAGCTGCAGCTGCATTGTCCTGCAGCCAGAGGTTCCTGTGCCAAGGGCTGCCAGTGATTCTGCCCCAGGCACTTCTCAGCACCTTCCCAGCCCTGACTGATGGAAGCTCTCTGTGCCTCTGTGCTGTGCCCGGGCTGGCTGCAGGCAGTGCCCCAGCCCTGCTGGGCTGGCAGAAGAGCTGCTCATCCAGAGAAATGTGCTTTTGAAGCTCTCCTTGGTTGCCAGGATCACCCTCTGTGCCAGGAGCCCGGCCCAGCTCAGCAGCACAGACACAGCACAAGGACTTTAATGACCCTCTGGGGCTTTGTGCTCAGGCCCTGAACATCAGGCCCTGAGAGGGAGCTGCAGAAACCTCTCCAGAACTCCAAGTCAGAATCCAACTCCAAAGTTTCTTTGACTTTTAATGGGTCCCACTGAGGGACACGACTGAGAAAGTGTCCCCAGGCCCCAGGCAGAGCAGAGAGCTGGAGGCACTGATGACAGGTGGGGACAAAGAGAAGCCAAGTCCTGGTGCCCTGGGGCACAGCAGGCTCTGTGCCACCAAGGGCTGTCAGGAGACACCTTGTCCTGAGGCACTGGGGCCTCCTGGCACAGCCCCAGCCAGGCTGGGCACTGTCAGCCCCTTGTCCTGCCCTCAGCATCCCCCCCTAGCCCACATCCCAGTGGCCTCAAGGATCTGCTGGAAGGAGTCCCTGGGGAGCCTTGCTCAGGAATGGCCCTGGGGGCTCCTTCATGCTTCCAGGGACTGCAGGTTTTTCAAAGCACTTTGGCTTTGGCTTTTGCCTTGGAGTCCCTGAGAGCTTTGTGCAATCATGGCCTCCAATTATCTGCTGTAATTAGTCCCTGGAGAGGCTTTGTCAGGAACAACACTCAGTGGGGCTCATTAATGCTTCAAGGTACTTCAGTTCTTTTCAGGTACTTGGTGTTTCCCTTTTGATCCAGACTCTGAGAGAGGTTGGTGCAATCATGGCCCCAATCATCTGCTTTAAGGAGTCCCTTGAGAGCTTTGTGCTGACACTCAGTGGGGCTCATTGATGCTTTGAGATACTCAAGGAGTTTAAGGTACTTTGGATTGTCCTTTTCACTCTGAGTCTCTGAGAGGTTTTTGTGCAATGCTGGCCTCCATTTCTCTCCTCTAAGGAGTCCATGAGGAGCCTGCGTTGGGGATGGACCACACTGGCACCCATTAATGGCTTGAGAAACTTTGGATTTTTTCTCTGACTTTGACTCCTGGAAAGGTTTGTGCAATCTCCTCTGAGGCCCTGAAGTTCCAGGGCTCAGCTCCAAATGCTCCACGGGGCTCATTAGGATCAAGCAAGTCCTGAGAAGCCATGGCTGTGCCTTCATTTCCCTCTGCTCTAATGTAGTTAATTAAGAAGTTTTCTGCGGGGAGCGGTGGTCTCCAGGACAGTTTGGATGGATGAGAGATCTCTGAAGTCGGGTTGATATATGCTGTTTATTAGAAAGGGCGTGGGTGCAAGGGTCCTGCTTGGAGCTGCCAGCTGCAGCTTGTGGCAGGCCCAGGGGGAGAGGGAGAGAGAAGAATGGGGAAGCGGGACAAAGGAGCCAGGGCAAGGAGCAGGGACCAAGAGAGAGGGGGGGAGAACAGGAACCAAGAGAGCGTCCGGTCCCTCGGGCACACCTTATCAGGGGGCTTCAAGGTGGGCTGGAGCAGGACTTGGGCCAATGGGGTCACAGATACCTGATACTTCAGGGGAGGGCCACAGGTGTGGGATGAACCATACATTGGGGGTGAGACAGAGCATTCCATTTGACCTTTGGACCTATCTGCAGGTGAAGGGCATTGTTTAATCAGAAAGGGGGATTGCTTTCAGCCTGGCTATACTATTGTTTTCCAGTTATTCAGTAGTCAAGGTTTGCTATTTCAAATCTAGTTCTCATCTCAATGTCTGTATTTTCCAAATCTTTTGCCAGGCAATCATATTTATAAGGTTTTCCTATTTCATCTTCCCCAACAGTTTTCCTTTTACAGTTATGGAGAAACATTTCAAAGTGCTTCTAAGAAATATGTATTCCTATTTTAAAGAGTGTCTTTTATTACTGTTCTCTTTAGAGAAGAGCTGATTGAAGCATTCTATGATTGATATTGATGTAGGGCCGCTCCTAAGGAGGTCTGGGCAGGTCAGAGAAGTTTTACCTCTAGGTCTGACCCAGTGTGGACAGCCTTGCCCCACAATCCCCAACCCCATGCAAGAAACAATTTTCACTTTCAATAATTTAAATAGTTTTATTCAGACCTTATCGAAATACAACAGATGAGTGAATAAAGTAAAGAATACAGCGCCAGGACCAAAGGATTCAGTCACCGTGTGCTCATCTACAAAATGGATGTTCTGTCTTTTATACCTCCAGCCCCTCCCAAAGTCTTGTCAATCCACTCCTCCTTCGCTGTCCAGTGGTGGAGATTACTTTCTTACACCTTGATTGGAGCTCAGGCGCTGCCATAGTAACAAACCGACCCTCCCAAATGCCCTGACTGCTGAGGGCATCCCATGATAACAATGCAAGGGGGAAGGGAAAGATAACTATACACCTACACAACTTCTCTTAACATATACTTAATATTCACCCCTTAATTGGGAGAGTCAACCATAGGATTACCCATCTATAACAAACCCCCCTTTTCTTTTTCTATAAGTCATTTTGCTTGAACATTTAAGTAAAATAATTTCTCTCTCTCTTGAATGAGTCATACTAGCATCTGTTGATGTGGGCAAGGACAGCGGGAACAGGAGAAAAATCTCAGGTTTTCCTTAGACACACTTATTTGGAATGGACAAAAGGGCCTATCAGAGGTCCAGGATGGCTTTGACTCCCATCTATCATGCCTATGTGGTTGCTACCCATAGTCAGTGTATCTTAGGGGTCCAGAGGCCAGCTCGGTCTCGCCCTCCAGTCCCTGTTGTATTCAAAGACAGCTGGGGAATGACAGTGGTCCAATATGGCCTTTTGTCCCTACATTACCATGCCTACAGGGTTGCTACCCGCAGCAGGGCTATGGAGTCTTCTTGGTAGCGAAAAAAGGGGTCTTGCCCTCTTTCCTTTGTCTTATTTTCTTAAAGAAGCTGTCCCATTACCTCTTACGGTCCCTTGTGTACTTCCCCTCAACAGGTGCTGGTAATTCTCACCCATTAAAACAGGAAGACATTTCTCAAACTGGTTGGTGGAAGCTTGACTTTGGGCGTCTTGGTGTTTTTCTGGTTGTCTTTCAGTCTCTGCTTGAGATTCAATCTTGTTTCACCGGGTCTGGATGTTATATGTAGTCGATTCTTTGTTTTTTTCCTGCTGGGCCTTTAACTCTGTTGGCATGAGTCCATCTGTGGGCATGAGTCCATCCCCACTCTGCAGTTCACACGGCCGATTCGGTGGTGAGCAGTACCTGAAAGGGACCTTCCCATTGAGGAGTTAAAGGCTGATCTCTCCATGACTTGATCATTCCCCAGTCCCCGGGATTAATATTATGGATTCTGAAACTGAGGTCGTAGTTTGAGGAATTGCCCCTTTATGTCTTAGGCCTTCTAAGGTTTCTGCTATAGACATATTTCTTGGCATTGGCTTCCCCTTCCTCATAGGTGGCAACCCTCTGGGGTGAGGTCAAAAAGGGTAACCCAAATATCATTTCATAGGTTGACACCCCCAGATCTGACTGGGGTTGAGTTCTAAGTCTTAATAAGGACAAAGGGAGACATTTCATCCATGACATTTGGGTTTCAATCATTAGCTTATCTAGAGCTCTTTTAAGAGTTTGATTCATCCTCTCAATGTGACTAGAACTCTGTGGATGCCATGGAGTGTGTAATTCCCATTTACTCCCAGGGTTTGAACAACTTTTTGCAGTATTTTAGAGGTGAAATGAGTTCCTTGGTGTCACGATCCGCTTGTGTGGGGTGTCGTGATGGTTCTTTTCACCGATCCCAAAAGTGCAAAAAGGCAAACAACAAGGGACTATTAGTTAATCACAACAAATGCACCTTTATTAGGGGCCAAAACAGTAAATGCGATAGTGGGGATCTGAAAGGAGATAAAAGGATAGAGAGAGAGAGAAAAGAGGGGGATGGGAATAACTACCAACACAGGCGAGATCCTCAGTGGTCCGGACGATGGGGATCCGTCTGGTCGTGTCAGGGAAGTCTTAAAAATTCTGGTCAACTCAGGGGTCCAGTTATACTCCACGGAGGAAAAAAGAGGGGAACATGCAGGACAATGAAAGTCTGTTGCAATTGCTGCAGGGGAACAAGTGAGCCCACTGAAACCACCGAAGCAGGACAAACACAATGAAGAATAAGTCCACTGAAATTACTGAAGAAGAACAGGTCGTGTCATTAGTGGTTTTCCCCCTCCCTGTGGTAGGGGTCTCAGTCTCAGACCTTAGGAGGAGGGTTTTCCATCTCTGTCCGTCTGTCACAGTGGTAACGGGGCAGATGAGAGGTCTTCAGTGAGGGACCACTAGGGTCACCCCAAAAGTTCATTCAGCTTCAAAAGGAGAGTGGGCAAATATGCAGTAGGCCATTCCTTGCGGGGTTCATGCCATGTCCTTGCCGATTCCTTGCCAAGTCCTTGCCGATTCCTTGCCAAGTTCTTGCCAGGCCTTGTTCGGAACAGGTAACGTAACGGTGCAGCAACTGCACCTGCACTGCCGCTCTTTCCAAGCCGGAACTGTAGGGGGGGAAGGGGTTTCTCCTTGTGGCAATCGGTAGGCAAAAGTGGGTGTCACCAGAGGACACAAGGAAAAATGACGCACCACAGCTTTGGTCACCATGAAGAGACGAATTTATTTTTTCTGACTCCAGTCATTTATAGTTCTCAAAAGGTGCCAGTGGATTGGAAGGTGAACGTGCCACCTCTCCAACAACACTGGACAAACTACCAGTCTATCAAATTTCTCCGCCTCTAAGAAAGAATGCAAAACAATAGGTTGTTTACAGAAAGTGGCGTGAGAAAGTTCTCTAAAAGAATGTAAATTCAGAAGGCTTTAGAAAATCCTAAGAAATCAGGGCGACAAGTGGGGGCTTCAGACGGCCTTACACTTGGTCTGAATTAATACTGTTCACCATCCCATATTGGGGAATGATTGATTCTAGAAGTGTTTTACTCACAACACTGGCATTGGCTTTAACCGTGGGTACCACCTCTACCCAATGAGTCAGGTCACCTACTATCACTAGTAAAAACTTCCACCGTTCTACCTGGGGAAGCTCGGTAAAGTCTACTTGGATGTTTTGAAAGGGCTGTAAGGCTAGTTCTCGCCCTCCCCTGGTGTTTTCCTCATGACCTTCTCATTTACTTGTTGGCATATCTCACACCTTTCAATTACCGGCTTAGCTATCCCAAAAATTCCTATGCAGCCCCAGTCCCTTAGAAATTGATCACTTAGCGCTTGTGTAACCCCAGTGTGTTGTTCCATGTATGCCTTCGAGCATTTTCCTGCCAAGGGGTTTATTCAACATTTGCCTCCAATCTGCTAATCTCCACTTCCCTTTGTTATCTTTCTTGGCTCCTGTTTTGAGGAATTCTTTCTCGTCTGTCTCAATGAATATGCAGACTTCTTCCATTTCTCTCATGGGGGTTAATGCTGTCATTAGTTTTCCTGTCCCTGATTCGGCTGCATTTGTAGCATCTAAATCTGCTAAATGGTTCCCTCGTGCTTCTTGAGTCACTCCTTTTTTATGTCCTTTAACATATACTGCTGCCACTTCTTCTGGTAATTGTAAGGTTTCTAACACTTCTAAAATAAGTTTTTAGTTCCTTTCCCCTTGAATTTAATAGCCCACTGTCTTCCCAAATTTTTCCAAAGGTATGCACTACTCCAAAAGCATATTTTGAGTCTGTATATATTGTTTCTCTTTTCTGTGTGAATATTTCCAGAGCTCACTTTAGGGCATAAAACTCACATGCTTGGGCTGACCAGTTGGAAGGTAACTTTCCTTTTTCTAGGGCCACTAACTCGTCATCTGCTATAGCTCACCCCAATACCCTGTGCCCTGGATTACCCGTGAAAATCCGTCAATGTACAATCGTTTTCCACCTTGGAGTGGTTGATCTGTTAGGTCCTCTCTTACTTTAGTTTGATAGTTTATAACTTCTAGGCAATTATATATTAATTCCTCACCTGGTTTTCCATCTAAAGCTGGGCAGGGTTGAGTTGGTTACTCACGACTAGCTCTAAACCATTATCTATTAAGATGGCTTCATATTTTAGCACTTGGGAATAAGTGAGACATTTCCAAGCCTTTTAGCTGAGGATACTCCTTACTTAGTGTGGGGTATATATTTTCAGTTTTCCCCCAACGGTTAATTTTTTGCTTTATTCTACGAGTGGGGCGCTCGCTGCCACCGCCTGAATGCAGGTTGGCCACCCCCAGCTGACAGGGTCTTGCAGTTTTGATAAATAGGCCACTGTTTTCCTGGATCCTCCCCGGTCCTGGGCTAACCCTCCATGTGCTGCCCCTTTTTCTATATCCACAAACAGATAGAAGGGTTTGTCTAAGGCAGGAAGACTCAGTGCTGCTGCACTGACTAATTTTTGCTTTAAAGCTTCAAAATTTGCTTGTCGTCTTCTTCCCACCTAATCTCTTCTTCTACTAACTTTTCATACAAGAACCTGATGGCCTGCGTGTATCCTTCAATCCATAGCCTATGATATCCCAACAGGCCTAAAAACCTTCTGACTTCTCTCTTAGTTTTTGGTCATGGGAGTGAGGCTATCCCTGCAATTCTCTCAGGGTTCAGCTGCCAGCTCCCTTGACAAATCACGTGTCCCAGGCATTTTACTTCCCTCCCTACAAATTGGAGTTTCCCTTTTGATACTCAAAGTCCTTGGTCCCCCCAAAAATTTACCAGTGCTGTGTTGGATTCTTGAACTTTGAGATACCCTGAGAGGAGCCCAGTGCTCCTTGCTCCCCTGTGCTGACACGTGAGTGTTTGTCTGGTTTTGGGATGGCCCTGGCTGTGTGAGGGGTGCTACGTGGACACGAGACAGCCGGTCCTGTCCCGCTGGGTCCCAGCAGTGCCTCACAGCACTCCTGCACCCACTTCAGCATGCTGGGCAAAGAGAGGTCCTGGAAGCTGAGGCAGCTGATTTTAAGCTTGTGCAGGTGCCTACAGGCCAAGGCGAATGGTGTTCCCTCAGGATATAGCAGTCCTGAGGGGTCTCCCTCATTCAAAGAAATCAGCAGACAAATGCATTGTCAGCCAAAAGCCCTTTTATTGACCTGGCAGGAGGGCAGGGGTCTGCACCCCACTAAAGTGTTTCTCTGCCACATATAAATTTCAGTGGGTTGATGTCGGAGTTGTATCAAAATCACCATCCATCTTTACACTGCTGAGGTGATTCCATAGGCAGGCGGTTGGAAATACATTGTGTCAGATTCCCATACTTGAAGCTGATGTCCAGGCCCTGGCCAGGAGCGGTCTCGATGCCCCAAAGCAGCACAAAGTCTTCCTCAGGGCTTCCCTGCACAGGGCTGATTCCACACTTGCCCTTAGTTCTTCGGGTAGACTGTGTCTAAAGCTTTTTGTCAGGTCACTCTCATGTCAAGTTAGGCCTGCCAGGTTTTTGTTATGCTAACTGGTGCTAAGTACTTAGGCATGTCTGTGCTAATTACTTGTTTACTCATGTGAATTGCTTGTGCTTACTTTATGTCAAACCAAGGCCTTGTTCCATCCCCAAAGGTGCCTGAGGCCACCCGCTCCTTGTGGCACCAGTTGCTTTCCTGTGGAATGTTCTACCTCCCCAAGGGTAAAGAGGGAGCTGCAGAAAGAGCTTGCCAGGCTGCTCTCCATCCTTTCCCAGCACTCCTGGTGAAGTGGAGAAGTCCGAGCTGAGCGCAAAGCTGCAAATGGAGCAGCCGTGCACAGGAAGGCTCGGTGGGAAGGATGATCCAGGATCCATAGGCCTGGCAGCCTGAGCGTGCTCCAGGGGAAGGCCTTGGAGCAGATCCTCCTGAGTGCCATCCCACGGCACTTGCAGGGAACCAGGGCGTCTGCTGGAGGGTGGGAAAGCTCTGCGGAGGGACGGGGACAGCTGGGGCTCCTGGCGGGGTGTTGAGGGCTTCTGTGTGGGAGTTTGGGGGGCTGGTGCTGGTGGGGTGTTGGAGAAGGAGTTGTCTGAAAGGTGAGAGGTCTAGGCTGGAATTTGAGTCAGTTTGAAGGCAGCATCTGTGCTTTGGCACAGCTTTGGTTAGGGAG
This sequence comes from Anomalospiza imberbis, assembly GCF_031753505.1. Classification (NCBI taxonomy): domain Eukaryota; kingdom Metazoa; phylum Chordata; class Aves; order Passeriformes; family Viduidae; genus Anomalospiza; species Anomalospiza imberbis. The sequence continues at coordinate 169,362 of NC_089712.1, read as the reverse complement.
GGCAGAAAGAATATCTGTGACTTTTCCTCTTCATGGTGCTGATTCTCCTGCAGGGAACAAGAGGGGAGAGCTGTACTTTAATGGCCACTCAGATCTCTGTACCAGGGGGAGGATTAGCCCTTTTGCCATCTACTCATTTCTTTGGGATACTTTTCTACCACTGAGTGGACTTTGATTTCTTGAGAGCTTTTATTTCTTAAGAGAATTAGGATATGATCATCCATTCGTAGAAAACCAAAGAATGGCCCTTGGTTTTGCCCTTCCTCTGTGTAGTGTTATGTTCTGTAAAGTGACCCTCAGTGGATGAGGTTAAGGCAAATGAGTTGCTGCTTTGAGATGGGAAGCAAAATTCCAACTCTTCACCTCCTCAGGCCATCCCAATTCATTTGGGAAGTTTGCAACTTCTTGGAACTACTTCAGTTGAGCAATGGGAAGTAAGGCTTTCCTGAATTGAGGATTCTTACTTGCCAGACTCTTCTGTGCCTTCGCCACTAAGGTGTTTTTGTGCTGAAGGCAATAACTTCAATGAGAAAATAATTTCAGCACGGAGTAAGAGCTTCTGACAGAGACCAAGTGTTGCCAGCAGTTGCTCCAGGTGCTCCTGCCAACAGCCCCTGCAGGCAGGAGCGCAGCCCCCAATGCACGAGGGCTTTGGCTCCCTCTGGCACAGAAGCCCCCCACGGGCACAGGTCTCTGGGGCAGGAGACGGGCACCGGTGCTTCCAGGGCTCGGGGGGTGGCAGGTCTGCTTGGACAGGGACTGTGCCACACCTGCTGAAGTCAGCGCTCCCCGGGCCCCAGGGATCAGGGCAGCATTCGTGCCCTGGCCCACACGTTCCTTGTCTGTGTCACACCCGCGGGTTTAGGATGGCCACCAGCCGGGACGTGTCCCAACGAGGCCATGCCAGCTTCTGTGAAGACCCCGTGCCCTTCCCAGCACGGCTGCGTCGGCAGCCCTGGGGGCTCCTTCTGCTGCCCTGAGCCCGCAGAGCAGGGCAGCGTTTGCTGATGGTTTGAGCCGTTCCTAAAGATCCTGTTGGGCTGTCTTAGACACTTGGGGTCAGGGATTCCTTCCAACCTGAGCCACTTTGGGTGGGCTGGGGGCGGCCCCAGGGCAGGGGGCAGTGTGTGCTGGGGCCCTTTGTGACACGGTGCAGCACGGTCACCGTGGCATGGAACGGGACAGCGTGTCCAAGGGCCCTTTGTGACACGGGGTGACATAGGAGCTGGCGGTGACAAGACCACGCCACAGTGCTCGGAGTACGCGACGGGACAGGACGGGACAGAGCGGTGCCGTGAGGAGCTCCCGCACAGCGCACTCGTTTGTGTCTGACCCGGAGCTTTTCTGAGGTGTTATTCCTGCAGCTGACCTCGAGGCCAGACCACAGGACTTGGTGACCCATGGCCTTCCTGAGACTTCTCTCCTGCAGGTGTCCTCGAGGGCAGACCGTGGGAATCTGTGCCCCAGAGGCATGTCCCATCCCTGCCACCGGTGCCCTCGAGGCGAGACCACAATCCTCGACAGGAGTCTCCTGTCCTTGTGGCAGGAGCCCTCGAGACCAGAGTGCAGGACTTGCTGTCCTGTAGCCTTCCTGAGGCTTCTCTCTTGAAGGTGCCTTCCAGGCATGACTGCAGGCCTTGCTGACTCAGAGCTTTTCCGAGGCATCTCTCCTGCAAGTAGCCACAAATCCAGTCACTGACATGGAGCAGAGACCCCCGAGAGTGCCCAAGCTGGCCTGTGAGGAGGAAGAAGAAGAAGGCTCTGGAGCTGGCCCTGCACAGGAAACCTGTGCTGCCCTGCTGGATATGCTCATAGAGGAGGGGTTTTGCAATCCAAAGCAAGTAAGCAGCCTGTGGCCAGGGTTTCATCCTCCCAGGAATTGCTTGGCCTCCCAAGCCATGCCTGCTGCTCACTGGAAGCCTTTGAGGCCATGGCAGTGTGGTGGGAAGGGAAGGACTTCTCTGGGGAAGCTGGGGACATTCCTCCCTCTGGCAGCTTTCCAAGTGTCCCCTGCCTTCTCCAGGTGCCTGCCATGGTGAGGTACATCCACCAGTGGCTCATGGCCAGTCAGTTTGCTGAGCACAGGCTGAACAGGGCCCTGCTGAATCTCACCAAAGGACAGCCTGCTTATGTAGTAATGTGTCCTGGTTTTGGACAAATTTGGGAGAAAACCTTCAGAAGGAGCCCCCAGAAAGCAAACCCCCCACCGCCCCTCCCCCACCTGGTTCAGGAAGAATTTCCTCAGAGAGTAGTGGAAACAACCGGTTTATTGAGCAGGCAAAGCACTCCCCAGCACAAAAAATGAACAACACCAGATGACAAAAAGTCTTTCTACGCTCTGAAGAGGTGACAAATTCAGAAAGTCTCTGCTGGGAGTGGTTGCCCTGTTATCAGTCTCTGGCACTGGGGATGGCTGCTGCAGGTCACAAAATGCTGGCTCTCAGCGTGTCTTGGTGTTTCCCAGGTCCCAGTCCTGAGCAGGTTCAAATGGTATTCAGGAAAGGGAAAGAAAAAAAACAGTCTAGGGAAAAAATTGGATTGTCTAGCTAAACTAACTAATAAGCAAAATCAAGGGCAAAAGCAAAAAGCAGGAGCAAGAGCAAAGTGAAAGCAAGCAAGCCAGCAAGCAAGCAAGAAAGCCAGCAAGCCCTAGCCTCTCCTAGACACAGACTTTGGGGAGAGGTGAGCCGGCTGATAAAAAGACAAAACAAACCTTCACTTTTTGGAGCCAGTCCCGAAGACACAGAACATAACATCAAGCATAAACCGAACATAGGATTGGGGATAGAAGCACCATAACGTCACCCTAGGACATTCCACCCCTTATCTCCATATCATCAACATACTACCAAACATCATGTAAAACCTTCATCAAGTAAAAACTTCCATCTTTCACTTACTCAGACACATTTCCTTCCATCTCACTTGCTCAAACCTTTGACACACATTTCCTTCTATATCACTTGCTCAAACCTTTGACACTTACACATTTCCTTCTGTCTCATGTCTGTGTGGTTTAATGTAAAGACAGTGGCAGTAACATCCAACAAACAGTGATATTTGCATATGAGTCTCACCCCACAATGAGATCTCCCTGAGGTACACATAGTGTTTTTCCATTTCTCTGCATTATTCACCATGTACAACCTGGTCCCTGAGCATAGACAATCCCACCAATGGTTTGTCTGTACTCGAGGCAGAATTAATCCACACTGTCTTCCCTAACAAACCTCTGATATGTGCCACTGGGACTTTATCTCCATCTACTATATTCAGGGACTCAGACTGGGCAGGACCTGCTCCATTGGTGGAACCTCGAGTGTTAACTAACCAGGTGGCCTTTGCTAAATGCTGCTCCCAGTTCTTGAAAGATCCCCCACCCAATGCTTTCAGGGTGGTTTTTAACAGTCCATGGTACCTCTCCACTTTGCCTGCAGCTGGTGCATGGTAGGGGATATGGTACACCCACTCAATGCCATGTTCCCTAGCCCAGGTGTTGATAAGGCTGTTCTTCAAATGAGTCCCGTTGTCAGACTCAATCCTCTCAGGGGTACCATGCCTGCACAGGGTTTACTTTTCAAGGCCCAGGATGGTGCTCCGGGCAGTGGCGTGAGGCACAGGGGAGGTCTCCAACCATCCCGTGGTGGCTTCTACCATTGTGAGCACGTAGCGCTTGCCTTGGTGTGTCTGGGGCAGTGTGATGTAGTCAATCTGCCAGGCCCCCCATACCTGCAATTGGACCACTGCCCACCATGCCACAGGGGCTTCACTCACTTGACCTGCTTGATCTCAGCACACATCTCACAGTCATGGATAACCTGAGAAATACTGTCCATGGTTAAATCCACCCCTCGGTCTCATGCCCACTTAGAGGTGGCATCTCTGCCCTGATGGCCTGAGGCATCATGGGCCCATCGAGCTAGGAACAACTTCCCCTTGTGTTGCCAGTCTTTGACACCTCTTTCATTGCAGCCTGATCTACCTGCTCCTTGTTTCGGTGTTCCTCATTAGCCCGACTCTTGGGGACATGGGTATCTACATGACAGACTTTCACAGACACATTTTCTACCCAAGAGGCAATGTCTTTCCATACATCAGTAGCCCAGACTGGTTTTCCTCTACACTGCCAATTAGCCTTTTTCCACCTTTCCAGCCAGCCCCACAGAGCATTGGCTATCATCCAAGTATCCATATAAAGGTCGAGCTTTGGTCACTTCTCTCTCTCTCAGCAATGTCCAGGGTCAGCTGAACGGCCTTGAGTTCAGCAAGTTGACTTGATCCACCTTCTCCTTCAGTATCTTGTGCTACGTGTTGTGTGGGGCTCCATACGGCTGCTTTCCACTTCCAGTTCATCCCTACGATGCCACAGGAACTGTCAGTGAAAACAGCGTATCGAGTTTCCTCTTCTGGTAGTTGGTTGCATGGTGCATCTTCTTTAGCCCTTGTCACTTGTTCCTGCTGCTCTCCGTCAGTGAGACCAAAGTTCTCACCAGCAGCCAGTTTGTAATTATCTCCAAAATCCCAGGGCAATTCAGGTTTCCAATACGGGTGTGCTGCATGATGAGAGTAATCCATTTGCTCCATGTGGCAGCAGTGTCGTGGAGGGTAGTGGGAACCTTTCCTTTAAACCTCCACCCCAGTGCCGTCAGTCAGGGTGCCAGGAGGAGTTGTGCTTCTGTGGCAATCACCTCGGAGGCAGCTTGAACTCCTTCATGGGCAGCCAAGATTTCATTCTCTGTGGGAGTGCAGTTGGCTTCAGACCCTCTGTAATTTCAGCTGCAGAATCCCAGTGGTCGGCCTCGAGTCTCCCCAGGCACCTTCTGCCAAAGGCTCCAGGACAAGCCGTTGTTCCCAGCTGCAGAGTAGAGCACATTCTTCATCTCTGGTCCCGTCCTGAGCGGGCCAAGGGCTACTGCCTGAGCAATCTCCTGCTTGATCTGGGCGAAAGCTTGTTGGTGTTCAGGGCCCCAGAGGAAATCGTTCTTCTTGTAGGTGACCAGGTAGGGAGGGCTCACAATCTGGCTGTACTCGGGAATGTTCTGGAGGAAGTCTATGCCCAGAATACCCAGGGCCTCTGGGCCGGTCACAATAGGATGTTTCTGCCACTCCTTCCCAGTCAGGCTCACCTCAGCTCCCAACAGGGCCAATTGCTGTGATCCCCCCATCACCCCAGCAATGGAAACAGGTTCTGCCCCCACATGTCCCAATGGTATCAGGGTACACTGCGCTCCAGTATCAACTAAGGTGTCGCATTTTTGTGGTTCTGATGTGCCCGGCCATTGGATCTACACTGACCAAAGATCCGGTTTTCCCATGCCTCTCCCGGGCTCGAGGCAGGGCCCCTCTAGCCCTGGTTATCCTTTCTTCCCTGGGCATTCATACTAGAGGCTCCTTCAAGGGGATCTGACAGATCATACCCGGCAGCTCAGTCACCGGAGGCTGAGTCTACCTTCACCTTACTGTAATCCTCTCGGCTAGTGTTTCCCTCCTTGAGTTGACACACCCATGCTGCCAGGACAGAAGTGAGTTGATGTACTTCAGACCTGATTAGCATAAAAAATTTGATAATCAGAATGCCTTGGCAAGAACAAACAGAGCTTTGAAGACTGCAAGAAGACTGAATCAAGAAAGAAGATTGAATCAACTTCTATTAACAAGAGATGCTGCAAAATGGATGTTCGTTTGTGATGATTAACCCAATTATTGTAGAAAAAATTACTAGTCTTCCTAGAATTTGTATAAGCATATGTAGTCCATGTAAAAAACACGTTCACTCTCCTGTGAAAATGTAAAAAGTTTAATAAAGGACAATAGGAGACAAGGACCATGGAGCAAAGGTTATTTATGGCTGGGTGCATCTTGGCACTCAGCCAAGACCACCCTGTTACCTTCAGGGATCCCCCTTAAATACCTTTTCCCTTACACCAGCCTGTTGCATATTCATAGCCGCTTATGCATATCCATAAACGAGTTTACATTTTCCAACAAATATTTTACATGGCCCCTCTTTGGGTCTGCCTTTTCAGAGCATGCGTGTTCCTTGGCTGGGGTTTGGCTCCTTCTCTTTATCCCTTCCAGTTTGGGCCTTGGTCCGCACTGCCTTCAGACGGTGAGTGCTGATGGTTGGCAGATCTGTACAGGTGTCCTCATCCTGTGTTCATTGGATGTTATCCCATCCAAGCAGGCATTTTAACACAAGCATACTTCCATCAGCTATTGCACTACTGTGTCTAAGCCTAATTAACAACAAAATTAAAAACTATATATTTGGAACAAAGTTACTTTAACATCACATATATAAAATCCATTTTAATATTTGCAAAAACCCAATATTATAATATATATCTAGAACACTTCTCTCCTGCAACTAAGGGCTGACACAGCTTGGCTTCTTCAGCCTGGGCAAGAGACTTAGACTTGACCCAACTGTGGCCTTCCAGTACCTGAGGGCAAGCTACAGGAAAGATGGACAGGGACTTTGTACGAGGGCAGGCAAGGACAGGACAAGGGAGAATGGATCCAGGTGGAAAGAGAGTCGGTTTAGGTAAGGAATTCAGAAAAAATTCTCTCCTAGAACAGGTTGCCCAGAGAAGGTGTGGCTGTCCCGTCCCTGACAGTGTTCAAGGCCAGGCTGCATGGAGCTCTAGACAAGCCAGGCTAGTGCAAGGGGTCCCCAGCCACAGCAGGGGGGTTGCAGCCGTGTGATTTTTCAGATCCTTTCCAAACCAAACCATGCCACGACTCCATGATTCTGGGATACTTCCCCTCCTCATCCTCTGGCAGAAAAAGGATCTTGGCCCCAAGCTCCACATTGCAGACCATGTCTTTTGGCAGCCTGCAACTGTCTCAACAGAGGATGAAAAGAGATGACATTACTGATACGATTTCCCTTTTCTACTTGAAAATTAAATGCTCCACTCCTGTCCACTCTCGCAAAAGTGTCTGAAGAGGCAATTCTTCCCCATGAAATGCTTCGTCTCAGCCAAAGAAGAAAGAAGCCACAAGCCAACACGCTTCTTTATTGCTACATTGTTTGATTTGGTTACTTCTCGAATAGGAATTACTTTGGGGTTTTATTTGTCAGTTTCTCTCTTTCGTTCCTCGGGGCGCGCGGCGGCTCCTCCGTTGGGTTCGCGGAGGCAACGGAAGAACGTTCGCGAGCTCCGGCGGTTCCGCAGCAGCAGCAGCAGCAGCAGCAGCAGCAGCAGCAGCAGCAGCAGCAGCAGCAGCAGCATCAGCAGCGCTTCTCTCGATCGGTTTTCCGCTCGACTTTCCACTCGCTCCCCATCCCCTTCTCCCTCTCACACTCACTCTATTCCCGTCCCGTCCCGTCCGTGTTCTGCCTCTCCCAGCCCGGCTCATGCCGCGTCCCGCAAGGCGCCGCTCGGCGGGGCCGCCCCGTGCCCGCCCCTGCCCGTCCCGCCGCGGAGCCGCCTCGGCCGGGCTCTCTCCGTACTGGCTGTGGCACTTCTGGAAGTGCCTCTTGCTCTGGTGCTGGCGGAGCAGCGCGGTCTTTTGGCTCCACCTGGCGCGGGCTCTGGGCCGGCCCCGGCCGAGGCCCCGGCCCCGAACCAAGCCCCTCCCGCGGTTCCGCCCGCAGCCGCCCCGCTGCCGCCCCGCGCCCGCCCCGGCCCCGACAGCGTCGCCAGCAGCTTCCCCGCTCCGAGCTCCGCCGCTGCTCGGCTCGGCCGCCGGCCCCGAGCCGCCGCAGCCTGGGGCAGCTCGGCAAGCAGCAGCGCGCCGGGCGGTCGGGTTCCCGGGGCAGAAGAGCGGGAGCGCGGTGCCGCCCGCACGGGCGGAGAAGCCTCCCCTGGAGCAGCTCTACCGGGAGGGCCCGCTGCTGGGGAGCGGCGGCTGCGGCAGCGTTTACTCCGGGACCCGGCTCGCCGACGGCGCCCCGGTAAGAGACGGGGCCGGAGCGGAGGGGGCGGCGGGCGGCGAGCGGCGGGCGGCGAGCTCAGCCCGGCGCTCGCCTTGGCTTGCAGGTGGCCATCAAGCGAGTGCGCCGCGATCGCATCTCGGAGTGGGCGCGGCTGGTGAGTGAGCGGGGCCAGCGGGAGAAGCCGGCGGGGCGTGCCGGGCGGGGCTGAGGCGAGGCCCGGCAGGGTGGCAGCCGGAACGCTGCGAGGGGAGCGAGCGGGGAGTGAGCGGGGGCCGCGCAGCGTCCCGGACCGGGCAATGGCCAGCGGCGCTGGGGCCGGGCAGGGGGTGCCCAAGGCGCGGCGCAGCATCGGCCCCGCTGAGGGCATCGCGGTCCCCCCGCAGCACAACGGCGCCCTTGTGCCCATGGAGCTGGCGCTGCTGTGGATGGTGTCGTGCCCTGGCTTCCGCGGCATCGTGCGGCTCCTGGACTGGTTCGAGCTGCCCGACGGCTTCGCGCTGGTCATGGAGCGTCCACAGCGCTGTCAGGACCTCTGGGACTTCCTGGCCGAGCGGGGGTTCCTGACGGAGCCCGTGGCGCGGGGGCTGTTCCGCCAGGTGCTGGAGGCCGTGCGGCACTGCACCAGCCGGGGCGTCCTGCACCGTGACATCAAGGCCGAGAACGTCCTCGTCGACCTTGCCACGGGCGAGGCCAAGCTCATCGACTTCGGCTGCGGCACGATCCTCCAGGACACGTTCTACACCCGGATGTCAGGTGAGCCCAAAGCCGGGGCCCAGCCGGGCAGCAGAGGTTCCCCCCTTTGCTGGCAGAGGGGGAAGAGGGAGGCAGGGAGGGAGGGGGAATCCTTCTTCAGCCGGCTGCAGCCAAGTTGCTTTTCGGCGGGGCAGGGGCTGGCTGTTGTGGAACGGGAGCTGGCTGGGAGGGAGGGAGGGAGGGAGCAGCATGGGCCTGATGAGCTGTGCCCGTGTCCCATAGGAACGCCGGAGTACTGCCCACCGGAGTGGATCCTGTTTGGCTGCTACCATGGCCAGCCAGCCACCATCTGGTCCCTGGGCATCCTGCTTTATGACCTGGTCTGCGGGGACCTTCCTTTCCATACAAACACGGACATCGTCCAGGGCCAGCTCTTCTTCCCACCCCGGGTGTCTCAAGGTGGGGATGCGCCTTCAAGGCTCGGGAGGAAGAGCGGGGTTGGGAGGGGGCAGCTGGCACAGAAGCGTCCCGCTCCAGCAGCTAGTGACGAGGTTGATCTCCTGGGTTAGCTGGAGGAGGTGGCACGTGTGCCTCTGTGCTGCTCTCCTCTGGAAGGGAGGATCGATGGGAAGCTTTTGGATGCAGCTCCAAGCACTCCTAGTGTGGCCTGGGCACCGTGGAATGTGGGAGAGCACGGACAGGAGCCTTGTCCCGCTGAGTGGCGGTTTCTGGTTTCTCTGCAGAGTGCCAGCACCTCATCAGGTGGTGTTTATCCATGGAACCCGCAGACAGGCCATCACTGGAAGACCTTTTTGAGCATTCTTGGCTGCAGGAGCCCTGCCTGGCCCAGGAGACAGCAGAGATCCATCCCTCTGCTCAGTAGGATCCAGGAGCCCAGCAAGTACCAGCAGCACGCGTCTCGTGGCACTCCAAGAAAACCCCGGAGCGTTTCCCTGTGGCCGTGGCCCGGAGGAGAGAGCGCAGCCAAGGAGATGCTTCCGCTGGTCCCCAGCGAGTTGTGGAGGGAGCGGCTCAGTGCTCCCTGTCCCATTGGAGAAGTGGTGGCAGTGCAGTGAAGGTGCCACGGACTGGAACAGGGGAAACATCCCCCTGCAGCTCAATGGCATCAAGATGAGCCCGCAAGCCGAGGCACAGCTGGCGTGTTCTTCTGGAGCACCACGTGGAGCTGGGAACCCCATCCTCGAGCTGGCCGCTGGTGGGGCAAAGCCGAGTGGCTTTGGCTGCGGCCCCTTCCTGGAGGACACGCTCTGCGCCCGGATGAAATCAAGATGAGTTCCCAGTCGGTGCAGGGGCGGGGGGATGCTCGTGCTTCCAGGCATGGCAGGGCTCGGGCTGGCCACGTGCCACAGGTTCCCCGCTCAGCGGCCTTGGGGAATATTAATTTTTCCCCCGGCCGCCAAGCTGCTTTTTGGTGGGACAGGGGACGGGTGTTGTGGAAGGGGAGCCGGCTCCTGGCCTTGCTGACAGCTTCTGCCAGCCAGCCTGGCACGAGCTGGGGCGGGGGCAGCCAGCCTGACAAAGCATCCATCCATGTGGATGGGGGAAGCAGAGGGGGACGGGTTCTGAAGCCATGCCCCAGCTGATCTGCTTTGCAGGCCCTTGAGGAAGGGGTGCGTTTATGGGCGGGAAAGGTGGGGTTTTTTCCCACCCATGGACAGGTTTAATTCTCACATGGAGTGGTCAGACCCTCCTCAGGCCCGTGAAACGGTGACAGGCTTTGTAGCTTCTTATTTCCAGGTCTTGTTTAGAATTGATTTCATGAAATTGTTCTTTGTTTTCCCAGGAAGATTACACCTGGTGCCCAGACCGGACGGGGAAGCGCCTGCACCGTCCCTGGAGCACCTCCAGTGCCAGCGCTACCCCAGGGGCCACGGTCTGCGGGGACATCCCCTTCAAGAAGGACGAGGACCTCATGCGGGATCGGCTCCTCTCCTGGCAGCAGGTCTCCAGAGGTGGGCACCCGGCTCCACAGCTGGGCTGGCAGAAGGGCTTCGGGCTTCGGGCAGCGGGCACACGGGCATCCCACCATTGCAGCTGCTGAGGAGGCTGCTGTGCTGTGCTTAAGCAGAGGAGGTGGAACGTGGCCTGCCACGCTGCCCTTCTCTCCAAACAGAGAATGGCTCGGGAGGTTTGGGCTCTGAGCACAGCCAGCAGCCTGGCCCGGGCCCAGGCCATGGTGGGACAGGGGGACAGGAGCCTTCTGTGACTGACCGTGGCTCTCTGGTTTCTCTCCGCAGGCTGCCAGCACCTCATGCCATGGAAACGGCTCCGCTCGGCCTGCCAGTCTGGGAGGGCTGGAGGGCAGTGGGTGCTCATTTGCTGTCAAAAATAAATTGTTTTTTTTTTTTTGTCATGTCACGATCACAGCATTTCTTTCATCCTTTTCCAAGGTTTTGGCCTCCCTTCCTCCAGGCTAATCTTTTTGTGTCCTTCCTCAGCCACTTGATGGCATTTGGCAGGGGGGGGTTAAGCAATGTTAAAAGTTCAACAACAGCTCCTGTTGCCAACTGCAGCAGCCCCTTCAAGAGCCCTGAGCTACCAGCGAGGTCCACGTCTGCCTTGCAAAAGGGAGTGGTTTGCAGCCATGGGGTTGTCGCCCTGCTGCAAAAGCTGGGAGGAAATAACAAGTGGCAAAATGCCAATTTGGCTCAAGCCCTGCCCAGTTTCTTCATCTTTTCCCTCTGCTCAGTGATAGGCAGGCAGGGCTGGACTCCAGCGAGGTTCAAGCTCTTGGCGCTCCCTGGCATCAAGGGGATCAAGTCAACTCTTGTATGCAGTGACTGCAATAGAGCTCCTGAAGGAAAAAAGGGAATGTCATGAGGTGGGGCCTCCTTCTTGTCCCCTTTGTCTGCCCAGGAGCCCCTTGGAAAGGGAAATGCCTACACGGGTTTATCTGACTCCTTCCCAGCCAGCCTTTCCCTCACTCCCGGGTCTCGTTTGCTCCGCAGGCTTCACCAGCTCGCTCAGCTCGGAGGAGCTCTCAGAGGAGAAAACGCTGCCTGGCGTGGGGCTGTCTGATCCCTGTCTCATCTGGATTCCGTTTGCCCCGCTCCCTCCCCCATCCAAGAGACCCAAGGATGCCCCGCAGCCCCACGGTCCTGCAGCAGATGCCGGGCACGTTCCCTCCTCCGCTCCTTGGTGGCCCTGGGGAGGCTCCAGAGCCCTCCCTGTGTGTGGGACAGCTGCTGCAGCACCGCTGTGCCTGCGTGCGAGCAGCGCCCGAGGAGCAGCTGCGCAAGTTCCGAGTCTGAAGTGGAATCCTCGGCGCACACAAATGACAACTGGCATCTCAGGGGCTGCCAGGAGAAGCTGAATCCATCTGCTCGCTGCCCTTTCGAGCCAGAGCCTCGCCGATGCAATTGGAAGAATTGCCCCTGCCCAGGAAGCTCTCAGGTAGAAGAGAGGAGCAAAAGCCACGTGTTTCTGAAACACAAAATGTCAGAATGAGGTTCCTTAACACTAATTTGCTATTTAAGAGGGGATCATTTATTGAGGCCTGAGGCCCAGTGAGGGATAAATCCTAACCTGACGTGGACATGTAATTCTACCAGTGTGTTGCTCATCTACAGTCGCTAAATGCCAATCACAATTTACCCATTTCCATAAATCCCACCCCAAGTTCCCAGATTCAGTCCTTGTTTTCTCTATCACTGTACCCTTGAGCCAGATGTGTTCTTCTTCTCTTCCAGCCATCCTTGCTGGGAAAGCAGCCCCTGCATGCCTTGTTCCTGTGCTGAAAGTTCACAGGCACGGTAAAAATGGAATGAACCCTTTGGGTCTCAAGGCCAAGGCTTTGTGTGGCCAGGCAGGGGCAGGCAGGAGGCAGAGCTGTCAGCAAAGGAAGGGGCCAGCGAGGTGGGGCAGCCGGGGGATGACGACAGCCTGCAGGGACAGAGGCCAGGGCAGGGACACCGCAGGACAGCCTGGGCTGCAGAGGGCACAGGGATGTGCAGCAGCTGCAAGGCCCTGACAGAGCCAACCTGTGCAGCCCTTTGGCCATGGCTGCTGGCCCTGGGCCTGAGGCCACGAGGGGACAAGTGACCCTTGCAGCCCTGGGGCCTCATGGCCTCCTTGTCCCTGCTCAGCAGCCTGGCAGGGGCCACCCCATGGTCCTGCCCTTGGCATGGCACATCCCCACATGGCAGTGCCCATCCCGGGAAGAGCCCTGAGCAAGGAGGGAGGGACAGGATCTGCCTTGCCAGGGGCTGGGGCTCAGCCTTGGCCCTTTGCATTCCTGAAACACATCCAGGTTTGCTCAGCACCAGAGACACCTTTGCCTTGTTTGTCCCCACCTGTCATCAGTGCCTCCAGTTCTCTGCTCTGCCTGGGGCCTGGGGACACTTTGATATGAATTGTGTCCTTGAGTGGAACCCATTAACAGTTAAAGAAAGTTTGGACTTTGAATCTGACTTTTTGAGTTCTTGAGAAGTTCTTTGAGCACACTCTGAGGGACTGGGTCTGATGCAAACAGCACCACAGCCCCAGAGGTCATTAAAGTCCTGGTGCTGTGTCTGTGCTGCTGAGCTGGGCTGGGCTCCTGGCCCCGAGGCAGCTCCTGGCAAGGGCAGCGCTGCAGAGAGACAGCTCTGGCCAGGAGCAGCTCCTGTGCACAGCCCAGCAGGGCTGGGGCACTGCCAGGGCATCCCAGGGACACGAGCAGGGCACAGACAGAGCTCACAGGGGCTCAGCACTGGCAGGGGCTGTGGGGTGTCCCAGAGGGGGCTGTGTCACAGCAGCAGCTCTGTGGCTGTGTCACGGAGGCACAGAGCAGCTGTGATGTCAGAGAGGGGCTGTGTGACAGCACAGAGTGGGTTGTGTGAGGTCACAGATTGGGCTATGACATCACAGAGTGTGTTGTGTGAGGTCATCAAGCAGCTATGGCATGATAGAGGGGACTGTGTGACATCACAGAGCAGGCTGTGACATCATGGCATGGCTGTATGACATCACAGAGCAGGCAGTGAGGTCAAAGTGTGTGCTGTGACATTACAGAGTGGCAGCATGACATCACAGGGAGGGTTTTGTGGCATCACTGAGGGGGTTGTGACATCACAGGGCAGGCTGTGACATCATAGAGAAGGGTATAAGGCAATAGAGCAGATCCTGCCATCATAGAGGGTGGCTCTGTGACAACAGAGAGTGGGTTGTGACATCACCGGGCAGCTGTGTAATGTCATAGAGCAGGCTGTGACACCAAAGAACAAATAGTGACATTGCAGGGTGATACAGTCTTCTGTGACATCACAGAGCAGGTGTATGAAATCACAGGGTGACATCTCAGAGTTGGCTCTGTGACATCACAGGAGCTGTGTGACATCACCGGGGCTGTGTGAGGTCGCTGGGGAGGTCACTCCACCCCAGCCCCCCCTCCCAGTTCCCCCAGAGAAGTCCAAAGCTGCTCGTGCACAGAGGGGTCCCCTGTCCCCCCGGGTCCCCCCGCCCCCGGCGCCGCAGCCTCCCCCAGAGGATGTTCCACGAGATCGACCCCAGAGCCTGACACGGGGACGGGGGCCGGGGCTGTGGGGGGTGGGACAGGGGGACAGGAACCCCCCGGCAGCGTCCCCGTGTCCCCCAGGGCCAGATCCTGGCCCAGGGCTCCTTCACCCTGTTACCAATGAGGGCTTGAGAGCGCTGAAAAAATCCCCAGCAAGGGATCAGCAAAAAACAGATTTAATATTAAGTGAGAGCACCACAAAGTTCCTTGGCAAGAGTCACTCTGCTCCTGACTGGACACTTCAGGCATGGAAAAGGAAACAAAGCAACAACAAAACCAAACAGAATCCAGGCAATCAAACCAGAAATGAGCTGAGACCTGGGGCTTTCTTTCCTATGGAAAAGAACTGTCCTTCTCCTGCAGGTGCCCATGGCAAGAACTGGGATTTCACCTCCAACACTGCCTGTTGTGACAGACTGGAGGAGATTGTTGGCTGGAAACATTTCATGTGTGGGGAGGAAGGGGCAGGTCCAGCCTTGCCCTGCCCTGGAACCCCAGCCCTGCCCTGCCCTGGAACCCCAATTCCCCCAGAGCCTCTATCCCAGCCCAGCAGTGTCTGCCAGTCCCTGGCACAGCACAGGCAATGCTCCACAGCCACCTCTGGAGCCCCCAGCCCAGCTCCTGAGTGACCAAATGACCCCAAGTCCCACCTGGGGGAAGGGCCCAGGAACACCAAGGGGTGTTTAAGGCTGAGCACAAGGCAAGCACACATCTTGACCCTACCTCCTCTTGGAGAATTTCTATCTGAACACTGCTGGAATCCAGGAGTTGGTAGCTCTGTGTGTGCTTCTCTGTATATTTTTTGTCTTTCTCACTTTCTGTGTCTCTTTCTTCTATTTCAGTCCTCGTGCAAATGTTGATTAACTTAAAATTGAATGAGCTAATAGTCTGTGAAGTTGAATGGGCCAAGGTAATGCTTTGGGAAGTGTTTTTGTTGATTGAATGTCACGCTAATCCTTTTACCAAAGTTTCTCTGGTTTTCTAAAATTCCCAGTAAAGGCTGTTTTGTTGTTTTGAGCTCATGAGAATCTCTTGTTGGTATTTCTCCAGTGCATCCAACTCAGAGGACACAAACAATTGTAATTCCTCTTAAATGTCTCCTTGAGAGAGTTGTTTGGGGGATGGGAGTCAGGGCTTGTGTGTCCTGCTTGGCACAGCCCAGGCAGGGCTTTCACAGCCACATTCCACACTCCATTTCCCAGATGGAGCCGCTGGTGCCTCTGAGTTCTGCTGCCCCAGCCCCAGGGACGCTCTCCTTGTCTGCCCATTCCCCCACGGTCTCTGGGCAGGGATGGCCTCAGTGGGGGCTGCTGACATCCTCAGCAACTTGGAGCGCCCTGGAGCCACCTCCGGCCATGGACGGCGGCCAGCGGCCGGGAATGCCCCGGGGTGAGGAGGGAGGATACCAGCAGAGCATCCCCACGAGGCAACGATGAAGACAGTGCCGGGATCAGGCAGAAGGAGCATGGACCCCCACCGGAGCATCCTCCAAAGGTAAGGTGTTTTCCAAAGTAAAATTGGCAAAAAATCTTATTAAATTCTGTGGCTGATCTTTGCTGTCCCCACGAGTCGCTCGCCACCCACACGAATCATAAAGTTCCCCCTCAAATGTGGGACTGGGAGCACACAGACCCTTCCCCATAGTCTAGGGACCCCCAGAAGACCCCTCCCTATGGACTGGCCACCCCAGAAATGGGGCTAGGACCTCCAGAGAAACCTCCCCATTACCCTAAAACCCCCCAGAATGGTGCTGGTACCCCCAGAGACCCATCCCCATGGGACTGGAACCACCACAGACCCATCTCCATGAACCTACAACCCCCAGAAATGGGACAGGGACCCCCAGAGACCCCTCCCTATGGGCCTGGGATCCCCAGAATGGGGCTGGGACTCCGCCCATGTGAGCCACGCCCACTCCCCGCCTTGCCCCTCCGCCAGCGTCAATCCAACCAATCAGCGCCTGGAACAATCAGTGCAGGAACGCCTTCTGCATCATCCAATCAGATCGCACTCTTATTCTGGCCCCACCCCTTCATTGTGACATCACAAGCGGCCTTGACACTCAGCCCCTCACCACTATGACATCACTGCACTCCCATTGGCTGTCGGCGGGAGGGCGGGGCTTGCCCGGACTATAAAAGGCGTGTGCTGGCACACAGGGCTCAGTGCGGGCCCGGCGATGGGAGCGGCGGCGTTGGCGGCGTCAGAGCCCCGGGAGCGCCCCGGAGCCACCTCTGGCAACGGACGGCGGTGAGGAATGCCCTGGGGAGAGGGGGGAGGACCCCGCCAGAGCATCCCATGGGACAGTGAGCACCGAGAGCGGCGGGGCATCGCCCTGGAACGAGGACGATGGAACTGGGAGGACCAGGGCAACCAGCGGAGCATCCCCGGGGCTCAGGAAGGAGAATACCAACATAGCATCCCCCGGGGGCAACGGGCATTTAGGGATTTTAGGGATTGTAGAGAGTAGTTTAGTATGTCACATGGATGAGAAGTTTAGGTTTTACAATTTTTAGCATATTGTAGATTGTTATAAACGCCAATCACTTGGTTTTTAAAATTTTAAAAGTTTAATAATAATAAAATGGTTATAAAAATAGTAATACAATTAGAGTAATGAAAATTTAGAGTTAGGACAATTACAAGACAATAAAAAGCAAAGAATTACAGACGTCCGGATGCTCTCGGGCACTTACGCCCGATAAGCATGCCTTGTGAACAAAGGAATAATCTTTAAAAGCAGTAGCCTGTTGCATATTCATACATCTCATACATGATGCATAAATTCCTTGCAAATTAAGAACTTTTCTGGTTTTTGTCAACTTCTTCCCCTTAATCCTGGTGGTTCCATAAAGCCGGAGAGAAGGTGGAAGTATGTTTGTCTTTTCCGATAAGGAGGCAGTAATTCTTTATGGGCCCCCATCATTGTCATCTCTGTGTGAAGAGTTTCTTCATTATCTCATCTCTTGCTTGAGCTAGTAAAAAAAACCCCCACATATATAGCCTCTATTTTAACTACAAAACTACATTTACCATACTATTAAAATGTTAATACAGCACTTCTAATGAATATAACATAATACATATAGTATTCAATTTAATATTTGCGAAAAGCCAATCATAAAATATGCATTTTTCACAGATGGGTACAGGAGCTGTCACATCTTCAGCAGAGGAGGACACACCTTCAGCAGGAGCTGTCACAGCTTCACCAGGTGTTGGGGAATGGCTGCAGGAACAGGGTCATGGATCGATGGAACAATTGTTCCAGCAATCCTCTGTTTGAGACCCCAGACCTGAGCTCTGTGCCCGGGAGGAGCTCTGGCCTGGGAAACTGGCCTGGGAACAGCATTGTGTCTGGGTCTGGGAAACAGCACTGTGCCTAGCCTAGGAACAGTACACTGTGCATGTACAGATAGCAAAAAAGCAGCATATCCTTGAGATATGAGTTGTACAAGAACAGGATGTAAAACAAGATGTACCTAGCAAAGTAAAATATATCAAGCTAGCAGATGAAACACTTAGCTGCAGCTGAAACCGCACGTAGGAGAACATGTAACAATGAACCTTTATGAATTAACCAATGAGAGCTTGTTGCTAACATTGCTTGTGAAAGACTGTATAAACTGACAGGATCTTTGAATAAATCAGAGCTTGCTTATCAATCATATTCATTGTGTGCTTGTCTTCCCTCACTGCCCATGGCAAATCTTGGCACCCAGAACAGGGACCCTTGCAACCCTCAGGGGTCCCGGTGCCTCTCTGACTAAGGCGGTGAGCCCGGAGCAGCGCTGAATATGCAGTGTTCAGAGGGCTGGAAGTCTACTCGATGCTGGCATAAGGAGTCCTCTCGAGCCTGGGTCAGAGCAAGACTTGCCATCTGGGGAGTCAGGACAAGACTCGCCATCCGGGGAAGAGCTGCCGGCTTGCAAGGTACAAAGGCTGCACTTAAGGGTCAGATTATGGAAAGCAAAGTAGCTCTTCAATTACTTACAGAAACGTGATTTAGCTGACATAGATTTAGATAAAGATCCGCCAGCTTTGTACACCTATGGTCGGGCTCAAGGCTTATTTAAAGCCTCAGGGGATCTCTCTGATGAGAAAGAGTGGCGTGGATTAGAGAACATTCTTTAGTTTAAGGTGATTGATGATGATAAGGCTGCCCGAGAGCTAATGAGGTCGTGGCGCTCAGTCATAAATTGTTTGCAGAAGTATCAAGCAGAAAAGAAAGTTGCTGCTGTTGCTACTGCCACTTTAGAAGGGGTTAAACCAGGAATGCATTCTTTAGAGGTTGATTACAATCCTAGTCCTCCAGTAAGAAATATTATTGAAATTAAGAGCAGATCGAGTGATAAGCAACCTACTGCTCCCCCTGCTTTTAATCCTGCCTTTAATGCTGCTCAGTCAGACACAGATCCCCTCCCCGGGAATGAACAATCAGTAATAAATGGTGAAAGACTTCCACAGGCTAAAAGAAAGCAGCTGCAGGATGAAACTGTTCAGAACAGCCACAAAAGAGTTTTAGTGACATCTGCTAGTAATCCTTTTAAGCAAGAACATCCTAAAATTTTACCAGGAATACACAGAATGAATTGGTTGAGTATCCAAAAAGAAGTAATAAGTAATAAAGATTATGACTTGTTCTACTATTACTGACATAGATTGCCAAGCTTTTCCTGTTGCTTATACACCAAATGCAGGAGGGGGAGAAACAACCAATTATCATCCTGTGGATTGGAAATTGCTTTCACAATTGAGAGCCGCAGTTAATGACTGTGGGCTACACGGGGAACCTGCAAAGCAAATGCTTAATTCCATATGGGGCTCAGGTTTACTTCTTCCAAAAGATATTAAAAGTATCATAAGAATAATTATGACACAGTCTCAGTTAAGACTGTGGCAAGCCCACTAGCATAAATTATGTAATCATTTTGCAAAGACTCCACGACAGCAGAATGAGCCCTTATTTGGGATAACTGTTGAACAATTAATAAGTGTTGGGCAATTCACTACAACTGAAATGCAGGCACAAGTAGGGGCTAAAGTATGAAAAGCTACCATACCATTAACTAGAGAAGCAATCTCCATGGTTAGGACAAAACCAGTATCTCCTTCTTCTATGTCTATTAAGCAAGGCAGAAATGAGCTTTTTACTTCCTTTGTGGATTGGGTGACCGAAGCTATCAATTTAGCTGATGTACAGGACTTCATGAAGAGAACCCTATTACGACAGTGTGTTTTAGAAAATTGTAATACCTCTACTAGAAGTATTCTTAACACAATGAGCATTGATGCAACAGTGGAGGAAATGCTCTGTGTGCTCCCCGTGAACCTCAGCTCTGGGACCACTGTCTGCCCCAGGCTTCAGGGGCTGCAGTGGGAGCCCGGCTGGGCTCTGCCCTGGGGCCATCCTGCAGGGACAGCTGCAAACAGGGAGCATTCCCTTGCCACAAAGAGCCAAGCCAGGGCTGCAGGGCAGCTGCTCCAGCCCGGACTGCACTGCTGAGTGCTGTGCTCTGGGGCTGGGGCTCCCCGCACAGGGGACTGGACTGGTGTGCCAGAGGAGACAGAGAAGCTGCAGCTTCAGCCTAACTGAGGTGGGTGCGTGGGCTGGGAAGAGTGGGGAGGCTCAAGGGGATTCACAGAGCTCATCCTGCTGCAAGGACAAGAAAAATGGGAGTGGGAACTCAGCAGTGAGGAGAGCTGAGGGCTGGAGAGCAGCTCTGAATGACACTAAAATCCCACTGCACCTCTGAGACATTGCTGCTCCTCAGCCAGTGACAGGATGAGTCCCTAAGCCTGGGGCTCAGCCTTCCTCGTGGTGAGGGGCACCAAGGAAGGCAACAGTGTGATGGAGACTGCCATGGGCTGGGAACTCACTGGGGGAAAAGAGGGAGCAGTTGGGAAGTAAAAGGCAGGTGGAGGAGAGAACTGTTCAGAGAAAGACTGAGCTACAGCTTGAGCAGGCTGCAAAATGTCATCTGGGGTCATCCCAGATTGATTTCATTTCAGAAGTTAAGGAACAAGTTTATTTTGGGGTGGTGTCATGTTTTCCCTGGGAGGTGTACACTCTGCACACTTGAGCTGTGTTGCTGAAATGCTCAAGCAGGTCTGTGCTGCAGGTCACCCCATTTCTTCTTTGGCTGATTGTGGCCCAGTGCTGAGCTCCAGCAGAGCCCTGGCAGAGCCCAGAGCAGCCTCAGCACCCGCAGAGCCCGGCTGCAAGGAGAGAAACCAGAAAGCGCCCGTCAGCTGAAGGCTCCTGTCCCCTTGTCCCAGCCGCCCGCGGTGCCCAGGCCATGCTGGCCGTGCCCAGAGCTGTGCCCAGAGCTGTCCATCCCTGCTGCCTTTGGGAGCAGAGCAGGAGGGCAGGACATGTGCCCAGCCTGCAGCCGGCCACGGCACATCCAGCCCTCAGCAGCTGCCCAGAGCAGGATGCTCCTGTGCTCGCTGCCATCTCCCCAAAGCTCTGATCCCACCATGCCAAGCAGACGGGACCCACCTGATGCCATCCCCCGCTGGAAGAAAAGCTGGTCCCAAACGATGTCCTCAGCCTTCTCCAAGGGCACGGCCCATCCATGCCACAGCTGCTCCCAAGCACTTCCCCATCCAGACTGGACCCCACCTGGAACGCTTCCTCTAGAAAAACACACAACAACTTATTGAAAATAGATTACAGACAAAAAGGGGAATAAGAAAAAAGGTCAAAAATCATATTACTGTCAGGGACTTGAGGAAGGCCCAACCCCTGCATGCCAGGGAAAAACCCACCCACAGGTAAGGGAAGCCCAGGCTTTCTCCCTTCCCCCCTGCACTGCCCCCCAAAATAATGGTGATCCCAAAGGAAACAGGGGCAGTGGAGCAGCCCAAGCCCTTCCTTGCCTGCAAAGCAAAGCAGCCCCTGCACAGGTTCTGGAGTCCCACCTCTGCTCCCACCATGGGGGTTTGTTTGTGTCGGGCTGGCTGCCCCAGCTCCAGCCCCAGCCCGGGGCACGGTGGGTGCTGGGGCTGTTGGCAGGGCCAGGAGCCCACTCCCATTTCATCACCACCCCAGCCCATCCCCCAGCCCTGCCAAAAGCAGCCTGGCAGCCGACTGAAGGATCAGCTGCATCTGCCCCAGCAAAGGGGGAACCTTTGGTTCCTGGCCAGGCTGTGCAATGCCCAAATCTGGGAGCATCCCCCTGCGTGTGGACTCACCTGCAAATTCCCTGTGGAGCCTGGCTTTGGAGAAGGTGCCAGAATCGAAGTCCATCATCCTCAGCTGCCGGTGGCCAGGTGGAGGAAGAGGTTGTCATCCTTGATGTCATCCTCGCTGTCCCCAGCAGCAGCAGCCCCACACGGTACAGCTCCTCCAGGGGCTCCTTCTCCTTCCCTGGGGGTGAGCCCAGGCTGTCAGGGTTCTGCCCAGGGCCCAGAGCTGTCAGGGAACCAGGACAAGCAAAACCAGCTCAGATGGTGGCCACCAGTGCTGGGCAGAGCAGCTCAGCTCCAGCACAAGGGCTGCGTGTCCCCATCTGATGACCCCTGGGCAGTGACACAGGCAGGACAAAATGTCTGGGTTCCTTTGCTTCTCATTGCCAAGGCATGTGTGGAGCTGCAACTTACCAGGGCCTTGCATCAAAGTGTGCCTGTGGCTCTCTCCCTTCTTCTAGGGCCGATCAATATCCTGCAGCCAGGGATCACAGAACAGCTCTTCTAACGAGGGCCTGTCCGAGTGCAGCATGGATAAACACCGCCTGATCACATCTTGGCACTCTGGGCAGAGAAACCAGAACCCGCCGGTCAGCTGGAGAAGGCTCCTGTTGGCTTTGCCCCACTATTCCCGTACCCAGGCCATGCTGGATGTGCTCAGAGCTGGGCCTAAACTTCCCCATCAATTCCCTGTTTTGGAGGAGAGCAGGAGAGCAGGACATGTGCCACCTCCTCAGCAGTTGCCAGAGCGGGATGCTCACGAGCTGCTGCTGTCTCCCAGCACTGGCATTGCCCCCGTGGCCAGAGATGAGGATCCACCTTGAGAGAGCCGTTGTGGCAGCGAGAGCTGATGGTCCCAGCTGATGTTCTGGCTCCTCCTGAAAGGGTGCTCCCCGCAGACCATCTGGTGCAGCAGGATGCCCAGGGACCAGATGGTAGCTGGCTTGCCGTAGTAAAATCCAAAGAGGATCCATTCCGGGGGGCTGTATGACGGTGTTCCTATGGAAGACAGATGGGGTTCATCAGGGGGATGCTGCTGCTCCCAGAGCCTGGCCCCAGCATCCCTGGGCGTGTGGGGGCTGCCCCAGTGGCACACGGGGTGACCGCTGCCCTCTCACCAGCATCTGGGACTTGTGTACAGACTCGGGGTTGGAAAAGAAGCCACTGGGGTTGGAAGAGGGCAGCAGAAGTCCTGGCAAGGCCCAACCATGAGGAGGAAAAACCCACCCAGTGCTTGGGAAAACCATGCCTTCATCCTCCCTGCCTGCACAGACCAAAAAACATCATGAATCCAAAACAAACCAGGTGAGTGGAGCAGTCCAAGCCCTTTGTCACCTGCACACCAAACCGGCTGGGACACAGGTTCCGGCCCCCCTCTCTGCTACCCCCACCCACCCGTGTTTTTGTTGGGCTGGCTGCCCCAGCCCCAGCCTCAGTCCTGCCCAGAGTGGTGGGCAAAGGCTGCCAGCAGGGCTGGAAGCTGGCTCCCCACCCAGCCCTGCTCAAATGCAACTCAGCTGAAATCTCAGTGCCATGAAGGGCAGCAAAAGGGAGAATCCCCGCTGCCACAGCCAGCTTGGGCTGTGAGATGTTGGGCCATGAGATGCCAGGACCGAGAGCACACCCCTGCATGGGCTCACCTGCAAAGCGAGTGTAGGCTGTGTCTTGCAGGTAGGTGCCACAGCCAAAGTCAATCAATTTGGCCTGCCCGGTGGCCAGGTCAACCAGGATGTTCTGTGGTTTGATGTCCCTGTGCAGGACCCCACAGCTGGTGCAGTGCTGCACGGCCTCCAGCACCTGGCGGAACAGATCCCGCGCCACCTCCTCGGACAGGAACCCCCGTGCCCGAATGAAATGATGCAGGTCCTGAGACCGCTTCGGGCGTTCCAGCACCATCAAGATGTATTTGGGGAGCTCAAGCCACTCCAGCAGCTGGACGACACCGGGGAATCCAGTGGACACCTTGTCCAGCAGCACGATCTCCAGGGGTGCGCTGGTGCCGTCGGGCTGCAGGAGGAGCACGATGCTGTCAGTGGGGCTGATGCCATGCCGGGGGTCAGGAACTCCTCACCCAGCCCGGGGTGCTCTGCGCCCTGCGCTGGCCCCACGCCCGCTCTCCCTCGAGGTGTTCTGGTGGCTCCCACCCTGCCGGGCCTCGGCTCATCCCCGCCCGGCACGGCCCGGCTTCTGCCGCTGGCCCCGCTCACTCACCAGCTCGCCCCAGTGCCGGACGCTGTTCCTTGGCACCCTTTTGATGGCCACCTGCAAGCCAAGAGCAGCAGCGGGCTGAGCTCGCCGCCCGCCATGCCCAGCCTCAGCCCCAGCGCAAGCTCCAGCCCCATCCTCCTTCTCCTCCTCCTCCTCCCCCTTCTCCTTTTCCTTCTATCCCTCCTCCTCCTCCACCCCCTCCTTCCCCTCCCCCTCCTCCCCCTCCTCTCCCTCCTCCTCCTCCTCCTCCGCCCGCCGCCGGCCCCGCCGCTCACCGGGGCGCCGTCCGAGAGCCGCGTGGCCGCGAAGACGCTGCCGAAGCCGCCGCTGCCCAGCAGCGAACCCAGCCGGTACCGCTCCTGCAGGCCCTGCTGCGCCTTCCCTGCGGGCGGGACGCGGCTGTCAGCGCTCGGCCCGGGGCCAGGAGCGGCCCCCGAGCGCCCCCCGACCGCCCCGGGCCGGCCCTCCCCAGGCGTTCGCTCCCGGCAACGGGACAGCGGCGGCTCGGGGGCGGCGGCCGCGCTGCCGAGCGGCGGAGCTCGGGCCGGGGAAGCCGCAGCGGAGGCGGCGGCAGCGGCCGCGCCGCGTGTGTCCTCCGCGGGGCCCGGGAGGAGCCGGGGCCGGGGCCAGGCTCGGGCCAGGCGGAGCCAGAGGGAGGCGATGCCGCCCCAGGCGCAGGCACCGATGCCCGCCCAGAAGCGCCACCGCCAGCACGGCCAGAGCCGGGCGGAGGCGAGACCCCGGCGGGACGGCCGGGGACGGGGACGGGGACGGGGACGGGGGCTGGGACGGGGGCGGGGCAGCCCCGCCCGGGGCCGGGGGCATGCCGGGGGCATGGCCCAGCCCGGCAGGGGAGAGGGAGACTGGAAGAGGAGGGGGCACAGGGAAAGAGAGGGCGGGAGAGGGTGTGGGACAGCGGGAGAGGGAGAGGAGAAGCAATAGAAAGTAAATAAAGTCGCTTCTTTCACTGCTGCTGCTGCCGCCGCTGCTGCCGCCGCTGCAACTGAAGCTCCGGGGCCGTTTGTCCCCGTGTCCGTTTGTCCGTTGCCCGCTCGCCCCTGCGCCCAGCCCCCCGCTCCCCGGGGGCAGCCCCTGAGCCTGTCCAAACACGGGAACTTTGCCGCGTTCAGCCCAGATCCAGAGTCTGGACTCCTGCACGAGGTCAGAAGTATCTCAGAGGTCCCCGCTGAGTATCAAACCCTATCGGGGCACATTCCCTGGCTGGAGGATTCCCTGGTCCTGGTCCTGCACTTATGGCTCCAGCGTTGCTTTCCAGCAAAAATTGGAAGGCAAACTGCGTGGCTCATGGTACTTTAGAGTGTCTAGAACTCGCTAAGTCACTGATCTTAGAGGTGAGACGCATTTGGAATTAATGGGATGGAGAAGTAGTGCAAGATGGAGAAAGGGAGCAGAGAAATAAATAGAGGAAAACATCTTGGACTGTTTCTTTCAATTTTCATTTCATTTCTGGAAAGCTGTTTCAGTTTTCCAGGAATCTTCTCCACAGTCCTGTTTGCTCTTCTCAAGAACCTTTCCTGGAGAACCAGGTTGAGCTCCTGTCACAAGATGTGCCACCACCTGCAGCTTCTCTTGGCTTTCCACAGTGGGTGTGCAGCAGGAGTCTTGCAGCAGAGCAGGACCAAGGTTTGGAGAGCTTGACAGCTTGTCCTTTCTCTTCCTGGTGAGCTGGGGAGCTGTGCCATTGGTGAGGTTTTCATTGTGACTGTTCCAGCCTTGGGAAACAGGAGGTGGAACCAGGACTTGTTAGGGAATACAAGCCTGACTGAATGCAGAGAAGGAATCTCCAGAGCCCGCAGCCAGAAATGGAGAGTTGTGTGATAATCATTCCCACATCTCCATGGACACCTGGAAAGTGATCTGGAACATGAAAATGGGACAGAGGGAGTTTGTTTCTGTGTTCAGTTTGGGTGATTCTACATCTCCAGTGCTGGTATAAATCAAGAGCACAGTCAGTTCATGATAAGCACCAGAACAGGCTGGACCTCTGAGAGTAGGTGACGGAAGGAATTTGAAAAGGAGAAATGCAGGGAATGACTTGGTGGACTGTGCCAGGAGCAGGGCAGGTCCCGCTGCAGGAAAAGCCCCAGGCCAGCCCCAGCACAGGGAAGGCCTCGGGCACAAGGGCAGAGTGCCGTGCTGGGAGCTGTGCCAGGGAGAGCCTGAGGCACCAAAGGTGCCTTGGCAGCAGCAGCTGCTTGCAGGGCATGGCCAGAAGCCTCCCTTGGCAAGCCGGCCTGGTGGCCAGCACTGCAGAGCTGCTGCCTCAGGGCTCATTTCTGGCTGGGCTCTGCCCCAGCCCACAGAGTGTGACCTCAGCCCTGACTCTGCCACGGCCCTTGTGCCTGAGCCCTGCAAAGCCCAAAGGTCACCTGTGCCCCCCTGGCTGTGCCAGCCCCTGGGGCAGGGGGAGGAAAGGCAGAGAAGGGGCTGGGTTTGGCTGTGGGATGTGGGGTCCAGCAGAGACCATGAGGAGTCAAGGCAGTGGATGGAGTGCACTGAGCAGCCCCTTCTGCCCATGCAGTCCTGGAATGGTTTGGATGGGAAGAGCTCTGCAGTGCTCATCTCATCCAAACCCCGCCATGAGCAGGGACATCTTTCACCAGATCAGGTTGTTCAGAGCCCTGTCCCAGCTGGACTTGAATGTTTCCAGGGATGGGGCACTGACCACCTCCCTGGGAACCTGTCCTGGTGTATCACCACCCTCATCATCAAACATTTCCTCCTTATCTGTTCTTATCTGAACCTCCCTTCCTTTAGTTTAAAACCACCCCCCTTTGTCCCATTGTGCCAGGCCCTACTAAAACCTTTGTCCACCCTTGTATTCCCAATGAGCCGGGTTTCCATGGCAACTGCCAGGACAGGTGACCCAGGTGTCACCCCCAGTGAGGGCTGCCATGGAAACAGTGCCCAGCACTGCCCCTTTCTGTCGGACTGACCTGGCCTTTGGCCCTGGCCCTGGCGTTTGCTGCTGGTTCCGCGGCGCCTGACCGGCCAGCGCGGCACAGGGCAGGTGGCCATGGCACAAGCCCCCAGCAAGGGATCCCCTCTGGCTCTGGGCAGTGACAGCAGCCCTGAGCAAGGGGCCAGGGCAGGTTTTCATGGCACCAACCATCACAACGGCTCCAGGAGCAGAGTGACTCTTGCCAAGGAACTTTGTGGTGCTGTCACTTAATATTAAATCTGGTTTTTGCTGATCCCTTGCTGGGGATTTTTTCAGCGCTCTCAAGCCCTCGTTGGTAACAGGGTGAAGAAGCCCTGGGCCAGGCTCTGGCCCTGGGGGACATGGGGACGCTGCCGGAGGGTCCCTGTCCCCCTGTCCCACCCCCCACAGCCACAGCCCCCGTCCCCGTGTCAGGCTCTGGGGTCGATCTCGTGGAACATCCTCTGGGGGAGGCTGCGGTGCCGGGGGCGGGTGGACCCGGGGGGACAGGGGACCCCTCTGTGCACGAGCAGCGTTGGACTTCTCTGGGGGGAACTGGGAGGGGGGGCTGGGGTGGAATGACCTCCCCAGTGACCTCACACAGCCCCTGTGATGTCACACAGCCCCTGTGATGTCACACAGCCCAGTCTGAGATGTAACAGGCCACCTGTGATTTCATACAGGTGTCCTGTGATGTCACAGCCTGCTCTTTGAGGTCCCAGTCTGCTCTGTGATATCAGAAAATCTGCCCTGTGAGGTCACAGCCCAGCCTGTGATGTCATAGACACCCTGTGATGTCATAGCCAGCACTATGAGGTCACAGCCACCTTTGTGATGTTATGCAGTCTCGTTGTCATGTCACAGCCTGCTCTGTGATTTCACAGTCAGCTCTGTAATGTCACAACCCACTCTGTATTTTCTCAGCCTTCTCTGTGCCATCACACAGCTGCTCTGTGATGTCACAGAGCCCTTTTCTATGATGGCAGAGTCTTCTCTGTGGCCTCACAGCCCATTCTGTGATGTCACACAGCCAGCCTGTAATGTCACAGCCGACTTTGTGACATCACAACCTCCTCTGTGATGTCACATCCTGCTATGTCATGTCACATAATAAACCAGTGATGTCACAGCCAACTGTATGATGTCACAACCTGGTCTGTGATGTCACACAATCACAGAATCACAGAATTGCTGGGTTGGAAGAGACCTTTAAGGTCATCATGTCCAACCCATGCCCTAACACCACCTCAGCTAAACCATGGCACTGAGTGCCACATCCAGTCTTTTTTAAACACATCCCATGATGGTGACTCCACCACCTCCCTGGACAGACAATTCCAGTACTTTATCACCCTTTCCACAAAAAACTTTTTTCCTAATATCCAACCTAAATTTCCCTTGGTGCAGCTTAAGACACTGTCCTCTGGTCCTGTCAGTTGTTGTGAGGAGAAAGAGACCGACCCCCACCTGACTGCAACCACCTTTCAGGGAGCGTAGAGAGTGATAAGGTCACCTCTGAGTCTTCTCCAGGATAAACAACCCCATCTCCCTCAGTCATTCCTCACAGGACTTGTGTTCCAGACCCCTCACCAGCCTTGTTGTCCTTCTCTGGACATGCTCCTGCTCCTCCATGTCCTTCCTAAGTGGGAGGGCCCAGAACTGGACACAGCACTCGAGGAACGGTGCCAGTACAGGGAAAGAATGCCAAGCACACCAGTGCCAAGTACAGGGGAAGAATGACCTCCCTGCTCCTGCTGGCCACACCATTCCTGATCCAGGCCAGGAGCCATTGGCCTTCTTGGCCACCTGGGCACACTGCTGGCTCATGTCCAGCCTGCTGTCGACCAGTGCCCCCAGGTCCCTTTCTGCCTGGGCACTGTCCAGCCACACCGCCCCCAGCCTAGAGCTGTGCAGGGGGTTATTGTGGCCAAAATGCAGGACTTGGCACTAGGACTGATTAAACTTCATCTTATTGGACTCTTCCATCTATCCAGCTATTCCAGGTGTTCCTGCAGAGCCCTCCTACCTTCCAACAGATGGACACATGCTCCAAGTTTAGTGTCATCTGCAGATTTACTAATGAAAAGCTCAATCCCCTCATCCATGTGGTCAATAAAAATATTGAACAGAGCTGGCCCAGCACAGAGCCCTGAGGGACAGCACTGGTGACTGTCCCCAGCTGGATGCAGCACCGCTCACCACCACTCTCTGGGCCGGCCATCCAGCCAGTTCTGAACCCAGCACAGAGTGCTCCTGGCCCAGCCGTGGGCTGCAGCTTTTCCAGGAGTGTGCTGTGGGAGACAGTGCCAAAGGCCTTGCTGGAGTCCAAATAGACACATCCACAGCCTTTCCTGCATCCACCAGGAGGGTCACCTGGTCATGAAAGGAGACCAGCTTGGTCAAACACGACCTAGCCCTCCTAAACCCCTGCTGGCTGGGTCTGACACCCTGGCCGTCCTGGAAGTGCTGTGTGATGGCACTCAGTGTGAACTGTTCCATGACCTTACCACGTACTGGGGTCAGGCTGACTGGGCTGGAATTACCAGGATCATCCTTCCCACCCTTGCTGTGAATGGGCATCACATTGGGCAGCTTCCAGTCATCTGGAACCTCACCAGTGAGCCAGGACTGCTGGTAAATGATGGAGAGTGGCTTGGCCAGCTCATCTGCCAGTTCCCTATCACCCTGGGGTGGATCCCATCTGGTCCCATGGATTTATGAACATCCAAGCAGCTCAGCAGTTCTCTGCCTGCCTCCTCTTGGATAACAGTGGTCCACTCTGCTCCCTGACACCATCAACCAGCCCAGGAGGACAGTTGTCCTGAAGGCAAATTATCTTCTCACTAAAAACTGAGGCAAAGAAGGCGTTAAGCACTTCTGCCTTCTCCTCATCTGCAGTTATTAAATTCCCTTCCACATCTAATAAAGAACAATGGTTGGTCTTACCCTTCCTTTTACTGCTAATATATTTGTAAAAGCATTTTTCATTATCCTTTACAAAAGCTGCCATTTTAAGTTCAAACTGAACTTTGGCTTCCCTAATTTCTTTCCTATATACCCTAGCAAGCCCCTTAAATACTTCCTGAGAGACCTGACCCTCCTTCCAAAGATGATACATCCTCTTTTTATTCCTATCTTCCTCCAAAACCTCCTTGCCCATCCAGGCTAGATGTTTGCCTTGTCGACTCTTCTTTTGGCACACAGGGACAGTCTGTTCCTGTGCCCTCGAGATCTCTGTTTTGAAGCTTCCCACCTTTCCTGAACTCCTTTGTTTTCAAGGGCTGCTTCCCAAGGAACTCTCTGAATAAGTTTCCTAAATAGGCCAAAGTCATCCCTCCGAAGTCCAATCTAAAAGTCCTATTAATGTTCCACCTGACTTCACCATGAGAATTCTATAATTTCATGATCACTGTGCCCCAAGTGACCCCCACCCACCACATCTCCTACCAGCCCATCTCTATTTACAAACAACAGATCTAACATAGTCCCTCTCCTGGTGGGCTCACTCACCAGCTGCAACAAAAAATTGCCCTCCACAAACTCTAAAAATTTCCTAGACTGCCTCTTTTCTGCTGTATTGAGTCCCCAGCAGATGTCCAGCAGGTTGAAGTCACCTACAAGAACAAGGGCTGATGATCCAGAAACATTCTCTAGCTGCTTTTAGAATGAGTTGTCCACCTCTTCTTCCCAGCTGGGTGGACGATAACAGACTCCCAGTAGGATGTCAGCCTTGTTGGCCTTCCCCCTAAGTCTCACCCATAGACATTCAACTCCATCATCATTAGTTTCAACACCCACAGCATCAAAACCCTTCCCCAATGTAAAGGGCCACCCCTCCACCTCTTCTCCCTTTCCTGTCTCTCCTGAAGAGCTTGCAGCCATCCAGTGCAGCGCTCCAGCCATGTGAGTCGTCCCACCCTGTTTCTGTGGTGGCAATTACATCATAGCTCTGCTGCTGCACCGTGGCCTCCAGCTCTTCTTGTTTGTTACCCATGCTGTGTGCATTGGTGTACATGCACCTCAGCTGGGCTGCTGATTTCACCCCTAGCTCAGGCTTACCACCCACAAGCATTCTCCAGACAAACCAGCTGCTTCCCCTTCAGACCTAGTTTAAAGCCCTCTCAACAAGTTCTGCCAATTCATGAGCTAAAATTCTTCTGCCCTTCACAGAAAGATGGAGCCCGTCTGGTCCAAGCAGGCCGGGTGCCGTAAAAGCTGCCCCATGATTAAAGAATCTGAAATTTTGTCGATGACACCAACCCTCGAGCCACTCGTTGGTAATGTGAGCTCTCCTATTGCTTTCAGCGTTTTTCTCAGACTCCAAAGGGACTGAGGAAAAGACTGTCTGTGCCCCTGTCCTATTAACCACCTGACCCAATGCCCTAAAGTCCCTTTTAATTGCCCTGACACTCCTCTTTTCAATCTCAACGCTGCCAGCCTGGGGTATCAGCAGTGGGTAATAATCAGAGGGCTGAATCAGCCCAGGCAGTGTGTCAGTGATATCCCGTACCCGGGCCCCAGGGAGGCAGCAGACCTCTCTGTGGGGTGGGTCTGGTCGACATATGGGGCCCTCTGTTCCCCTCAGGAGGGAGTCACCCACCATGATTACCCTTCTTTCCTTTTTGATGTTAGAGGTGCTGATCTGTCTCACAGATGAATCATAACTGGGAGCCTCACTGGACAGATAATTTTCTTCTAAACCATCTGGCTGACTCTCCAGATCCAGGGGATCATACTGAATCTGAAGTGGCACCTGGCTTGGGAGAGGGGGTTGGGAGGGATTTTTATTATTATCTCCTCGAGTAGGTACCCACTCCCACTCCCCTTCATCGGCCAGGTGTCCTTCTATATCCTGACAGTGGGAGGAGTGGGAGACAGCGGGAACCAAGGAGAGCATTGCTGCCCTGCCAGACCTCATGGAACCAAGGATCCATTGGGACACTGCAGGGCCCTGGGGCACCACGGTGCCATTGTGACACTGCAGGGCCCAAGGATCCAAGGGACTTTGTGACACCAGAGGGACATTGTGACACTGGGAGGCCTCATGGAATCATGGAGACCATTGGGACACTCTGGGGCCTCATGGAACCGTGGTGACACCAAGTTGTCTGGGGGTGTTGATCTGCTGGAAGGCAGGAGGGCTCTGCAGAGGGCCCTGGACAGGCTGGATCCATGGCCCAAATCCAACAAGGTGAGGTTTAACAAGTCCAAGTGCCGGGTCCTGCACCTTGGCCACAACAACCCCTGCAGCACTACAGGCTGGGGACAGAGTGGCTGGACCGCAGCCAGGCAGAAAGGGACCTGCAGGGACTGATGGACAGCAGGCTGGACATGAGTCAGCAGTGTGCCCAGGTGGCCAAGAAGGCCAATGGCTCCTGGCCTGGATCAGGAATGGTGTGGCCAGCCGGACCAGAGCAGTGATTCTTCCCCTGTGCTCAGCACTGGTTGGGCAGCACCTCCAGTGCTGTGTCCTGTTCTGGGCCCCCCAATTTAGGAAGTACATGGAGGGGCTGGAGCATGTCCAGAGAAGGGCAACAAGGCTGGTGAGGGGTCTGGAGCACAAGTCCTGTGAGGAGCGGCTGAGGGAGCTGGGGTTGTTGATCCTGGAGAAGAGGAGGCTCAGGGGAGACAAGGCGGTGTCAGGGCACAGGTTGGACTTGATGATCTCCAAGGTCTTTTCCAGCCTTGCTGATTCTGGGATTCTCTGAAACCACCCTTGGAGCAGTTGCAGGAGGAGCCCTGGGCCTCCTCTTCAGAAGCTCCAGCAGCCCAGGTCCCTCAGCTTCTCCTCACAGCCCCAAAGCCCATCCTGTCAGTCCTGCAGAGCCTCTGCAGCCCCTCCTCACTGCCCAGAACAGGCAGCCCCACAGCCAGACACCGCAGCCCAGATGTGCCCCCCTGGCCTGGGCTGCCTCTGGCAAGGGAGCAGCACGAGGCACTGCAGGAGCCTGCAGACAATTCCTGCAGCACTTGTGGGATGATCCCGCTCCCCAAGGGACGATCCCATGGTGCCAAGTCAGGAACTGGAATGGGGAGTGGGGCCAGAGAGGAAAGGGCAAACAGGGATGGGCTGTTTGCAGGGGAGGGAACAGGGCTGGGCAACAGGAAGAAATATGTACAAGGGAAGAGTAAAGAAAGCAAAAGTGAAGCCAAGGAAATGCTCAGGGCAGTCTGGGGGTGGCTGCCAGGCAGCCCTGGCTCTGAGCA
Organism: Anomalospiza imberbis; assembly: GCF_031753505.1. NCBI lineage: Eukaryota > Metazoa > Chordata > Aves > Passeriformes > Viduidae > Anomalospiza > Anomalospiza imberbis. The sequence continues at coordinate 136,725 of NC_089712.1, read as the reverse complement.
ACAGCGTCTGCAGTGGGACAGGAAACTCCCAGCTGATGGGAACAAACTTTCTGGCTGGCTGCAGAGGCCAGGACAAAGCTGAGTGGTTTCCCTGGCATCCCCCAGCCCTTCCTGGCCCCAGGGGCTGATGGCATTTGTGCTCCCTCAGGTTCATGTCCCCACAGCAGCAGCATGGGGGTGCTCCCGCCTGCTGTGTGCAGTGCAAACAGGGGCTTCTGAGCCAGTGCTGCCGTGGCTGTGCCTGCAAGGATGCGGCACCTGTGTGAGCTGGGGGAGAGGCCAGGGCTGCAGAGGGGGGATGTTGTTGGCAGCTCCATGAGGATGCTCTGGGACGCTGCCCTGGGCTGTCCAGCGCACTGGGGATGGATCAGCCCCTGCTCTGCTGCTCCTTCCCGTCTCCCCCAGGGCCCCTGCAGAGCACCAGCCATGCTGTTTGCCCCCAGCCTGCCCACGGCCAGCCTGGGGCTGCTCACGGGGGTTTTCTGTGCCGAGCATTGGCCTGGCCGTGTTCTTGAGAGAGCCTGGGCAAGGAGCCTGGAGCCCCCAGGCCCTGGCCTGAGGCGTCAGCGCTGCCCCAGCAGTGCCCATGGCCTGTCCCTGCTGCAGCCCCGGCACTGCCACCCCCAGGACTGTGCCCGGCCCCGAGAGCACTCAGGCCCTGCAGCAACACCAGGGCCACCAGGGCAGCGGGGCAGGGCCACGGGAGCAGCACTGGCAACACCAAGTGCTGCTGCTGCTGGGCACAGCTGCTGTGCCAGCACTGATCTGCCCCCAGCTCTGCACACAGACATTGCTGCTGCAGCTCCAGAGAAGGCAACAAAAGGGCATCTCTGCAGAAAACTCTGCTGGGACATCCTTGAGTTCCTTTAAAGCCACCAAGAGGGCAGACCCTCATTGACACAGTCTGTAGCCACAGGGAAGGTGGAGAGAAACAAAGTGAGAAATGGCACAGACTGTATTTTTTATTTGTGGACAATATCAAAAAAGTAAAAATATGAACCTCCAAAATGAAACCAACAAGAAGTTACCGAGATGACTTTTATTAAAAGTGATTTGCAGAAATTGGCCAGCAGTTTAATGTCCCTGAATGCATCCAGTCATCAGTGTCCTCACTGCAGCCTTGAGCTCCTGGTTCCTCAGGCTGTAGATGAGGGGGTTCAGGGCTGGAGGCACCACTGAGTACAGAACTGACAGTGACAGATCCAGGGATGGGGAGGACATGGAGGGGGGCTTCAGGTTTGCAAGTATGCCAGTGCAGACAAACAGAGAGACCACGGCCAGGTGAGGGAGGCAGGTGGAAAAGGCTTTGTGCCGTCCCTGCTCAGAGGGGATCCTCAGCACGGCCCTGAAGATCTGCACATAGGAGAAAACAATGAACACAAAACAACCTAGTCCTAAACAGGCACTAATAGCAATGAGCCCAAGTTCTCTGAGGTAGGATTTGGAGCAGGAGAGCTTGAGGATATGTGGGATTTCACAGAAGAACTGGCCTAGGGCATTGCCATGGCACAGGGGCAGGGAAAATGTATTGGCCGTGTGCAGCAGAGCATTGAGAAAGGCACTGGCCCAGGCAGCTGCTGCCATGTGGGCACAAGCTCTGCTGCCCAGGAGGGTCCCGTAGTGCAGGGGTTTGCAGATGGGACACGTAGCGGTCGTAGCACATGATGGTCAGGAGATAAAACTCTGCTGACATGAAGAACAGAAAGAAAAAGAGCTGTGTAGCACATCCTGTGTAGGAGATGGTGCTGGTGTCCCAGAGGGAATTGTGCATGGCTTTGGGGGACAGTGGTGCAGATGGAGCCCAGGTCGCTGAGGGCCAGGTTGAGCAGGAAGAAGAACATGGGCGTGTGCAGGTGGTGGCCGCAGGCTACGGCGCTGATGATGAGGCCGTTGCCCAGGAGGGCAGCCAGGGAGATGCCCAGGAAGAGGCAGAAGTGCAGGAGCTGCAGCTGCCGCGTGTCTGCCAGTGCCAGCAGGAGGAAGTGGCTGATGGAGCTGCTGTTGGACATTGGCTGTGGCTGCACATAGGGATCTGTAAGAAAAGTAATCATGGAACAGTTGGGTTTGGAGAGGACTTTAAATATCCCAGCCCAGCTTGGGGGCTCTTTCCCTCTCTGCCTGCCCAGGGTTCTGCTGCCTGGAGCTGTCCCTGCCAGCAGCTGCTTCCCTGTGCCCAGGGCTGGGCCCTGCCAGTGCTGCCAGAACCCAGCCCAGCCCTGGGGGCTCCGCTCTGCCCTGCAGACCCTTCCCAGCTCAGGCACTGCCCAGGGGCAGCTTTAGCTCTGCAGGCTCTGATGGCAATGCCAGAGCAACCCTGAGAAGGCTGGAAAAGCGACACTGATGCTGCCTGTGAGGGGCTCTGTGCTGATTTCTGTCACTGCCTGGTTTATTAACTCCTGAGAGAAAACATTTTTATTTTTCTCTCAGCCTGAACTGAGTGATGAATATCTATGTGCAATTTCCCATCCAATCCACACAGATCAGTAGATTAAAAAAGCAGGATTTTCCCTTTTATGCTGCCCCTGCCTTGCTGTGCTCCCATATAATATACTTGGAAATGTTCTGCAGTTAAATGCCATGCTGAGAGCAGTCCTGAACAATGTAGCAATCTCACCACACACGGAGAACAATTCCAAGCCCTACCAGCTGTCTCCTTCCACCCACATCTTGTCCCCCAGTGCTGGGAGCAGGTCCCCGGGCCGGCTGAGAGCTGTCCCTGGCAGGCAGCAGAGTCCCTGGCCCAGCACAGCGCCCTGGGCTGCAGGACCCTGCTCTGCAGGACAGCCCTGGGCACCCCTGGCTGCTCTGCACAAGAGATGATCAGAGAATGTACTCACAGGGTCTGTGGGCATTGGGATGTTCCAGCTGTAGGAGATCACTCCAGGAGCTGCAGCTGCATTGTCCTGCAGCCAGAGGTTCCTGTGCCAAGGGCTGCCAGGGATTCTGCCCCAGGCACTTCTCAGCACCTTCCCAGCCCTGACTGATGGAAGCTCTCTGTGCCTCTGTGCTGTGCCCGGGCTGGCTGCAGGCAGTGCCCCAGCCCTGCTGGGCTGGGAGAAGAGCTGCTCATCCAGAGAAATGTGCTTTTGAAGCTCTCCTTGGTTACCAGGATCACCCTCTGTGCCAGGAGCCCGGCCCAGCTCAGCAGCACAGACACAGCACAAGGACTTTAATGACCCTCTGGGGCTTTGTGCTCAGGCCCTGAACATCAGGCCCTGAGAGGGAGCTGCAGAAACCTCTCCAGAGCTCCAAGTCAGAATCCAACTCCAAAGTTTCTTTGACTTTTAATGGGTCCCACTGAGGGACACGACTGAGAAAGTGTCCCCAGGCCCCAGGCAGAGCAGAGAACTGGAGGCACTGATGACAGGTGGGGACAAAGAGAAGCCAAGTCCGGGTGCCCTGGGGCACAGCAGGGTCTGTGCCACCAAGGGCTGTCAGGAGACACCTTGTCCTGAGGCACTGGGGCCTCCTGGCACAGCCCCAGCCAGGCTGGGCACTGTCAGCCCCTTGTCCTGCCCTCACATCCCCCCCTAGCCCACATCCCAGTGGCCTCAAGGATCTGCTGGAAGGATTCTCTGGGGAGCCTTGCTCAGGAATGGCCCTGGGGGCTCCTTCATGCTCCCAGAGACTGCAGGTTTTTCAAAGCACTTTGGCTTTGGCTTTTGCCTTGGAGTCTCTGAGAGCTTTGTGCAATCCTGGCCTCCAATTATCTGCTGTAATTAGTCCCTGGAGAGGCTTTGTCAGGAACAACACTCAGTGGGGCTCATTAATGCTTCAAGGTACTTCAGTTCTTTTAAGGTACTTGGTGTTTCCCTTTTGATCCATACTCTGTGAGAGGTTTGTGCAATCATGGCCCCAATTATCTGCTTTAACGAGTCCCTTGAGAGCTTTGTGCTGACACTCAGTGGGGCTCATTGATGCTTTGAGATACTCAAGGAGTTTAAGGTACTTTGGGTTTTCCTTTCCACGCTGAGAGGTTTTTGTGCCATTTTGAGTCTCTGAGAGGTTTTTGTGCAATCCTGGCCTCCAATTCTCTCCACCAAGGACTGCCTGAGGAGCCGGTGTTGGGCATGGACCTCAGGCAGTCCCATTTATGTTTTGTGACTCCAACAACTTTGGGGTTTTCTTCTGGCTTTGACTCCTGGAAAGGTTTGTGCCATCTCTTCTCAGGGCCTGAGGTTCCAGGGCTCAGCTCCAAATGCACCACGGGGCTCATTAGGACAAAGCAAGTCCTGAAAAACCATGGCTCTGCCTTGATTTCCCTCTGCTTTAGTGCATTTCATTAGGAAGGTTTCCTACTGCAGTTATAAAGAAATATTTCAAAGAGTTTATAGGAAATATGTATTCCTATTTTAAAGGGGGTATTTTCCTACTGTTTTTATTACACAAGATTTGATTGCAGTATTCACTGATACTGACCCAGGGACTCTCCTGAGTTTGTCTGCCCAGGTCAGAGAAGCTGTGCCTTGAGCTCTGACCCAGTGTGGACAACCTTGCTCCACAATCCCCAGCTTCATCTGGTCTCTCCTCACTCACCTGGGATCTGCTTTGCCCAGAGAACTTGTCAGAACCCAGAATGTCCCTTGGACACTCTTGCATGTTCCAGGCCCAGGTCAAAAGCATTTGAGACCCTGGAATGCAGCCACAGACCCCTGTGGCTTTGGACCTGATCCATGGAACAATTTACCAACCTTGCAGGAAGAACAAGAAATCACAAAAGTTTAGATAGTATAGTAGAAGTAGTCAGAAATTGAAAGGAAGATTTTTTGAGTGCTGTACAGGGGGGTTTTAGGCCTTGTACAGAGGGGTCTGAGTTTTGTACATGGGGGACAGAAGTTATAAGATGGAGGGACTTGGGTGTGTCCTGTCCTTTTTCCTTCTTCTTCCTAACCTCCATGCTCTTGGTGATGTTGGCACTCACAGATTGGTTTACAGTAGAAAGTCACTGTTCAATATAGGTGATGGGCATTGGGGAAAAACCATAAACATTTAACACGTAATATGTGATATAAAAGAAGGCACCAGCTCCCTGGGCGTCAAAGTGTGCCCTTGCCTGACTGCTGAACGGAACGCAGCAGCTCAGGGAGAAATCTTTTAGGTAACATACAATAAACTACCTTGAAAACTGACGACTGAAGACTACTGAGCCTTTCTTTGGAGGCACGGGTTGGAGGAGAGACTTTTCCACCTTTCTGGGCCATCCCAATCAGGGAGTGAGACCCATCAAGAGCTGGCTGCAATCAGCCCAAGAGAGATTTTCCTTCTTTTATTTCTGAAGCACTCTAAAGTCCTGAGTTTCTCTGTTGAATTCAGACACCCTTCTCAAGTGTGTGCCAAGCCCAAGGTGCTTCCAAGGCCACTGCAGACCTGCCCTGAGCCAGCTGTGAGGGTGGATCATCATTCCAACTTGCACTGGGCCATTGCAAGGGGCTCTTGGCACGGACACTGCACTGACCCCACTGCTGGGTTTGGGTGCCATGGCATCCCTCATCAGTTCAGGTTTCCTTGGGAACCACCCCAAGGAGCCATTTCTGCAGCCAGGTTCCATGGCCACTTGCCTGCAGAGCTGTTGCTGCCCTCGGCTGCCATGGCAGCCCTCAGGACAAAGCGGTGCCGGGGCTGTTCCAGGTCCAATTGCAGGGACACTCGTTGGTGCCGCCAGGTGCCATGGCAATGGCCACGGGGACCGTTACTTAGTTTGGTGCCACGGCAACCGAGGCCTGGAGCCGTTGTGATGGTTGGTGCCATGGAAACCTGCCCTGGCCCCTTGCTCAGGGCTGCTGTCGCTGCCCAGAGCCAGAGGGGATCCCTTGCTGGGGGCTTGTGCCATGGCCACCTGCCCTGTGCCGCGCTGGCCGGTCAGGCGCCGCGGAACCAGCAGCAAACGCCAGGGCCAGGGCCAAAGGCCAGGTCAGCCAGACAGAAAGGGGCAGTGCTGGGCACTGTTTCCATGGCAGCCCTCACTGGGGGTGACACCTGGGTCACCTGTCCTGGCAGTTGCCATGGAAACCCGGCTCATTGGGAATACAAGGGTGGACAAAGGTTTTAGTAGGGCCTGGCACAACGGGACAAAGGGGGGTGGTTTTAAACTAAAGGAAGGGAGGTTCAGATAAGAACAGATAAGGAGGAAATGTTTGATGATGAGGGTGGTGATACACCAGGACAGGTTCCCAGGGAGGTGGTCAGTGCCCCATCCCTGGAAACATTCAAGTCCAGTTGGGACAGGGCTCTGAACAACCTGATCTGGTGAAAGATGTCCCTGCTCATGGCGGGGTTTGGATGAGATGAGCACTGCAGAGCTCTTCCCATCCAAACCATTCCAGGACTGCATGGGCAGAAGGGGCTGCTCAGTGCACTCCATCCACTGCCTTGACTCCTCATGGTCTCTGCTGGACCCCACATCCCACAGCCAAACCCAGCCCCTTCTCTGCCTTTCCTCCCCCTGCCCCAGGGGCTGGCACAGCCAGGGGGGCACAGGTGACCTTTGGGCTTTGCAGGGCTCAGGCACAAGGGCCGTGGCAGAGTCAGGGCTGAGGTCACACTCTGTGGGCTGGGGCAGAGCCCAGCCAGAAATGAGCCCTGAGGCAGCAGCTCTGCAGTGCTGGCCACCAGGCCGGCTTGCCAAGGGAGGCTTCTGGCCATGCCCTGCAAGCAGCTGCTGCTGCCAAGGTGCCTTTGGTGCCTCAGGCTCTCCCTGGCACAGCTCCCAGCACGGCACTCTGCCCTTGCGCCCGAGGCCTTCCCTGTGCTGGGGCTGGCCTGGGGCTTTTCCTGCAGCAGGACCTGCCCTGCTCCTGGCACAGGAAAGGCAGTTCCTGCTGGAGCAGGAGGCTCTGCCTGCAATGGGCTCAAACCAGTCCCGCAAGGCCCTGTTTGCAAAACCCCAGTGGGAAATGAAGGAGGGGCGTCACGCTGCCGTTGGGGTGAATAATGCTGAAACCAGCCTGACTCCTCCATCCCAAAGTTCTACATCCCCAGAGGGAGATGAAGCTGTGGCAGGGCTGGAAAAATCCCCAGAGAAAGGAACAACCAAGTGACACCACTGAGAGCTCCTGCAGAGCTGCTGAGCTGGCCCAGCCTGGGCACATCTGACTGACAGGGCAGCACTTCAGACTAGAAAAGCCCCATCCAAATTTTAATGGCAGCGTCTCCTGGCATTTCCCTTCTTGGGGGCTGTGGAGATTCCTCCCTGCAGTGGGGACACCCCTCAAGGTCACTGCTCCAGGCTGAGCCAGAGATTTGCCCATGGTGGTTGGTCGGGGGCAGTGACATCAATCTCTGCTTAAGAACTGGTTTTTGTTTAATACAATTGCTTCAAAATTGCTTCCTGTTTCAGCCTGAGTGTCCCTGCAAGAACTGGGCATATTTCAGGCAGTTCCAGAAGCTCAGGGATCTCATTTCATGAGGAATCTGGGATGCAAATGGCCTTGTAAGAAGGACAAAAGCAGAAGCAATGGACTAGAAATAATTAGAAGAAACTACCCTTCTTCCAGACAAAGTCCACCAAGTCATTCCCTGCATTTCTCCTTTTCAAATTCTTTCCGTCACCTACTCTCAGAGGTCCAGCCTGTTCTGGTGCTTATCATGAACTGACTGTGCTCTTGATTTATACCAGCACTGGAGATGTAGAATCACCCAAACTGAACAGAGAAACAAACTCCCTCTGTCCCATTTTCATGTTCTAGATCACTTTCCAGGTGTCCATGGAGATGTGGGAATGATTATCACACAACTCTCCATTTCTGGCTGCAGGCTCTGGAGATTCCTTCTCTGCATTCAGTCAGGCTTGTATTCCCTAACAAGTCCTGGTTCCACCTCCTGTTTCCCAAGGCTGGAACAGTCACAATGAAAACCTCACCAATGGCACAACTCCCCAGCTCACCAGGAAAAGAAAGGACAAGCTGGCAAGTTCTCCAAACCTTTGTCCTGCTCTGCTGCAAGTCCTGCTGCACTCCCGCTGTGGAAAGCCAAGAGAAGCTGCAGGTGGTGGCACATCTTGTGACAAGAGCTCAACCTGGTTCTCCAGGAAAGGTTCTTGAGAAGAGCAAACAGGACTGTGGAGAAGATTCCTGGAAAACTGAAACAGCTTTCCAGAAGTGAAATGAAAATTGAAAGAAACAGTCCAAGATGTTTTCCTCTATTTATTTCTCTGCTCCCTTTCTCCATCTTGCACTACTTCTCCATCCCATTAATTCCAAATGCATCTCACCTCTAAGATCAGTGACTTAGCGAGTTCTAGACACTCTAAAGTACCATGAGCCACACAGTTTGCCTTCCAGTATTCACTGGAAAGCAACGCTGGAGCCATAAGTGCAGGGCCAGGACCAGGGAATCCTTCAGCCAGGAAATGTGCCCCGACAGGGTTTGATCCTCAGCAGGGACAATACACAGCAGCGACCGAGGAGATACCTCTGCCCCCGTGCAGGAGTCCAGACTCTGGGTCTGGGCTGAACACTGCAAAGTTCCCGTGTTTGGACAGGCTCAGGGGCTGCCCCCGGGGAGCGGGGGGCTGGGCGTGGGGGTGAGCGGGCAACGGAAAAACGGACACGGGGACAAACGGCCCCGGAGCTTCAGTTGCAGCAGCAGCAGCGGCGGCGGCAGCAGCAGCAGCAGCGGCAGCAGTGATTTTGTTGACTTCCGATTCTTACTCCTCTCCCTCTCCTTCTCCCGCTGTCCCGCACCGTCTCCCGCTGTCCCGCACCGTTTCCCGCTCTCCCTTTCCCGCTGTCCCCTCCTCTCCCAGTCTCTCTCCTCTCCCCATTCCCGGCCGGGCCATGCCCCCGGCCCGCCCCCGGCTCCGGGCGGGGCTGCCCCATCCCCGCCCCCGGCCGTCCCGCCGGGGTCTCGCCTCCGCCCGGCTCTGGCCGTGCTGGCGGTGGCGCTTCTGGGCGGGCATCGGTGCCTGCGCCTGGGGCGGCATCGCCTCGCTCTGGCTCCGCCTGGCCCGAGCCTGGCCCCGGCCCCGGCTCCTCCCGGGCCCCGCGGAGGACACACGCGGCGCGGCCGCTGCCGCCGCCTCCGCTGCGGCTTCCCCGGCCCGAGCTCCGCCGCTCGGCAGCGCGGCCGCCGCCCCCGAGCCGCCGCTGTCCCGTTGCCGGGAGCGAACGCCTGGGGAGGGCCGGCCCGGGGCGGTCGGGGGGCGCTCGGGGGCCGCTCCTGGCCCCGGGCCGAGCGCTGACAGCCGCGTCCCGCCCGCAGGGAAGGCGCAGCAGGGCCTGAAGGAGCGGTACCGGCTGGGTTCGCTGCTGGGCAGCGGCGGCTTCGGCAGCGTCTTCGCGGCCACGCGGCTCTCGGACGGCGCCCCGGTGAGCGGCGGGGCCGGCGGCGGGCGGAGGAGGAGGAGGAGGGGAACGGGAGGAGGGGGAGGAGGAGGGATAGAAGGAAAAGGAGAAGGGAGAGGGGGAGAGGGGGGAGGAGGAGGAGGAGGAGGAGGAGGAGGATGGGGCTGGAGCTGGGGCTGGGGCTGAGGCTGGGCATGGCGGGCGGCGAGCTCAGCCCGCTGCTGCTCTTGGCTTGCAGGTGGCCATCAAAAGGGTGCCAAGGAACCGCGTCCGGCACTGGGGCGAGCTGGTGAGTGAGCGGGGCCAGCGGCAGAAGCCGGGCCGTGCCGGGCGGGGATGAGCCGAGGCCCGGCAGGGTGGGAGCCACCAGGACGCCTCGAGGGAGAGCGGGCGTGGGGCCAGCGCAGGGCGCAGAGCATCCCGTGCTGGGTGAGGGGTTCCTGACCCCTGGCACGGCATCAGCCCCACTGACGGCATCGTGCTCCTCCCGCAGGCCAACGGCACCAGCGCACCCCTGGAGATCGTGCTGCTGGAGAAGGTGTCCACTGGCTTCCCCGGTGTCATCCAGCTGCTGGAGTGGCTTCAGCTCCCCAAATACATCTTGATCGTGCTGGAACGCCCGAAGCGGTCTCAGGACCTGCATCATTTCATTCGGGCACGGGGGTTCCTGTCCGAGGAGGAGGCGCGGGATCTGTTCCGCCAGGTGCTGGAGGCCGTGCAGCACTGCACCAGCTGTGGGGTCCTGCACAGGGACATCAAACCACAGAACATCCTGGTTGACCTGGCCACCGGGCAGGCCAAATTGATTGACTTTGGCTGTGGCACCTACCTGCAAGACACAGCCTACACTCGCTTTGCAGGTGAGCCCACGCAGGGGTGTGCTCTCGGGCCTGGCATCTCATGGCCCAACATCTCACAGCCCAAGCTGGCTGTGGCAGCGGGGATTCTCCCTTTTGCTGCCCTTCATGGCACTGAGATTTCAGCTGAGTTGCATTTGAGCAGGGCTGGGTGGGGAGCCAGCTTCCAGCCCTGCTGGCAGCCTTTGCCCACCACTCTGCCCAGGACTGGGTCTGGGGCTGGGGCTGGGGCCCAACAAAAACACCCGTGGGTGGGGGTAGCAGAGAGGGGGGCCGTAACCTGTATCCCAGACGGTTTGGTGTGCAGGTGACAAAGGGCTTGGACTGCTCCACTCACCTGGTTTGTTTTCGATTCATGATGTTTTTGGGCAGTGCAGGCAGGGAGGATGAAGGCATGGTTTTCCCAAGAACTGGGTGGGTTTTTCCTCCTTATGGTCGGGCCTTGCCGGGACTTCTGCTGCCCTCTTCCAACCCCAGTGGCTTCTTTTCCAACCCCGAGTCTGTACACAAGTCCCAGGTGCTGGCGAGAGGGCGGCGGTCACCCCGTGTGCCACTGGGGCAGCCCCCACACGCCCAGGGATGCTGGGGCCAGGCTCTGGGAGCAGCAGCATCCCCCTGATGAACCCCATCTGTATTCCACAGGAACACCGTCATACAGCCCCCCGGAATGGATCCACTTTGGATTTTACTACGGCAAGCCAGCTACCATCTGGTCCCTGGGCATCCTGCTGCACCAGATGGTCTGCAGGGAGCACCCTTTCAGGAGGTGCCAGAACATCAGCTGGGACCATCAGCTCTCGCTGCCAAAACGGCTCTCTCAAGGTGGATCCGCATCTCTGGCCACGGGGGCAATGCCAGTGCTGGGAGACAGCAGCAGCTCGTGAGCATCCCGCTCTGGCAGCTGCTGAGGAGGTGGCACATGTCCTGCTCTCCTGCTCTCCTCCAAAACAGGGAATTGATGGGGAAGTTTAGGCCCAGCTCTGAGCACATCCAGCATGGCTTGGGCACGGGAATAGTGGGGCAAAGCCAACAGGAGCCTTCTCCAGCTGACCGGCTGGTTCTGGTTTCTCTGCCCAGAGTGCCAAGATGTGATCAGGCGGTGTTTATCCATGCTGCACTCGGACAGGCCCTCGTTAGAAGAGCTGTTCTGTGATCCCTGGCTGCAGAATATTGATCGGCCCTAGAAGAAGGGAGAGAGCCACAGGCACACTTTGATGCAAGGCCCTGGTAAGTTGCAGCTCCACACATGCCTTGGCAATGAGAAGCAAAGGAACCCAGACATTTTGTCCTGCCTGTGTCACTGCCCAGGGGTCATCAGATGGGGACACGCAGCCCTTGTGCTGGAGCTGAGCTGCTCTGCCCAGCAGTGGTGGCCACCATCTGAGCTGGTTTTGCTTGTCCTGGTTCCCTGACAGCTCTGGGCCCTGGGCAGAACCCTGACAGCCTGGGCTCACCCCCAGGGAAGGAGAAGGAGCCCCTGGAGGAGCTGTACCAGGTGGGGCTGCTGCTGCTGGGGACAGCAAGGACGACATCAAGGATGACAACCTCTTCCTCCACCTGGTCACCGGCAGCTGAGGATGATGGACTTCGATTCTGGCACCTTCTCCAAAGCCAGGCTCCACAGGGAATTTGCAGGTGAGTCCACACGCAGGGGGATGCTCCCAGATTTGGGCATTGCACAGCCTGGCCAGGAACCAAAGGTTCCCCCTTTGCTGGGGCAGATGCAGCTGATCCTTCAGTCGGCTGCCAGGCTGCTTTTGGCAGGGCTGGGGGATGGGCTGGGGTGGTGATGAAATGGGAGTGGGCTCCTGGCCCTGCCAACAGCCCCCAGCACCCACCGTGCCCTGGGCTGGGGCTGGGGCAGCCAGCCCGACACAAACAAACCCCCATGGTGGGAGCAGAGGTGGGACTCCAGAACCTGTGCAGGGGCTGCTTTGCTCTGCAGGCAAGGAAGGGCTTGGGCTGCTCCACTGCCCCTGTTTGCTTTGGGATCACCGTTATTTTGGGGGGCAGTGCAGGGGGGAAGGGATAAAGCCTGGGCTTCCCTCACCTGTGGGTGGGTTTTTCCCTGGCATGCAGGGGTTGGGCCTTCCTCAAGTCCCTGACAGTAATATGATTTTTGACCTTTTTTCTTGTTCCCCTTTTTGTCTGTAATCTATTTTCAATAATTTGTTGTGTGTTTTTCTAGAGGAAGCGTTCTAGATGTGGTCCAGTCTGGTTGGGGAAGTGCTTGGGAGCAGCTGTGGTGTGGATGGGCCGTGCCCTTGGAGAAGGCTGAGGACATCGTTTGGGACCAGCTTTTCTTCCAGCGGGGGATGGCGTCAGGTGGGTCCCGTCTGCTTGGCATGGTGGGATCAGAGCTTTGGGGAGATGGCAGCGAGCACAGGAGCATCCTGCTCTGGGCAGCTGCTGAGGGCTGGATGTGCCGTGGCCGGCTGCAGGCTGGGCACATGTCCTGCCCTCCTGCTCTGCTCCCAAAGGCAGCAGGGATGGGCAGCTCTGGGCACAGCTCTGGGCACGGCCAGCATGGCCTGGGCACCGCGGGCGGCTGGGACAAGGGGACAGGAGCCTTCAGCTGACGGGCGCTTTCTGGTTTCTCTCCTTGCAGCCGGGCTCTGCGGGTGCTGAGGCTGCTCTGGGCTCTGCCAGGGCTCTGCTGGAGCTCAGCACCGGGCCGCAATCAGCCAAAGAAGAAATGGGGTGACCTGCAGCACAGACCTGCTGGAGCATTTCAGCAACACAGCTCAAGTGTGCAGAGTGTACACCTCCCAGGGAAAACATGACACCACCCCAAAATAAACTTGTTCAATAGCTTCTGAAATGAAATCAATCTGGGATGACCCCAAATGACATTTTGCAGCTTGCTCAAGGTGTAGCTCAGCCCTTCTTTGAACTGTTCTCTCCCCCACCTGCCTTTTACTTCCCAACAGCTCCCTCTTTTCCCCCAGTGAGTTCCCAGCCCATGGCAGTCTCCATCACACTGTTGCCTTCCTTGATGCCCCTCACCACGAGGAAGGCTGAGCCCCAGGCTTAGGGACTCATCCTGTCACGGGCTGAGGAGCAGCAATGTCTCAGAGGTCCAGTGGGATTTTAGTGTCATTCAGAGCTGCTCTCCAGCCCTCAGCTCTCCTCACTGCTGCGTTCTCACTCCCTTTTCCTCGTCCTTGCAGCAGGATGAGCTCTGTGAATCCCCTTGAGCCTCCCCACTCTTCCCAGCCCACGCACCCACCTCAGTTAGGCTGAAGCTGCAGCTTCTCTGTCTCCTGTGGCACACCAGTCCAGTCCCCTGTGCGGGGAGCCCCAGCCCCAGAGCACAGCACTCAGCAGTGCACTCCGGGCTGGAGCAGCTGCCCTGCAGCCCTGGCTTGGCTGTTTGTGGCAAGGGAATGCTCCCTGTTTGCAGCTGTCCCTGCAGGATGGCCCCAGGGCAGAGCCCAGCCAGGCTCCCACTGCAGCCCCTGAAGCTTGGGGCAGACAGTGGTTCCAGAGCTGAAGTTCACGGGGAGCACCCAGAGCTGTGGCTTGCAGTCAGTGTTGGCAAATGTTGTGTTCTCATCTCCTGCAGCCTGTGGGGAAAGCCACCTGTGCTGCCAGGCCTGTGTGTGCCAGGCCTGTGTGTGCCAGGGGCTCTTGGATGTCTCTGTACCCATGGACAGAAGGCTCTGTGTGTGCCAGGGGCTCTTGGATGTCTCTGTACCCATGGACAGAAGGCTCTGTGTGTGCCAGGGGCTCTTGGATGTCTCTGTACCCATGGACAGAAGGCTCTGTGTGTGCCAGGGGCTCTTGGATGTCTCTGTACCCATGGACAGAAGGCTCTGTGTGTGCCAGGGGCTCTTGGATGTCTCTGTACCCATGGACAGAAGGCTCTGTGTGTGCCAGGGGCTCTTGGATGTCTCTGTATCCATGGACAGAAGGCTCTGAGTGTGCCAGGGTCTCTTGGATGTCTCTGTACCCATGGACAGAAGGCCCTGTCTGTGCCGGGCTTTCCATAATGTCTCTGTACCCATGGGTATGGAATAGCATGGGCCCTGAAAGTGTCAGTCCTGTTGCTTGCACGCTCCTTCCTTTGTATACAAGACGCATCCATGCACACCCCCATGTACAGATACATTAAAACGTCAGGGAGGGACAGAGATTTCCCACAGAGCTCTAACTTGGGCATAACTCACCTTTTAGCCGGTGGCCAGGGGATTTTTTTCCCAGCTCTGTGTGAGAAGGTGTCCAGGAGCTGAAGGAGCAGCATTTAGAAGCAATTTCAGGATTTCTAGGCAGGAAGTGGAGCTAACAACCATCCACGTAACTCGCCGTATTCATCAGGATGTGCTGCTGGTTCTTTGGGAATATGGCCCAATGGAGACACGAGCCTTGGAAAAATCCCAGCTCTCTGTGGGTTTGTGCAACGGGGGAGCAGCAGAAACACTTTGTGTCTGCTTTGGGGACACAAGGCCCAAGGAGCTGCGGTGGCAGAGGGTGACCTGGGCTGGTGGCAGGTGAAGTCCTGGTTCATGACATCCCAGAGTGGCACAGGACAAAGCTCCAAGCCCTCCCAACCCCACTGATGAAGTCTTTGTGATGCTGCACATCCTATAGGAAAAGCTGCTGTCACACAAAGCACTGGGATTTGTAAGTTTCATTTTCAATACTTTAGGTCCAAGTTTCAAACTGCAATATTTTTGCACTCAAGAAACAGTTGTGCACAATCCATCTCTCATCCTCCTATTGCTTCAACTCCAATTAAAAAAAAAATCTTAATATTGAAAACAAAACCCAAAGTCTTTAAAATGGATGCTGATGTCAGTCCGTAAGATGGATCCAGGCATCAGAAGATGCACAAATTAAATGAGTTCTCCTTTTAAAAAGATCAGTTACCTCTTAATCCAAAGTTCAAGAAGATTTCACTCCACATTTGTTTCTTTTTTTTTCTCTTTAATATTTTTCTCGGTTTTTTTTTCTTTTTTCTTTTTCTTTTTTAAGAAGATAACACATTCTGAATAAGGAAATGTTCAGCAAAATGAGATGCATTTCTGATAAACCATGAAAATATTTACTCCTCTGTTTACTTTTCTCTGGATACCCTGATGTAAAAAATCTAGCAGATATGAGAAGAGGTGTCAAGTGTTTGCTTTGGACTAAGCTGGAGTTCAGCACTGCTGACATCCTGCTCCAGCCAAGAGTTGCAGAATTCTTTTGCACATCTCGAGCCATGTGTTTGCAGGCACAGCACCTGCAGAGCTGACACACCAGTGCACGTGAATAACTCTGTTACTCCCTCACAGAATTTGGGCTCTGCCCCAGAACGAGGTGCTCCAGCCCTTGGCTCCTGGTTCCCGTGGGGAGCAGCTCCCTTCCCTCTGGCTGAGCTGCTCAGGCAGAGCCCGGCAGCTCCTGGCCCTGCAGGGCTGAGGCTTTTCCCCGTGGCTGGGCACAGACGGAGCAGCACTGCTAAACACGGGGGCACACAGAGGGACCAGCAGCAGCTGCCTTTGGCCACCTGAGGCTCCAAGGCCCAAACTCTGAGCAGACAGGGCTGGAAGAGACTCGCAGGCTCCCTGCTGGCTCTGCTGCCCCACTTGTGCCCACCTGGGAGCCCCCAGTGCCAGCAGGGACTTGAGATGGCAGCCCTGGGCTCCTGGAGCTTGTGCAAGGAGCGGAGCTGGGGACTCCCTGTCCATGGGGAGCTTCCAGATGGAAAAGACTGCTGTGCCCAGGCAGCTCCAAGGGCAGAGAAAGGAGGGTCTCGACCCCTGGATCTGTGCCAGTCCCACAGTCCTGGGCAGCAGCCACCGAGCCCTGGGGGAGCAGAGGGCACAGCAAGAGGGACAAAAGCAGGCAAGGTCAGAGACTGGAGAGAGCCAGACCCGGCAGCAGGAGCCGCTGCTCCATTGCACTCTTGGAGAAAGCTCTTGGCTGGTTCAAAGCGCTGAAAGGCGTGCAGGGCAGAGAGGAGGCCACCCCAAACACTGCTCCTGTTTCCACAGCCTCCCCTCTCCGTGTCCCAGAAGGAATTGGATGGACTGTGTTCTTCTCCCCGAGTCGTCCTGTTCAGCACGAGCAGCTGAGCACCAGGAGCTGAAGGAGCTGAAGCCTCAGGCCTCAAGACCTGGGCCTGAGGAGACTTTGTGAGCAAATGAATGCTGCTAACATGGACCTGGCTGAATGCAGCAGATGGAATCATGGAATCACAGAATCCTTTCTGTTGGGAAAGACCTCTGAGCTCATCCAGTCCAGCCGGTCACCCAGCAGTGTCGAGCCCAGCACTAAACCACGTCCCTGAAGTGCCAAGGCCTGGACAACAGCCCTGAGTGAGGCCCTGAGCCAAAGGTGGCCTCTGGATGAACCTTCCAACCAAAGGTTATCTTTGTATCTGCTCACTAATGAAATGTGCATGGTCATTAGCACTGTGATAGATGTATCCACTGATTAGTGAAACATGGATTGACCTTTCTGTGTTTAGAAGCCAGACAAGGCCATGAAATCTGACATCTGGCCTTGTCTGGGGCTGAATGGGCAAAGTCACCTCCCTTGGTTCCTCTTGGGCCCTGGCCAGGCTTTGGGAGGAACCCAGGAGGAGGATGAAACCAGATGTTCCCGCACCAGCAGCGCTGTCAGTTTGTTCATTCAGCGCTGTCAGAGCTGGGCCCTCTCCCAGCGAGGCTGGAGCCTCACCTGTGGCTGGAGGCACCTGCAGGAATTCCCAGTGTCCAGGAGTGGCTCTGCAGCCCTTGGCTGTGACAGCTTCCCCAGCTGCTGTGTGGATCTGGGGCATGGTAAAGCCTGAGGGTAACTGCTGCTGGATCTTTCTTAATCACTGCTGCAATCTTTGGTGCTGCTGGCTGGGTGCATTGCTGAGCTGCTCCTTTTGTGATTCTTTGCTGCTTTGAGCTACAGTCAATGACACTGAGTCCTTCAGTTGGTGTCTGTGTCTTTGGTGCTGACCCTGCCCACTGGGGAAACAAAACTGGCACTGTCTGGCCAGATCACAACAAAATGTCACTTTTTAAATGTAAATGTGAGGAATCAGTCCCATCAGAAATTCCCAGATGGGAAGCCCTTCCCTGGAGTTCCCTGGCTCTGGAGTGGGCTGAGGTCAGAGCACTGGTGTCAGCAGTGGGGCACTCTGTTAAAAGAGGCTGAACCCCTGGTTGTCTTCAAATGCATCCAAAAATTGCATGTGGAAGAAGGAAAAGAATTGTGGGTTTGGGAATATGTGGGTGAAGTTTGTAAATGGCACATTGGAAACAGCACCAACAGAAGGAAGAATTGCTTTTGGAATGCTCCCACATGAAGGGACAGAGGAAGGTTAAAACTTGAGCTGAGGTTCATTTGTGCAAGTGAAATATAATACTATTATTATCATCATAATAACAGTTATATAAAAATAGAACATTATTATACATTTTTTTTCAGATAGAATTTAAAATTGATAATGTGAAATAAGGCTGACAATGCTAATATGTCACCTTTGGCTGCTCACTGTGACACTGAATACCCTACAGAAAAGGACTGGCCAAGACCCAAATGTCACAATAGAACTTTGTGAATTGTGTATAATGAATAAAGGAGGAAGGGATGATGTAGAAACCCAGGACACCGGGAGGATTTCTCTGTCTGCTCTGGGGTGTCCTGACCCCCAGGGGAGCACTGACTTTGACCCTCATTCATGGAGAAAACTTCCAAAGCCTCAAGGTAAACTAGAAACCACAAAAGTGTGAAATAGATTGTAGAGATTGTAGAGAGGAGTTTAGTATGTCACATGGGTAAGAAATTTAAGCTTTAGGATTTTTAGTATGTTATAGATGGATTCAAGATTGTTATAAATGAATGCTCCAATTTATTAATTAAAGAAAATTTATTAAATTGTCCAAATATAAATTTAGAGAATAACAACGAAAAGCCACTATCAAAAAAAGGTCATTGCCGAGCCCGGGATCGGCGCTGGGTGAGACACAGGTTTGACCACTACAGCATAGGGTCCCCTATGTTCACCCCGACTGTTCTGTCCAAGTGATTTATAGATGGTTTTTCTTGCCTGAGGCAAAGTCTCTTTCTTCTTTTCTGGGCTGCACCTATTCATGTGGAGTTCCTTCACTGTGGCAAGTTGAACAGAACCCGTCCGATCGATCGTGCTCCTGGAGTTCGGTATTCAGATGTATCTCCCTGATGGTTCTGGTTATCTCACTCTCAACTACTTATAGCGTGTTTCTCGTTGGGCGTTCCAAACATGTACATGTCACTTAGGGCGTGTAAGTGGTGCCATTGTGTTCAGCTGGATAAGATATACAGAAGTTTATTACATACAACAACTTGCAGAGTAAAATCTCGGAAACTTTGGTATATATGGGATTTGACGCAGAAAAAGGGAATTAGAGAAAGAGAATTGGCTCATAAAATGAGAAAAAGACGAGAATGGAGATGCGTGAGGGAAAGAGAATGAAGAGAGAAACAAAAAGATTAGCATATAGAATAGCATGGTAGGTTAGTGAACAAATTTTGGAATAGCAACAGCAAACCGTTTTACCAGCTCAAATGTGCAGCTACCAATAAAACAAAAGCAGCCAGCAAAGCAGTTCAGTAATGTTTTACTTTCTAAATGTCCAGAAGGATTCAGCAAATCAATACAAACATTCTGAAATACCTTGGCTGATGCTGGAGAATAGGAGGGGAACAGAAGCCCGGTGTTTTAAAAATTCTGCACTGGGACATTGAGCAGTCACTGTGGTGGTGAGATGGTTTCTCCTTGAAGCTGATGAGGGACAAAGCAAACCTCCAGCCAGCCACCCTGCTGAGAGCTTGGCAGTAAAGAGCCTGCAGCCAAGTAGGTGCTTTTCATCAGAAGAATTCAAAATAGTGTGCCAATATCCAAACCTGACCACTGATTGGTTTGACCCAACTTCCTGAAAAAGTTCATTTCCATGTCAAACCACGACAGATATGTAAAATGTAACATAAGATACTTGAAAAATGATGAATGCCAAAGGATCTGAGTATTAGATCTTTCCTCAAAAAGAATCCTTTTTGCTAACATCTACATGCCAGGAGCTGTAGTGTAGCACCAGGGAGAAAAAGGAACCCACCAGTGCTGAAAAGCACCCATCTCAGAGCCGGCCACGTCCATTCGTTTGCAAATTAGGTCCTCTTCTCCCTGCTGCCAGCTGCGGGTTTGAAATACTGTGAAGCAACCTTCCCGTCCTTGGTGGGGTGCTTAAAAAAACTTACAGAATATTTCTTACCAATATAACATATTTCATAAATCTATTTCTCACAAGCACGAATTATCTAAAATACACATAACAATTCCATGAGTCTATCTGCTGCATTCAGCCAGGTCCATGTTAGCAGCATTCATTTGCTCACAAAGTCTCCTCAGGCCCAGCTCTTGTGGCCTGAGGCTTCAGCTCCTTCAGCTCCTGGTGCTCAGCTGCTCGTGCTGAACCGGACGACTCGGGGAGAAGAACGCAGTCCATCCAATTCCTTCTGGGACACGGAGAGGGGAGGCTGTGGAAACAGGAGCAGTGTTTGGTGTGGCCTCCTCTCTGCCCTGCACGCCTTTCAGCGCTTTGAACCAGCCAGGAGCTTTCTCCAAGAGTGCAATGGAGCAGCTGTTCCTGCTGCCGGGTCTGGCTCTCTCCAGTCTCTGACCTTGCCTGCTTTTGTCCCTCTTGCTGTGCCCTCTGCTCCCCCAGGGCTCGGTGGCTGCTGCCCAGGACTGTGGGACTGGCACGGATCCAGGGGACGAGACCCTCCTTTCTCTGCCCTTGGAGCTGCCTGGGTACAGCTGCCTTTTCCATCTGGAAGCTCCCCATGGACAGGGAGTCCCCAGCTCTGTTCCTTGCACAACCTCCAGGAGCCCAGGGCTGCCATCTCAAGTCCCTGCTGGCCCTGGGGGCTCCCAGGTGGGCACAAGTGGGGCAGCAGAGCCAGCAGGGAGCCTGCGAGTCTCTTCCAGCTCTGTCTGCTCAGAGTTTGGGCCTTGGAGCCTCAGGTGGCCAAAGGCAGCTGCTGCTGGTCCCTCTGTGTGCCCGTGTTTAGCAGTGCTGCTCCATCCGTCTGTGCCCAGCAACGGGGAAAAGCCTCAGCCCTGCAGGGCCAGGAGCTGCCGGGCTCTGCCTGAGCAGCTCAGCCAGAGGGAAGGGAGCTGCTCCCCACGGGAACCAGGAGCAAAGGGCTGGAGCACCTCGTTCTGGGGCAGAGCCCAAATTCTGTGAGGGAGTAACAGAGTTATTCACGTGCACTGGTGTGTCAGCACTGCAGGTGCTGTGCCTGCAAACACATGGCTCGAGATGTGCAAAAGAATTCTGCAGCTCTTGGCTGGAGCAGGATGTCAGCAGTGCTGAACTCCAGCTTAGTCCAAAGCAAACACTTGACACCTCTGCTCATATCTGCTAGATTTTTTACATCGGGGTATCCAGAGAAAAGTAAACAGAGGAGTAAATATTTTCATTGTTTATCAGAAATGTATCTCATTTTGCTGTACATTTCTTTTTCAGAATGTGTTATCTTCTTAAAAAAAGAAAGGAAAAGAAAAATGAGAAAAATATGAAAAACAAGAAACAAATGTGTAGTGAAAATATTCTGTAACTTTGGATTAAGAAGTAACTGATCTTTTTAAAGGGAGAACTCATTTACTTTGTGCATGTTCTGATGGCCTGGATCCATCTTACGGACTGACCTCAGCATCCTTTTTTAAAGACTTTGGGTTTTGTTCCAATATTAGGATTTTTTTTTTAATTGGAGTTGAAGCAATAGGAGGATGAGAGATGGATTGTGCACGATTGTGTCTTGAGTGCAAAAATATTGCAGTTTGAAACTTGGACCTAAAGTATTGAAAATGAAACTTACAAATCCCAGTGCATTGTGTGACAGCAGCTTTTCCTATAGGATGTGCAGCATCACAAAGACTTCATCAGTGGGGTTGGGAGTGCTTGGAGCTTTGTCCTGTGCCACTCTGGGATGTCATGAACCAGGACTTCACCTGCCACCAGCCCAGGTCACCCTCTTCCATCGCAGCTCCTTGGGCTTTGTGTCCCCAGAGCAGACACAAAGTGTTTCTGCTGCTCCCCCTTTGCACAAACCCACAGAGCGCTGGGATTTTTCCAAGGCTCGTGTCTCCATTGGGCCATATTCCCAAAGAACCAGCAGCACATCCTGATGAATACGGCGAGTTATGTGGTCAGCTCCACTTCCTGCCTAGAAATCCTGAAATTGCTTCTAAATGCTGCTCCTTCAGCTCCTGGACACCTTCTCACACAGAGCTGGGAAAAAAATCCCCTGGCCACCGGCTAAAAGGTGAGTTATGCCCAAGTTAGAGCCCTGGGGGAAATCTCTGTCCCTCCCAGATGTTTTAATGTATCTGTACTTTGGGGTGTGCATGGATGCGTCTTGTATACAAAGGAAGGAGCGTGCAAGCAACGGGACTGACACTTTCAGGGCCCATGCTATTCCATACCCATGGGTACAGAGATATTATGGAAACCCTGGCACACTCAGAGCCTTCTGTCCATGGATACAGAGACATCCAAGAGCCCCTGGCACACACAGAGCCTTCTGTCCATGGGTACAGAGACATCCAAGAGCCCCTGGCACACACAGAGCCTTCTGTCCATGGGTACAGAGACATCCAAGAGCCCCTGGCACACACAGAGCCTTCTGTCCATGGGTACAGAGACATCCAAGAGCCCCTGGCACACACAGAGCCTTCTGTCCATGGGTACAGAGACATCCAAGAGCCCCTGACACACACAGGCCTGGCACACACAGGCCTTGCAGCACAGATTGCTTTCCCCACAGGCTGCAGGAGATGAGAACACAACACTTGCCAACACTGACTGCAAGCCACAGCTCTGGGTGCTCCCTGTGAACCTCGGTTCTGGGACCACTGTCTGCCCCAAGCTTCAGGGGCTGCAGTGGGAGCCTGGCTGGGCTCTGCCCTGGGGCCATCCTGCAGGGACAGCTGCAAACAGCGAGCATTCCCTTGCCACAAAGAGCCAAGCCAGGGCTGCAGGGCAGCTGCTCCAGCCTGGACTGCACTGCTGAGTGCTGTGCTCTGGGGCTGGGGCTCCCCGCACAGGGGACTGGACTGGTGTGCCACAGGAGACAGAGAAGCTGCAGCTTCAGCCTAACTGAGGTGGGTGCGTGGGCTGGGAAGAGTGGGGAGGCTCAAGGGGATTCACAGAGCTCATCCTGCTGCAAGGACGAGGACAAGGGAGTGGGAACTCAGCAGTGAGGAGAGCTGAGGGCTGGAGAGCAGCTCTGAATGACACTAAAATCCCACTGCACCTCTGAGACATTGCTGCTCCTCAGCCCGTGACAGGATGAGTCCCTAAGCCTGGGGCTCAGCCTTCCTTGTGGTGAGGGGCATCAAGGAAGGCAACAGTGTGATGGAGACTGCCATGGGCTGGGAACTCACTGGGGGAAAAGAGGGAGCAGTTGGGAAGTACAAGGCAGGTGGGGGAGAGAACAGTTCAGAGAAGGGCCGAGATACAGCTTGAGCAAGCTGCAAAATGTCATTTGGGATCATCCCAGACTGATTTCATTTCAGAAGCTATTGAACAAGTTTATTTTGGGGTGGTGTCATGTTTTCCCTGGGAGGCGTACACTCTGCAACCTTGAGCTGTGTTGCTGAAATGCTCCAGCAGGTCTGTGCTGCAGGTCACCCCATTTCTTCTTTGGCTGATTGCGGCCCGGTGCTGAGCTCCAGCAGAGCCCTGGCAGAGCCCAGAGCAGCCTCAGCACCTGCAGAGCCCGGCTGCAAGGAGAGAAACCAGAAAGCGCCCGTCAGCTGAAGGCTCCTGTCCCCTTGTCCCAGCCGCCCGCGGTGCCCAGGCCATGCTGGCCGTGCCCAGAGCTGTGCCCAGAGCTGCCCATCCCTGCTGCCTGTGGGAGCAGAGCAGGAGGGCAGGACATGTGCCCAGCCTGCAGCCGGCCACGGCACATCCAGCCCTCAGCAGCTGCCCAGAGCAGGATGCTCCTGTGCTCGCTGCCATCTCCCCAAAGCTCTGATCCCACCATGCCAAGCAGACGGGACCCACCTGGCGCCATCCCCCGCTGGAAGAAAAGCTGGTCCCAAACCATGTCCTCAGCCTTCTCCAAGGGCACGGCCCATCCACGCTCACAGCTGCCCCCAAGCACTTCCTGATCCAGACTGGACCCCAGCTAGAACGGTTCCTCTAGAAAAACACACAACAAATTATTGAACATAGATTACAGAGGGGAACAAGAAAAAAGGTCAAAAATCATATTACTGTCAGGGACTTGAGGAAGGCCCAACCCCTGCATGCCAGGGAAAAACCCACCCACAGGTGAGGGAAGCCCAGGCTTTCTCCCTTCCCCCCTGCACTGCCCCCCAAAATAACGGTGATCCCAAAGCAAACAGGGGCAGTGGAGCAGCCCAAGCCCTTCCTTGCCAGCAGAGCAAAGCAGCCCCTGCACAGGTTCTGGAGTCCCACCTCTGCTCCCACCATGGGGGTTTGTTTGTGTCGGGCTGGCTGCCCCAGCCCCAGCCCCAGCCCGGGGCACGGTGGGTGCTGGGGGCTGTTGGCAGGGCCAGGAGCCCACTCCCATTTCATCACCGCCCCAGCCCATCCCCCAGCCCTGCCAAAAGCAGCCTGGCAGCCGACTGAAGGATCAGCTGCATCCACCCCAGCAAAGGGGGAACCTTTGGTTCCTGGCCAGGCTGTGCAATGCCCAAATCTGGGAGCATTCCCCTGTGTGTAGACTCACCTGCAAATTTCCTGTGGAGCCTGGCTTTGGAGAAGGTGCCAGAATCGAAGTCCATCATCCTCAGCTGCCGGTGGCCAGGTGGAGGAAGAGGTTGTCATCATTGATGTCGTTCTCGCTGTCCCCAGCAGCAGCAGCAGCCCCACCTGGTACAGCTTCTCCAGGGGCTCCTTCTCCTTCCCTGGGGGTGAGCCCAGGCTGTCTGGGTTCTGCCCAGGGCCCAGAGCTGTCAGGGAACCAGGACAAGCAAAACCAGCTCAGATGGCGGCCACCAGTGCTGGGCAGAGCAGCTCAGCTCCAGCACAAGGGCTGCGTGTCCCCATCTGATGACCCCTGGGCAGTGACACACGCAGGACAAAATGTTTGGGTTCCTTTGCTTCTGATTGCCAAGGCATGTGTGGAGCTGCAACTTACCAGGGCCTTGCATCAAAGTGTGCCTGTGGCTCTCTCCCTTTTTCTAGGGCCGATCAATATCCTGCAGCCAGGGATCACAGAACAGCTCTTCTAACGAGGGCCTGTCCGAGTGCAGCATGGATAAACACCGCCTGATCACATCTTGGCACTCTGGGCAGAGAAACCAGAACCCGCCGGTCAGCTGGAGAAGGCTCCTGTTGGCTTTGCCCCACTATTCCCGTGCCCAGGCCATGCTGGATGTGCTCAGAGCTGGGCCTAAACTTCCCCATCAATTCCCTGTTTTGGAGGAGAGCAGGAGAGCAGGACATGTGCCACCTCCTCAGCAGCTGCCAGAGCAGGATGCTCACGAGCTGCTGCTGTCTCCCAGCACTGGCATTGCCCCCGTGGCCAGAGATGAGGATCCACCTTGAGAGAGCCGTTGTGGCAGCGAGAGCTGATGGTCCCAGCTGATGTTCTGGCTCCTCCTGAAAGGGTGCTCCCCACAGACCATCTGGTGTAGCAGGATGCCCAGGGACCAGATGGTAGCTGGCTTGCCATAGTAAAATCCAAAGTGGATCCATTCCGGGGGGCTGTATGACGGTGTTCCTGTGGAATACAGATGGGGTTCATCAGGGGGATGCTGCTGCTCCCAGAGCCTGGCCCCAGCATCCCTGGGCGTGTGGGGGCTGCCCCAGTGGCACACGGGGTGACCGCTGCCCTCTGGCCAGCACCTGGGACTTGTGTACAGACTCGGGGTTGGAAAAGAAGCCACTGGGGTTGGAAGAGGGCAGCAGAAGTCCTGGCAAGGCCCAACCATGAGGAGGAAAAACCCACCCAGTTCTTGGGAAAACCATGCCTTCATCCTCCCTGCCTGCACTGCCCAAAAAACATCATGAATCCAAAACAAACCAGGTGAGTGGAGCAGTCCAAGCCCTTTGTCACCTGCACACCAAACTGGCTGGGACACAGGTTACGGCCTCCCTCTCTGCTACCCCCACCCACCCATGTTTTTGTTGGGCTGGCTGCCCCAGCCCCAGCCCCAGTCCTGCCCAGAGTGGTGGGCAAAGGCTGCCAGCAGGGCTGGAAGCTGGCTCCCCACCCAGCCCTGCTCAAATGCAACTCAGCTGAAATCTCAGTGCCATGAAGGGCAGCAAAAGGGAGAATCCCCGCTGCCACAGCCAGCTTGGGCTGTGAGATGTTGGGCCATGAGATGCCAGGACCGAGAGCACACCCCTGCGTGGGCTCACCTGCAAAGCGAGTGTAGGCTGTGTCTTGCAGGTAGGTGCCACAGCCAAAGTCAATCAATTTGGCCTGCCCGGTGGCCAGGTCAACCAGGATGTTCTGTGGTTTGATGTCCCTGTGCAGGACCCCACAGCTGGTGCAGTGCTGCACGGCCTCCAGCACCTGGCGGAACAGATCCCGTGCCACCTCCTCGGACAGGAACCCCCGTGCCCGAATGAAATGATGCAGGTCCTGAGACAGCTTCGGGCGTTCCAGCACGATCAAGATATATTTGGGGAGCTGAAGCCACTCCAGCAGCTGGATGACACCGGGGAAGCCAGTGGAGACCTTGTCCAGCAGCACGATCTCCAGGGGTGCGCTGGTGCCGTCGGGCTGCAGGAGGAGCACGATGCTGTCAGTGGGGCTGATGCCGTGCCAGGGGTCAGGAACCCCTCACCCAGCCCGGGATGCTCTGCGCCCTGCGCTGGCCCCACGCCCGCTCTCCCTCGAGGCGTCCTGGTGGCTCCCACCCTGCCGGGCCTCGGCTCATCCCCGCCCGGCACGGCCCGGCTTCTGCCGCTGGCCCCGCTCACTCACCAGCTCGCCCCAGTGTCGGACGCGGTTCCTTGGCACCCTTTTGATGGCCACCTGCAAGCCAAGAGCAGCAGCGGGCTGAGCTCGCAGCCCGCCATGCCCAGCCCCAGCCCCAGCCCCAGCTCCAGCCCCATCCTCCTCCTCCTCCTCCTCCTGCTCCTCCCCCCTCTCCCCCTCTCCCTTCTCCTCCTCCCCCTCCTCCTCCTCCCCCTCCTCCTCCTCCTCCTCCTCCTCCTCCTCCGCCCGCCGCCGGCCCCGCCGCTCACCGGGGCGCCGTCCGAGAGCCGCGTGGCCGCGAAGACGCTGCCGAAGCCGCCGCTGCCCAGCAGCGAACCCAGCCGGTACCGCTCCTTCAGGCCCTGCTGCGCCTTCCCTGCGGGCGGGACGCGGCTGTCAGCGCTCGGCCCGGGGCCAGGAGCGGCCCCCGAGCGCCCCCCGACCGCCCCGGGCCGGCCCTCCCCAGGCGTTCGCTCCCGGCAACGGGACAGCGGCGGCTCGGGGGCGGCGGCCGCGCTGCCGAGCGGCGGAGCTCGGGCCGGGGAAGCCGCAGCGGAGGCGGCGGCAGCGGCCGCGCCGCGTGTGTCCTCCGCGGGGCCCGGGAGGAGCCGGGGCCGGGGCCAGGCTCGGGCCAGGCGGAGCCAGAGGGAGGCGATGCCGCCCCAGCCCCAGGCAGCGATGCCCGCCCAGAAGCGCCACCGCCAGCACGGCCAGAGCCGGGCGGAGGCGAGACCCCGGCGGGACGGCTGGGGGCGGGGATGGGGCAGCCCCGCCCGGAGCCGGGGGCGGGCCGGGGGCATGGCCCGGCCGGGAATGGGGAGAGAGAGACTGGGAGAGGAGGGGACAGCGGGAAAGGGAGAGCGGGAGACGGTGCGGGACAGCGGGAGAAGGAGAGGAGAATCAAGAGGGAATCAACAAAATCGCTGCTTTGGCTGCTGCCGCCGCTGCTGCTGCTGCCGCCGCTGCTGCTGCTGCTGCAACTGAAGCTCCGGGGCCGTTTGTCCCCGTGTCCGTTTTTCCGTTGACCACTCGCCCCCACGCCCAGCCCCCCGCTCCCCGGGGGCAGCCCCTGAGCCTGTCCAAACACGGGAACTTTGCCGTGTTCAGCCCAGACCCAGAGTCTGGACTCCTGCACAGCGGCACAGAAATCCTCTTGGTCGCTGCTGTGCATTGTCCCTGCTGAGGGTCAAACACTATCGGAGCACATTCCCTGAATGCAGAATTTGTGCCTGACCCAATCACTGCACTTAGTCTCCAGCACTGCTTTCCAAGAAAACCAGGGGAAGGCAAACTGTGTGTAGCTCATGGTATTTTACAGTGTCTCAAACTTGCCATGTCATGGATCTTAGAGGTGAGATCCAGTTGGATTAATGGGATGGAGAAGCAGTGCAAGATGGAAAAGGGGAGCATAAAAATAAACAGAGGAAAACATCTTGGATTGTTTCTTTCCATTTTCATTTCATTTCCTAAAAGCTCAATCAGTTTTCCCAGAATCTTCTCCACAGTCCTGTTTGCTCTTTCCAAGAACCTTTCCTGGAGAACGAGGTGCAGCTCCTGTCACAACATGTGCCACCAGCTGCAGCTTCTCTTGGCTTTCCACACCGTGAGTGCAGCACGACTCTTACAGCAAAGCAGGACTAATATTAGAAAAACTTGACAGCTTGTTCTTTCTTTTCCTTGTGGGCTGGGCAGTTGTGCCATCGGTGAGGTTTTCATTGTTACTGTGATACCGTAAGAATCCATGACGGGCTACCGGAAATTATTAGGGAATGCAAGCCTGACTGAATGCAGAGAAAGAATCTGCAGAGCCTGCAGCCAGAAATGGAGAGCTGTGGGATAATCATTCCAACATCCCCATGGGCATCTTGAAAGTGATGTAGAAGATGAAAATGGGCTGACAGGGGAGTTCGTTTCTGTATTCTTTTTAGATGCTTCTACGTCTCATGCACTGATATAATTCAAGAGTTCAATCAATCAATGACAAGCACCAGACCAAGCTGGACCTCTCAGGAGATGACTGAAAGAATCTGAAAAGGAGAAATGCAGGCAATGACGTGGTGATCTTTGTCTGTAAGAATGGTCATTTTTTTCCTAATAATTTTCAGTCCACTCCCTCCGCTTTTGTCCTTCCTAACAAGGCCATTTTCATCCTAGATTCCCCATGAAATGGGAACCCGGAGCTTGTGGAAGTGCCTGAAAGATGCCCTGCTTCTCTGCAGGGACACTGAGGCTGAAACAGGAGCCGGAGCCCTCTCTGGGGAAGCCTCCTCCGAGCTGGAATGTGTGCCGTGCTGGGAGAGGAGCAGGAGGGGGAGAACGCTGGGTGCTGTGAGGCAGGAGCAGGAGGTTTGGGCCACAGGACATTCTGTCTGTGCCGTGCCCGGGGCTCTGGGCCCGGCTCCGCGTGCGCTGAGCTCCCGACACTGCAGGAGCTCCCTGGGCTGGGCTCAGGTTCCTGCTGGGACTGGGCAGCAGGCTGGGTTCCACTGGGATCAGCAGCGGCTGGAAATATCTCTGGGCATCTCCATTTTCTTCTGCTGCTCGGAAGAAACAATGAAGTGTGTCGAGAAGTTCTGGTTTCTCTTTCTCCTGGTGGATTTTTTTATTAGATTTGACACTCCAGAGGCAATTTCTGTGATGGCCTCTGTCAGTTGATTCTATTTCAGCAGCAGCAGCAGCAGCAACAGGGCTGTGTTTGAGAACTGCAGAAGTGGCCTGTGTGACTTTAATTCTCCGTGACTTAGTGCTCAGGGACTTGAGAGCATTTCAAGATCTGCTAATCATGATGCCTGTGACAAAAAGTCTGAGTTTCCTGTGACAAAAGCACTCTGGGTAGCACTGACAAAATTGCTGGCCAGCTTCTGCAAA
Organism: Anomalospiza imberbis; assembly: GCF_031753505.1. Classification (NCBI taxonomy): domain Eukaryota; kingdom Metazoa; phylum Chordata; class Aves; order Passeriformes; family Viduidae; genus Anomalospiza; species Anomalospiza imberbis. The sequence goes on along the minus strand of NC_089712.1, from coordinate 107,798 downwards.
TCATTTGTAAGAAAAGTCATCTTTGATTGTTCCTGTTGGTTTGGTTGTGGGGTTTTTCCCCTGTGTTTTAGTTTTTTAAGATTGTCCACAAAGGCCATTCCTTGTGCCATTTCTCATTTTGTTTCTCTCAACCTTTGCTGTGGCCCCAGATGGTGTCAATGAGGAGCTGTGCTGTCAGTGGCTTTAAATGAACTAAAGGATCTCCCAGGAAAGTTTTCACCAGAAATCCTCCTTTTGTTCGCTCCTCTGGAGCTGCAGCAGCAATGTCTGTGTGCAGAGCTGGGGGCAGATCAGGGCTGGCACAGAAGCCCTGCTCCTGCTGGCCACACCATTCCGGATCCAGGCCAGGAGCCATTGGCCTTCTTGGCCACCTGGGCACACTGCTGGCTCATGTCCAGCCTGCTGTCCATCAGTCCCTGCAGGTCCCTTTCTGCCTGGCTGCTGTCCAGCCACTCTGTCCCCAGCCTGGAGCACTGCAGGGGTTGTTGTGGCCAAAGTGCTGGACCCGGCACTTGGACTTGTTAAACCTCACCTTGTTGGATTTGGGCCCTGGATCCAGCCTGTCCAGGTCCCTCTGCAGAGCCCTCCTATCCTCCAGCACATTCACACCCACACCCACCTTGGTGTCATCTGCAAATTTGCTGATGCTGGACTCAATCCCCTCATGCAGATCATCCATGCAGATATTGAAATCCACGCTGGCTGGCTCTGACCCCTCGGCCATCCTGTGGGTGCCCTGTGATGGCACTCAGGGTGATCTGTTCCAGAACCTTGCCGGGCACCGAGGTCAGGCTGACAGGCCTGGAGTTCCCCAGATCCTCCTCCCAGCCCTTCTTGGGGATGGGGTCACACTGGCACCTCCAGTGCTCTGGGACCTCCCTGGTGAGCCAGGACTGATGGTAAATGATGGAGAGCAGCTTGGGGAGCTCATCCACCAGTTCCCTCATCCCCCTAGGATGGATCCCATCTGATCCCACACCTGTGAGTATCTGAGTGGCCCAACAGGTCACCAGCTGCTTCCTCCTGGATTCCAGAGGCCTGTTCTGCATTCTGACCCCATCTGCCAGCTCAGGAGAACTCTTGTCCTGATGACATCCTGTCCTAATATTGAAAATTAATACAAACAAGGTGTTAAGTAGCTTGGACTTTTCCTTATCTTTAGTTCCTATATTCTCCACTGCATCCAATAAAGAGTAGAGGTTCAGCTTATTCCACATTTTGCCATTAATATATTCATAGACACATATTTATTTTTTTTCACAGTAGTGGCCAGGTTAATCTCTAATTGAGATTACACCTCTTTCTTTTTTTTTTTTACTGCATGACCTGACAACATCCTTAAACACTTGCTAAGTTGCCTGACCATTTGTCCAAAGTTAATGCACACTCTTTTTTCCACTGAATTCCCACAAAAGCTCCACGGGCAGCCAGGGCAGTCATTTTCCTCACCAGCTCATCTATGGCCACACTGGGACTGGCTGCTCCTTCCCCCTTAAGATTACTTTCTGGAAATGTGTCCCTCCTTCCTGGACCCCTTTGTTTTTAAGGGCTGTTTCCCATTAAAAAATCAGTACTTGATTCGGTACTCCCCAAATCTGCATCCTAAATAGGCCAAAGTCTGCCCTTCCTAATTCCAGTGTGGAAGTTTTGTTGCTGCCCCTCCTTCTTTCACTGAACATTGAAAACTTGATTATTTCATGGTCACTGTGCCCCAGGCAGCCTCCGACCCCCACATCTGCCACCAGCCCTTCTCTGTTTGTGAGCAGCAGGAGACAGAGCTTTCCTTGGGCGTGGGAGTGTTACCAAAAATTCGGTAAAACAGAAAACTCCTTCACACCAATGCAGCATTAAGAAGCAACATTCTTTATTCAACCGGGTGCACAGGGGATAGCTCCTCCCAAAGCCGAGCATGCTGAGTACAGGAAAGTTTCTGTTCATATTCTGTATTTTGCACACATATTCACTGATTGTCCTGGACTGAACACACATCTGATAATCATTTCCCCAGAATCATTAACATATTTCCCCTCCCCTTTACCCATGCTCTCTTCTGTCCTGGGGGTCTCTCTGGTGGTCCCTGGTGGTCGTGGACCCCAATGTTCCAGTGGGCTTGGCTGAGCTGGCAGGACACTGAGGCTGGTGAACTTCCAGTTCCCCTTCTGACACAATGGGCATTGTGTGGTTTCCATAGGCCTGGGGTTTTGGAGAACAAGCTCCAGGTGTCAGCTCACCTGGTGGAGACAATTTATCATCTGGTAACATGAGGTCACAGAGTGGGCTATGACATCACATGAGTGATCTATGACAGAATGGTCCATGACATCACAGAGTGTTTTTTGTGAGGTCATCGAGCAGCTATGACAAAAACTGCCTCTGTGACCTCTCAGAGATGGCTGTGACATCACACGGCAGAGGTCTGAAATCACAGAACAGACTATGACATCACTGAGTTGGCTGTGACATCAGAGACCAGCTGTGTGATATTAGAGAATGGGCTGTGACATCACAGAAAAGGCTGTGACATCACAGAGGGGCTGTGTGACATCCCAGGAGGGCTGTGTGAGGTCACTGGGTTGGTCACTCCACCCCAGCTCCCCCTCACAGTTTCTCCCAACAAGTCCAATGCTGTTCATGCCCAGCGGGGTCCCTGTCTCCCGGTATCCCCCCACTCCACCTGGAACCACAGCCCCCACCAAAGGATGTTCCACAGGATCCACCCCAGAGCTTGACATGGGGAAAAGGGGCCAGGGCTGTGTGACCAGGACATCAAGGACGTGGATTATCCAGGTCCCTGTGGCCTGGGTTGGGTTCCCCAGGGCAGGAAAGATGTCTGGAAGCTGGAGCAGGGTTAGGGAAGGGCCTCCAAGGTGGGGCTGGAGCCCTTGGGCTGTGAGCAGAGGCTGAGGGAGCTGGGCTTGTCCAGCCCCGAGCAGGGAAAGCTGAGGGGCTCCTCATCCCAGCCTGGCAGTGCCAGCGAGGAGGGGATGGAGAACACAGAGCGAGGCTCTTCACCGGGGGCCTGGTGGGAGACAGAAGCCAATGGGTGGAAGGGGCAAGAGGGGAGATCAGCCAGGCCAGGAGGAGATGAAATGAGTCAGGCTGGTTTCAGCATTTCCTCAACAGCAAAAGCAGCCTTACCTCCCTTCTCCATCCACCACTGACAGCTTTGCAAATCAGGAAATGTTTGAGCTGTTTTACCCACACTCCAGGACGAGCATCCTGATACAAGAAATTATTTGTGTTTATATCTATCACAAGACCATGTTTGTATAAAATCAATTTTAATATGGAAATCACTTGTGGATGCTGGACTCATCAGACGCTGCTGGGATGTTGCACATAGCTCAGGGAAGAGTGTGATTGTTATTAAATTGTGTCCTGTTCAACCATGGTCTCTTGGCCATGAAGAGAAGCTTTCTGTGCCTCTGAGTCTCACCAGGTCCTGACCCCCAAAGGACACAAACCTGATGAGTTGTGGTTCCCACTCCAGTGGTGGCACTTGGACCTCCCTCCATCCCCAGAGCACAGTTCCCTTGTCCCAGAAAGTCCCTGGCAATGCAGGGATGAAGGAAACAGGACAGGCTGTGGGGATCAGGGGCAGGGCACAGCAAGGGATTTGGGGTGGTTGTGAGCCCAGGGCAGGACCCGGCCCTTGGCCTTGGTGAACCTCATCCAATTGTCCTGGGCCCATGGCTCCAGCCTGTCCAGATCCCTCTGCAGAGCTTCTGCCCTCCAGCACAGCCACACTCCCACCCAGCTTGGGCTCACCTGGGAACTGACTGAGGGTGCCCTCGATGGCCTCGTCCAGATCAGCAATCAAGAGATTTCACTGACCTGGCCCCAATCCTGAGCCCTGGGGACACCCCTGGGTGTGACTCCATTCCTCAGCTGCTCTGAGTGCCAGGGGTTGGATGAGGGAAATGGTGGGGAGGGGTTGGGGACAAAGTGTTATTGATTGTCAGCCATGGAGGGTCTTGATTTTCACATCTATTCAGACTGCATTAGGAGGTGCTGGGGGTCAATATCAATTGGACATTGCTGATATCCATCTCTAAACAGGAAAAGGAAACTGGACAAACTATTTCGATACAGTCTATTCACTTTGAATACACTTCTGAAATCTGTCTAATTAACCACAGAAGAATTGAAAGCTACCATAATTCCCAGCGGCATTTTTTCTTTGGGAGTTTTAAACAAATCACTGAATTCCTGAACTGAAGAGCTCAAGAGAGAAGAGACCTCTGGAGTAGTAAAATTCATCAGCAACCTCCAAGTGGCTGAGGATCCATCCCCATCAGAGCAGCAATGACCAGCAATGGGCACAGCTTTGTGGCTGCCCCAGCTCTGGGATGGGCCCTGGGCCTGGAGCAGGAGCAGCTCTGGAGGGCCCCAAGGCCGGGGCTCTTGTGCTGGCCTGGGCAGATGGGATGGCAGCAAGGGCTGCAGAGCTCTCAGCACCTCAGCCCGAGGGGAGCAGGGCACCCAGGGAGCCTCCTTTGGCCTTGGCCAAGCCCCTTCCCCCATGGCTGGGGCTGAGTCCTGGCTGAGCTGCAGCTGCTGCTGTGCCCTGGCCAGGGGCTGAGGCCGTGGGGCCAGTGGCCAGAGCAGCCTGGGCTGAGCAGAGCTGTGGGGCCAGAGCCGGCTGGGCTGTGCTGGGGAGAGGCCCTTGGTGCTGCACAGAGCTCAGGGCAGCTGGCAGAGCTTGCAGGGAGCTGGGCTGGGCTCAGAGAGCCTGGCACAGAAACCATCAGTGTCCATCTCAGCCTGGCTGAGCGTGCAGGGGCCAAGGAGAACAGCCCCGGGTCTGCAAGTTCTCTGTGTGGGAGCTGAGCTGGTGAGCCCCTGAGCCCTCCCGAGTGCTGGGGCTGCACCTCCAGCTCCAGAGGAGACGTGACAGATGGGAGCAGAGACAAATAATTCTTGCTGGATTCCTTATTGTGTTTGCTTATACAGGTGACCTGGATCCATATGTAGATGAGCTGTTTTGTGTCAGCAAACACTGGTAGAGTGAGAAGAATAATATTTTTTAGCTGAAAATAGTATTTCATGCATAAGACACAATGAGAAAGAAAAGACACATATGATCAGAAGAGCATCTGAGTTTTTTAGAGGATGAGAAACTCATTGATGTTCCAGCAGTCAAACCTGCTCAAATACTTTCCTCAGGACTTCCTTGAGATGAGAGGTGACCACCAGAGGACCAGGCCAACCAGAGGTGTCTGTCCTGCCAGCTTTTGTCTGGGAGAACCCTTGCATATAGGGAATTTTTCAGGAGGAGTATCAGTTTTGGCTGTGGGCACCTGGAAAGACAGATGGTTCTTTTCCATAGGAAGGAAAGCACAGAGCTCCAGTTCTCCAGGGACAGATGAGAGGCAGCCCTCAACATTCCAAGATCAGCTGGACCTGTCAGGTTCCCCCTGGGAGGCCAAACCCCTGCTTCCATGAGGCCTTGCAGTGTCACAGGGGTGTCCTTGGTGCCTCAGGATCACAATGGACCCTTGGTTCCATGGGGACTCCCAGTGTCAGAAGGGTCTCCTTGGTTCCATGAGGCCCTGCAGAGCCCCTTGATTCAACGAGGCCTCAAAGTGTCACCATGGCCTCCAGGATTCCATGAGGCCCCGCAATGTCACAGTGGACCTTTGGTTCCATGGAGTCCTGCGCTGTTCCATGGGTCCTTAGTTCCATGGGGCCCTGAAGTGTCACAATGGACTCCTTGGTTCCATGGTGCCACGCAGTGTGACAAGTGCCCCTTGCCCTGCCAAGACTCCATGGTGTCACAATGGCCCCTTGGTTCAGTGAGGCCTTGTAGTGTCACAATGGCTCCTTGGATCCATGGGGCCTGTAGTGTCACAATGGCTCCTTGGATCCATGGGGCCTGTAGTGTCACAATGGCTCCTTGGATCCATGGGGCCTGTAGTGTCACAATGGCTCCTTGGATCCATGGGGCCTGTAGTGTCACAATGGCTCCTTGGATCCATGGGGCCTGTAGTGTCACAATGGCCCCTTGGATCCATGGAGCCTGGAGTGTCTCAATGGTCTCCATGATGCCATAAGACCTTGCAGTGTCACAACAGAGCATTGGTTTCACTGAGCCCCACAGAGTCACTATGGTCCCCTTGGCTGCACAGGGCTCTGGAGTGCCACAATGCCTCCTTGGTGTCACAAGGCCTCAAAGTGTCAAAATGGCCTCCAAGGTTCCATGAGGCCCTGCTGTGTCACAGTGGACCTGTGGTTCCATGATGCCCCATAGTGTCACAATGGCATCCTTGGTTCCACGGTGTCAGAATGGCCCCTTCATCCCATGGACACCCACAGTGTTCACTGTAGTGCCCTTGATTCCACGAGGCCCTGCCATGCTCTAATGGTCTCGTGGCTCCAGTGGGTCCAAAGTGTCAGAAGAGTCTCCATTGTTCCATGAGGCCCCGCAATGTCACTGTGCTCCCCTTGGTTCCATAGGATCCACAGTGGAACAACGGACTCTTGGTTCCATGAGGTTCCTCAGTCACAATGGCCTCCTTGGATTCACAGTGTCACCATGGACCCATGGCTCCACGAGGCCTTGCTGTGTCAGAATGGCCCCTTGGTTCCAAGAGGTTTCTCAGTGTCACAATGGTCTCCTTGGATCCACAGTATCACAATGGACCATTGGTTCAGTGTGGCCCCAATGTGCCAAAATGGATTTTGGTTCTATGTGGTTCTGCTGTGTCACCATGGACCCTTTGTTCCATGAGTTTGCTCAGTGTCACAGCTGACTCCTTGGTTCTGTGAGGCCCCGCTGCCACCAAATCTCTGAAATATCAGAATGAGGCTCCTTAACACTCATTTGCTATTTCAGAGGGTATCGTTTATTCAGGCCTGAGGTCTAACATGGGATAACTCCTAACCTGACGTGGACATGTAATTCTACCAGTGTGTTGTTCATACACAGTCGCTAAATGCCAATTACAATTTACCCATTTCCATAAATCCCACCCCAAGTTCCCAGATTCAGTCCTTGTTTTCTCTATCACTGCACCCTTGAGCCAGATGTCTTCTTCTTCTCTTCCAGCCATCCTTGCTGGGAAAGCAGCCCCTGCATGCCTTGTTCCTGTGCTGGAAGTTCACAGGCACGGTAAAAATGGAATGAACCCTTTGGGTCTCAAGGCCAAGGCTTTGTGTGGCCAGGCAGGGGCAGGCAGGAGGCAGAGCTGTCAGCAAAGGAAGGGAGCAGCGAGGTGGGGCAGCCGGGGGATGACGACAGCCTGCAGGGACAGAGGCCAGGGCAGGGACACCGCAGGACAGCCTGGGCTGCAGAGGGCACAGGGATGTGCAGCAGCTGCAAGGCCCTGACAGAGCCAACCTGTGCAGCCCTTTGGCCATGGCTGCTGGCCCTGGGCCTGAGGCCACGAGGGGACAAGTGACCCTTGCAGCCCTGGGGCCTCATGGCCTCCTTGTCCCTGCTCAGCAGCCTGGCAGGGGCCGCCCCATGGTCCTGCCCTTGGCATGGCACATCCCCACATGGCAGTGCCCATCCCGGGAAGAGCCCTGAGCAAGGAGGGAGGGACAGGATCTGCCTTGCCAGGGGCTGGGGCTCAGCCTTGGCCCTTTGCATTCCTGAGACACATCCAGGTTTGCTCAGCGCCAGAGACACCTTTGCCTTGTTTGTCCCCACCTGTCATCAGTGCCTCCAGTTCTCTGCTCTGCCTGGGGCCTGGGGACACTTTGATATGAATTGTGTCCTTGAGTGGAACCCATTTACAGTTAAAGAAATTTGGACTTTGAATCTGACTTTTTGAGTTCTTGAGAAGCTCTTTGAGCACACTCTGAGGGACTGGGTCTGATGCAAACAGCACCAAAGCCCCATAGGTCATTAAAGTCCTGGTGCTGTGTCTGTGCTGCTGAGCTGGGCCGGGCTCCTGGCCCAGAGGCAGCTCCTGGCAAGGGCAGCGCTGCAGAGAGACAGCTCTGGCCAGGAGCAGCTCCTGTGCACAGCCCAGCAGGGCTGGGGCACTGCCAGGGCACCCCAGGGACACGAGCAGGGCACAGACAGAGCTCACAGGGGCTCAGCACTGGCAGGGGCTGTGGGGTGTCCCAGAGGGGGCTGTGTCACAGCAGCACCTCTGTGGCTGTGTCACGGAGGCACAGAGCAGCTGTGATGTCAGAGAGGGGCTGTGTGACTGCACAGAGTGGGTTGTGTGAGGTCAAAAACTGGGCTATGACATCACAGAGCGTGTTGTGTGAGGTCATCAAGCAGCTATGGCATGACAGAGGGGACTGTGTGACATCACAGAGCAGGCTGTGACATCATGGCATGGCTGTACGACATCATAGAGCAGGCAGTGAGGTCAAAGTGTGTGCTGTGATATTACAGAGTGGCAGCATGACATCACAGGGAGGGTTTTGTGGCATCACTGAGGGGGTTGTGACATCACAGGGCAGGCTGTGACATCATAGAGAAGGGTATAAGGCAATAGAGTAGATCCTGCCATCATAGAGGGTGGCTCTGTGACAACAGAGAGTGGGTTGTGACATCACCGGGCAGCTGTGTGACATCACAGGGGTGTGTGACATCACAGGGGCTGTGTGAGGTCACTCCACCCCAGCTCCCCCTCCCAGTTCCCCCAGAGAAGTCCAACGCTGCTCGTGCACAGCGGGGTCCCCTGTCCCCCCGGGTCTCCCTGCCCCCGGCGCCGCAGCCTCCCCCAGAGGATGTTCCACGAGATCGACCCCAGAGCCTGACACGGGGACGGGGGCTGGGGCTGTGGGGGGCGGGACAAGGGGATAGGGACCCCCCGGCAGCGTCCCTGTGTCCCCCAGGGCCAGAGCCTGGGCCAGAGCTCCTTCACCCTGTTACCAACGAGGGCTTGAGAGCGCTGAAAAAATCCCCAGCAAGGGATCAGCAAAAACCAGATTTAATATTAAGCGACAGCACCACAAAGTTCCTTGGCAAGAGTCACTCTGCTCCTGACTGGACACTGCAGGTACAGAAAATGAAACAAAGCTACAACAAAACCAAACAGAATCCAGGCAATCAAACCAGAAATGAGCCAAGACCTGGGGCTTTCATTCATATGGAAAAGAACTGTCCTTCTTGTCCAGGTGCCCATGGCCAGAATTGGGATTTCACCTCCAACACTGCCTGTTGTGACAGACTGGAGGAGATTGTTGGCTGGAAACATTTCCTGTGTGGGGAGGAAGGGGCAGGTCCAGCCTTGCCCTGCCCTGGAACCCCAGCCCTGCCCTGCCCTGGAACCCCAATCCCCCCAGAGCCTCTATCCCAGCCCAGCAGTGTCTGCCAGTCCCTGGCACAGCACAGACAATGCTGCACAGCCACCTCTGGAGCCCCCAGCCCAGCTCCTGAGCGACCGAATGACCCCAAGTCCCACCTGGGGGAAGGGCCCAGGAACACCAAGGGGTATTTAAGGCTGACCACAAGGCAAGCACACATCTTGACCCTACCTCCTCTTGGAATTTCCATCTGAACAGTGCTGGAATCCAGGAGTTGGTAGCTCTGTGTGTGCTTCTCTAAATCTTTTTCATCATTCTCTGTTATCTGTCTCTTATTCTTTTATTTCTGTCCTCTTGAACATTTTGAGTAACTTAAAACTCAGATGGCTTAGAGTTTGTGAAGTTGAATGGACCAATATACAGCTTTGAAAAGTGTTTTTTGTTCATTGAATGTCTTATTAAACCTTTTGCCAAAGTTTCAGCTCCTCACCAGACTTGTAGCCCTTCTCTGGACATGATCCAGCCCCTCCATGTTGTGGCCAAAGTGCAAGACTCAGCACATAGACTTGTTAAACCTCACCTTGTTGTATTTGGCCCCTGGATCCAGCCTGTCCAGGTCCCTCTGCAGAGCCCTCCTATCCTCCAGCACATCCACACCCACACCCACCTTGGTGTCATCTGCAAATTTGCTGATGCTGGACTCCATCCCGTCATGCAGATCATCCATGCAGACATTGATATCCACACTGGCTGGCTCTGATCCCTCAGCCATCCTGTGGGTGCCCTGTGATGGCACTCAGGGTGATCTGTTCCAGAACCTTGCCGGGCACTGAGGTCAGGCTGACAGGCCTGGAGTTCCCCAGATCCTCCTCCCAGCCATTCTTGGGGATGGGCTCACACTGGCACCTCCAGTGCTCTGGGACCTCCCTGGTGAGCCAAGACTGATGGTAAATGATGGAGAGCAGCTTGGGGAGCTCATCCACCAGTTCCCTCATCCCCCTAGGATGGATCCCATCTGATTCCATACACCTGTGAGCATCTGAGTGGCCCAGCAGGTCACCAGCTGCTTCCTCCTGGATTACAGGGGGCTGTTCTGCTCCCTGTGCCCATCTACCAGCCCAGGAGAACTCTTGTCCTGAGGACAACCTGTCGTTATATTGAAAATTGAGTCAAACAAGATGTTAAGTTGCTCGGCCTTTTCCTTATCTTTAGTTGCTATATTCTCCACTGCATCCAATAAAAAGTAGAACTTCTCCTTCCTCCTCCTTTTGCCATAAAATTTTTTATAAAAACATTTTTTATTTTTTTTACAGAAGCTACCAGGTTGAGTTCTAATTGAGCTTTCACCTGTCAACTTGTCTTTCTGCATGACCTAACAACATCCTTAAACACTTCCTGAGTTGCCGGTCCTTTTTTCCCCTGACTTCCCACAAAAGCTCCACGGGCAGCCAGGGCAGTCATTTTCCTCACCAGCTCATCTTTGGCCACAGTGGCACAGGCTGCTCCATCCCCCTCAAGATTACTTTCTTGAAATGTGTCCATCCTCCCTGGACCCCTTTGTTTTTAAGGGCTGTTTCCCTTTAAAAAATCCGTACCTGATTCGGTGCTCCCCAAATCTGCATCCTAAATAGGCCAAAGTCTGCCCTTCCTAATTTCAGTGTGGAAGTTTTGTTGCTGCCCCTCCTTCTTTCACAGATCATTGAAAACTTGATTATTTCCTGGTCACTGTGCCCCAGGCAGCCAACGACCCCCACATCTGCCACCAGCCCTTCTCTGTTTGTGAGCAGCAGGAGACAGAGCTTTCCTTGGGAGTGGGAGTGTTACCAAAAATTTGGTAAAACAGAAAACTCCTTCACACCAATGCAGCATTAAGAAGCAGCATTCTTTATTCAGCCGGGTGCACGCGGGATAGCTCCTCCCAAAGCTGAGCATGCTGAGTACAGGAAAGTTTCTGTTCATATTCTGTATTTTGCACACATATTCACTGATTGTCCTGGACTGAACACACATCTGATAATCATTTCCCCAGAATCATTGACATATTTCCCCTCCCCTTTACCCATGCTCTCTTCTGTCCTGGGGGTCTCTCTGGTGGTCCCTGGTGGTCGTGGACCCCAATGTTCCAGTGGGCCTGGCTGAGCTGGCAGGACGCTGAGGCTGGTGAACTTCCAGTTCCCCTTCTGACACAATGGGCATTGTGTGGTTTCCATAGGCCTGGGGTTTTGGAGAACAAGCTCCAGGTGTCAGCTCACCTGGTGGAGACAATTTATCATCTGGTAACATGAGGTCACAGAGTGGGCTATGACATCACAGAGTAGGCTATGTGAAATCATCAAGAAGCTTTGCCATCATAGGCCATCTCTGTGACATCACAGAGCAGGCTGTGACATCACAGAGGGGCTGTGTGACATCCCAGGAGGGCTGTGTGAGGTCACTGGGTTGGTCACTCCGCCCCAGCTCCCCCTCACAGTTTCTCCCAACAAGTCCAATGCTGTTCATACCCAGCGGGGTCCCTGTCCCCTGGTATCACCCCGGTCCACCTGGAGCCACAGCCTCCACCAAAGGATGTTCCACAGGATCCCCCCCAGAGTCTGACATGGGGAAAAGGGGCCAGGGCTGTGTGACCAGGACATCAAGGACGTGGATTATCCAGGTCCCTGTGGCCTGGTTTGGGTTCCCCAGGGCAGGAAAGATGTCTGGCAGCTGGAGCAGGGTTAGGGAAGGGCCTCCAAGGTGGGGCTGGAGCCCTTGGGCTGTGAGCAGAGGCTGAGGGAGCAGGGCTTGTCCAGCCCAGAGCAGGGAAGGCTGAGGGGCTCCTCATCCCAGCCTGGCAGTGCCAGCGAGGAGGGGATGGAGAACACAGAGCCAGGCTCTTCACCGGGGGCCTGGTGGGAGACAGAAGCCAATGGGTGGAAGGGGAAAGAGGGGAGATCAGCCAGGCCAGGAGGAGATGAAATGAGTCAGGCTGGTTTCAGCATTTCCTCAACAGCAAAAGCAGCCTGACCTCCCTTCTCCATCCACCACTGACAGCTTTGCAAATCAGGAAGTATTTGAGCTGTTTTGCCCCCACTCTAGGATGAGCATCCTGATACAGGAACTTAATTGTGTTTATATCTACCACAAAACCACGTTTGTCTAAAATAAATTCTAGTATGGAAATCACTTGTGGATGCTGGACTCATCAGACGCTGCTGGGACGTTGCACATAGCTCAGGGAAGAGTGTGATTGTTATTAAATTGTGTCCTGTGCAACCATGGTCTGTTGGCCATGAAGAGAAACTTTCTGTGCCTCTGAGTCTCACCAGTTCCGGACCCCCAAAGGACACAAACCTGATGAGTTGTGGTTCCCACTCCAGTGGTGGCGCTTGGACCTGCCTCCATCCCCAGAGCAGAGCTCCCTTGTCCCAGAAAGTCCCTGGCAATGCAGGGATGAAGGAAACAGGACAGGCTGTGGGGATCAGGGGCAGGGCACAGCCAGGGATTTGGGGTGGTTGTGAGCCCAGGGCAGGACCCGGCCCTTGGCCTTGGTGAACCTCATCCAATTGTCCTGGGCCCATGGCTCCAGCCTGTCCAGATCCCTCTGCAGAGCTTCCTGCCCTCCAGCACAGCCACACTCCCACCCAGCTTGGGCTCACCTGGGAACTGACTGAGGGTGCCCTCGATGGCCTCGCCCAGATCAGCAATAAAGAGATTTCACTGACCTGGCCCCAGTCCTGAGCCCTGGGGACACCCCTGGGTGTGACTCCATTCCTCAGCTGCTCTGAGTGCCAGGGGTTGGATGAGGGAAATTGTGGGGAGGGGTTGGGGACAAAGTGTTATTGATTGTCAGCCATGAAGGGTCTTGATTTTCACATCTGTTCAGACTGCATTAGGAGGTGCTGGGGGTCAATATCAATTGGACATTGCTGATATCCATCTCTAAACAGGAAAAACTGGAAAAGAAAACAGGACAAAACAGTTCTCTCTGCATAGTTTTCAAAACAGTATATTCACTTTAAATACACTACTGAAATCTGTCTAATTCATCACAGAAGAATTGAAAACGTCAATTATTCCCATGGGCTTTTCTTGTTTGGAAGTTTTAAACAAATCTTTATGAGCCTTTCTCACTGAATTCCTGAACTGAAGAGCTCAAGAAAGAAGAGGCCTGTGGAGTAGTAAAATTCATTAGCAACCTCCAAGTGGCTGAGGCTCCATCCCCATCAGAGAAGCAATGAACAGAAATGGGCACAGATTAGATTGTCCTAGATTAGGGCAAATTTGGGAGAAGACCTCCGGAAGGAGCCCCCAGAAAGCAAACCTTCACGGCCCCTTCCCCACCTGGTTTGGGAAGAACTCCCTCGGAGAGTAGTGGAAAAAAACCTGTTTATTTAACAAGCAAAACACTCCCCAATACAAAAACAACACCAGATGACAAAACTCTTTCACTGTTCTGAAGAGGTGACAAATTCAGAAAGTCTCTCCTGGGGGTGGTTACCCAGTTCTCGGTCTCTGGCGCAGGGGATGGCTGCTGCAGGTCACAAAGTGCAGGCTCTCGGTGTCTCTTGGTGTTTCCCAGGTCCCGGTCTGGAGCAGGTTCAGATGATATTCAGAATGGGGAAAGGGAAGGAGGAAAAAAAACAATCCAGGGTAAAAATTGGACTGCCTAGCCTAGCTAAACTAACTAATAAGCAAAAGCAAAAGACAAGCGAAAAGCAAGCAAGCAAGCAAGCAAGCAAGCCAAACCTCTCCTTGACACAGACCTTGGGGGGAGTTGAGCCGGCTGATAAAAAGACAAAACAATCCTTGACTTTCAGAGTCAGTCCTGATGGCGCAGAACATAATATCAGGCATAAACAGAACACATGACTGGGGATACAAGCACCATAATGTCACCCGAAGACAGCTTTGTGGCTGCCCCAGCTCTGGGATGGGCCCTGGGCCTGGAGCAGGAGCAGCTCTGGAGGGCCCCAAGGCCAGGCTCTTGTGCTGGCCTGGGCAGATGGGATGGCAGCAGGGGCTGCAGAGCTCTCAGCACCTCAGCCCGAGGGGAGCAGGGCACCCAGGGAGCCTCCTTTGGCCTTGGCCAAGCCCCTTCCCCCATGGCTGGGGCTGAGTCCTGGCTGAGCTGCAGCTGCTGCTGTGCCCTGGCCAGGGGCTGAGGCCGTGGGGCCAGTGGCCAGAGCAGCCTGGGCTGAGCAGAGCTGTGGGGCCAGAGCCGGCTGGGCTGTGCTGGGGAGAGGCCCTGGGTGCTGCACAGAGCTCAGGGCAGCTGGCAGAGCTTGCAGGGAGCTGGGCTGGGCTCAGAGAGCCTGGCACAGAAACCATCAGTGTCCATCCCAGCCTGGCTGAGCGTGCAGGGCAGGACTCAGCCCAGGCCTTGTGGGGCAGGGCCAGCGCCTGTGCAAGGCATGGAAAACAGGCAAGTGCCCGAGAGAGGAGGCTGCTCTGTGCCCTTGGGGGCATGGACACAGCAGGAACACTCAGGAGCCCAAAGAGCCTCCATGGCTGTGCTGGAGACCAAGGCTGGAGCAGGGAAATGCAGGGCTGCTGCGCCATGGGGAGGGCATTGAATTCCAGCACACACCTCAGCTCTCTGATGGTCCTGGCACCATGCTGGGCCCTGTTTCAGGCTGGAGCAGAGCAGATGTTGATGGCACAGGAGCCCTGCGAGGCTGGCAGGGACCTGCAGCTTGCAAGGTGCTCTGCTCCCCCTCAGCTCCTCTCTGAGAGATCCAATCCCAGCTCGGCACCTCAGGGCACAAGTGGCACTGCCTGGTCATGGGCACACAGCTGATGTCTGCCTGGAAACGGGGCAAAATTTTTAATATCTTTTATTTTATTAATATAATGGCACATTTTTATTATCTAGGTCACTTGAGTATTTTTAAGAAATAGCAAAGTTTTCCCTCCAGGAACAGGAATTTCCTGGAAGTGTACTAATGGGAGAAGGAGAAGAAATACTGATCTTCCTGTCTCCTTGAGTCACCAATATTATCTTTATTATATCATCTCCCTCTTCCTTCAGGTGTTTCCCACTCTCCTGTTTAAATGGCCTTGTTTAAGGAAATCTCTTCACTCGACCAGCTGGATCTATGTACTTCCTATTGCTCCAAGTGTTTCTCCTCCAGATGCTTTCTGGTCATTCAAGTGCCTCTCACCTTACTGATTTTGTGCTTTGAGCTTTAAGAAGTGGTCCAATCTTTCTGAAGTTCAAAAAAAAACCGTATTAGTCAACATCCTTATTAGTGTTCATATCTATCACAGAACTACCTTTTCTTTTGTCTTTGTCTAAAACTGTTCCTGTACAGAAATCCCTTGGGGATGGGGGACATGTCAGATGCTGCTGGGACATCACAGAGAGCTGAGGGAAGAGCTGAGATGGTTATTAAACTGTTCAAATGTTCAACTTGTGTTTGTTGGCAAGAAACCTTTCTGTGCCTCTGAGTGTCACCATCCCTGAGCCCAAAGGACACAAACCTGATGAGTTGTGGTTCCCACTGCAGAGGCACTTGGACCTTGGCTCTGCACAGGAGAGCTCTTCATCCACTTTCCCTCTTTTCCTCCCTCTGGGCATGGAGGGAGCTCCTGACTTCAGCCTGTGACTCGTGTGTGCCAAGAGCAAATCTGGGCAGAATCAGGGCAGGGAGGGGTTGGGGGGCCTTGGGATCTGTGCTGGGCACAGAAGGTGTTTTCCATTGCTCTGGGACTGTCTGTTGTGCACAGTGGAGTTAATATCCAGCAGAGGAATGACTTTTGTATTTGATGGAGCTGTGCCTTCCCTTGGCTTTGTTGGCTGACAAGAAATGAACATCCCTCCGTGTCTCAAGAAGCTCCTTCTCCAAGGAAAGCAGGGGGGAGTTGGAGCCAAGGAGCTGAAACCTGCAGGTGCAGCCTGGGCTGGAGGGAGCTCAGATTTGCACAAGGCTGCTCTGAGTGCCAGGGCTTGGATGGGGGAAATGGTGGGGTGGGGGTAGGGACAGAGTCTGACTGATTGTCAGCCATGAAGGGTCTTGATTTTCATATCTGTTCCAACTGCATGAGGAGGTACTTGGATTCAGTGTCAATTGGAGAGTGCACATATCAATGTATTAACAGAAAAAAAACCCCAACAGGACCAAAAAAATCTTTTCTCACTGTCTTTTTAAATCTAGTGTATTCACTTTGAAGAGGTTTTTATAATTGGGCTAATTAACCACAAATGATTTGAACACTTACCTTATTCCCAGAGGTTTGGCTTGTTAAGGTGTTTGGAATGTTAATGAGCTCTGGGACACTGAATTGCTGAACTGAAGAGCTGAAGGCTGAACAAGCCTCTGGAGCAGCAAAATTCAGCAGCAGCCTCCAAGTTGCTGAGGATGTCAGCAGCCCCCACTGAGGCCATCCCTGCCCAGAGACCGTGGAGGAATGGGCAGACAAGGAGAGCGTCCCTGGGGCTGGGGCAGCAGAACTCAGAGGCACCAGCGGCTCCAGCTGGGAAATGGAGTGTGGAATGGGGCTGTGAAAGCCCTGCCTGGGCTGTGCCAAGCAGGACACACAAGCCATGACTCCCATCCCCCAAACAACTCTCTCAAGGAGACATTTAAGAGGAATTACAATTGTTTGTGTCCTCTGAGTTGGATGCACTGGAGAAATACCAACAAGAGATTCTCAGGAGCTCCAAACAACAAAACAGCCTTTACTGGCAACTTTAGAAGATCAGGGAAACTTTGGCGGAAGTTTAATATTACATTCAATTCACACAAAACACTTCTCAAAGCATTACCTTGGCCCATTCAAATTCACAAACTCTAAGCCTGTTCTATTTTAAGTTAATCACCTGCAGCTTGCAAGGTGCTCTGCTCTCCCTCAGCTCCTCTCTGAGAGATCCAATCCCAGCTCGGCACCTCAGGGCACAAGTGGCACTGCCTGGTCATGGGCACACAGCTGATGTTGAGACACGGGGTTAGGAATTAGAAAAGTATTGATTACAAATATATATTTAAATGACATATGTATTGTTTAATATTTGTTGCATTTTACTGTGCTAACTGCCTGTCATGGGAAGACAGGCTGCACCTACGAGAGCAATATGAAAGAATGCAAGGATGTGTGATAAGGGAAGGATGATGTTCATCAAAACAGGACAAAGTTACAAGGCTACCAAGATAACAAGGCTCCTCAGAGCCCCAAACCAGATTAGACCAACCTCATGGTTTGGACTGTGACCACAGGATCCGTAAGCTTGCGCCTGAAGATGGGGTGAGAAGGACAGCTTTGATGATGACCACTTACTTCATCCCCCTGCAACCCCTAAGACAACCACCAGAGACAAGTATGAAGGAGAAGGTACAAGGGACTGATAAGCTGATTAGCATATGAAGCAGGACAAGGTGGAGCCAGGAAATGAATATGCAAAGTTGTATTGCAAAGCCTAATGTATATGTAACATTTTAGAGGGTAAAAAAGAATGCTGAGAGTGATTAGATGCTCATGCCTTTGCAGAAGTATCCTGCATGTGCCCAGCCGAAAAAATGCCAATGTTATAACTCACTTTGTCTTTGAGTTTTAGAGTCTTTCCACGCATCAATGTCTGCCTGGAAAGGGGCACAAGTTTTAATATCTGGTATTTTCTTAATATACAAGCAAATCTTTATTATCTGGGTCATTTGATGGCAAAGAAATGGCAAAGTATTCCCTGCAGGAACAGGAATTTCCTGGATCTACTAGATTCTTCTAGTGATGGCAGAAGAAGAAATACAGATTTTCCCCCCCTCCCTTTGCCATCAACATTCAGTCTAATATTTCATTACCCTCTCCCTTCAGGTGTTTCCAGCTCTCCTGGTTAAATGGCCATGTCTAAGGACATCTCTTCATTTAGAGCAGCTGGATTTATGTCCTTCCTGTTGCTCCCAGATTTCCTCCTGCAGCTGTTCTCTGGTCATTCCAATTTGTCTCCCTTCAATGGTTTCATGCTTTGAACTTCAGGAGTTGCCCAATCTTTCATAAGTTTAAATAACTTCTTAGTCAGCACCTTAGTTGTATTTTTATATTTTATATCACCTCTTATGTCTTTGTCAAAATCCTTCCTCTATGGCAATCCCTTGTGGATGGCAGACATGCCAGATGTTGCTGGGATGTCACAAGGAGCTGAGGGAAGGGTTTTGATGTTTCTTAAATTTTATCATGTTCACATTTTATGTTGGCCATGAAGAGAAACCTTCCTGTGCCTCTGACTCTCACCAGATCCTGGCCCCTCAAAGGACACAAACCTGATGAGTTGTGGTTCCCGCTCCAGTGGCTGCACTTGGACCACCCTCCATCCCCAGAACAGAGCTGCCTTGTCCCAGAAAGTCCCTGGCAATGCAGGGATGAAGGAAACAGGACAGGCTGTGGGGATCAGGGGCAGGGCAGAGCCAGAGAGAAGAATGACTTTTGCATCTGATGGAGCTGTGCCTTCCCTTGGCTTTGTTGGCTGACAAGAAATGAACATCCCTCTGTGTCTGGAGCAGCTCCTTCTCCAGGGAAAGCAGGTGGGAGTTTGAGCCAAGGAGCTGAAACCTGCAGGTGCAGCCTGGGCTGGAGGGAGCTCAGATTTGCACAAGGCTGCTCTGAGTGCCAGGGCTTGGATGGGGGAGATGGTGGGGTGGGGGTAGGGACAGAGTCTGACTGATTGTCAGCCATGAAGGGTCTTGATTTTCATATCTATTCCAACTGCATGAGGAGGTACTTGGATTCAGTGTCAATTGGAGAGTGCACATATCAATGTATTAACAGAAAAAAAAACTAAACAGGACCAAAAGATATTTTCTCACTGTCTTTTTAAATCTAGTGTATTCACTTTGAAGAGGCTTCTGTAATTGGGCTAATTAACCACAAATTATTTGAACACTTACCTTATTCCCAGAGGTTTGGCTTGTTAAGGTGTTTTGAATGTTAATGAGCTCTGGGACACTGAATTCCTGAACTGAAGAGCTGAAGGCTGAAGAAGCCTCTGGAGCAGTAAAATTCAGCAGCAGCCTCCAAGTTGCTGAGGATGTCAGCAGCCCCCACTGAGGCCATCCCTGCCCAGAGACCGTGGGGGAATGGGCAGACAAGGAGAGCGTCCCTGGGGCTGGGGCAGCAGAACTCAGAGGCACCAGCGGCTCCAGCTGGGAAATGGAGTGTGGAATGGGGCTGTGAAAGCCCTGCCTGGGCTGTGCCAAGCAGGACACACAAGCCATGACCCCCATCCCCCTAACAACTCTCTCAAGGAGACATTTAAGAGGAATTACAATTGTTTGTGTCCTCTGAGTTGGATGCACTGGAGAAATACCAACAAGAGATTCTCATGAGCTCAAAACAACAAAACAGCCTATATTGGGAACTTTAGTAAATCAGAAAAAAATTGGCAGAAGGTCTTATACAACATTTAATCAACAAAAACACTTCTCAGAGCATTAACTTGGCCCATTCAACTTCACAAACTCCAATCCTGTTCAATTTTAAGTTAATCAAAATTCACAAGAAGACACAGAAATAGAGAAAAATAAGATTTAGAGTAGAACACATACAGAGCTACCAACTCCTAGATTCCAGTGTTTCTCAAAAAAATAGAAATTCCAAGAGGTGGTAGGATCAAGATGTGTGCTTGCCTTGTGCTCAGCCATAAATACCCCTTGGTATTCCTGAGCCCTTCCCCAGGTGGGACTTGGGGTCATTTGGTCACTCAGGAGCTGGGCTGGGGGCTCCAGAGGTGGCTGTGCAGCATTGCCTGTGCTGTGCCAGGGACTGGCAGACACTGCTGGGCTGGGATAGAGGCTCTGGGGGGATTGGGGTTCCAGGGCAGGGCAGGGCTGGGGTTCCAGGGCAGGGCAAGGCTGGACCTGCCTCTTCCTCCCCCACACATGAAATGTTTCCAGCTAACAATCTCCTCCAGTCTGTCACAACAGGCAGTGTTGGAGGTGGAATCCCAATTCTGGCCATGGGCACCTGGACGAGAAGGACAGTTCTTTTCCATAGGAAGGAAAGCCCCTGTTCCCGGTTCATTTCTGGTTTGATTGCCTGGATTCTGTTTGGTTTTGTTGTTGCTTTGTTTCCTTGGTGTGCCTGCAGTGTCCAGTCAGGAGCAGAGTGACTCTTGCCAAGGAACTTTGTGGTGCTGTCACTTAATATTAAATCTGGTTTTGCTGATCCCTTGCTGGGGATTTTTTCAGCGCTCTCAAGCCCTCATTGGTAACAGGGTGAAGGAGCCCTGGCCCAGGCTCTGGCCCTGGGGGGCGCGGGGATGCTGCCGGTGGGTTCCTGTCCCCCTGTCCCACCCCCCACAGCCCCAGCCCCGTCCCCGTGTCAGTCTCTGGGGTCGATCTCGTGGAACATCCTCTGGGGGAGGCTGCGGCGCCGGGGTCAGGGGGACCCGGGGGGACAGGGGACCCCGCTGTGCACGAGCAGCGTTGGACTTCTCTGGGGGAACTGGGAGGGGGGGCTGGGGTGGAGTGACCTCCCCAGTGACCTCACACAGCCCCTGTGATGTCACACAGCCCACTCTGAGATGTATCAGGCCACCTGTGATTTCAGACAGGTGCCCTGTGAGGTCACAGCCTGCTCTTTGAGGTCCCAGTCTGCTCTGTGATGTCACAAAATCTTCCCAGTGATGTCACAGCCCAGCCTGTGATGTCACAGACACCCTGTGATGTCACAGCCAGCTCTATGATGTCACAGCCACCTTCTGCTCTGTGGTTTTGCAGTCAGCTCTGTGATGTCACAACCCACTCTGTATTGTCTCAGCCTTTTCTGTGACATCACACAGCTGCTCTGTGATGTCACAGAGCCCTTTTCTATGATGGCAGAGTCTTCTCTTTGACCTCGCAGCCCGTTCTGTGATGTCACACTGCCAGCCTGTAACGTCACAGCCGACTTTGTGACATCACAACCTCCTCTGTGATGTCACAGCCTGCTATGTGATGTCACATAATAAACCAGGGATGTCACAGCCTGCTCTGTGATGTCACAGCCTGCTCTGTGATGGCAGAACTCACTTAGCATGTCACACAGCACCTCTGTGGGCTCACAGACCCACCCTGTGATGTCACAACACCTTCAGTGATGGAACACAGCCACCCTATGATGTCACGGCACACTCTTTGACCTCACAGCTTGCTCTGCTCTGTGATGTCATACAGGCATGCTCTGATGTCACAGCCTGCTCTGTGATGTCACTTAATAAACCAGTGATGTCACAGCCCACTATATGATGTCACAACCTGGTCTGTGATGTCACACAATCACACAATCACAGAATTGCTGGGTTGGAAGAGACCTTTAAGATCATCAAGTCCAGCCCATGCCCTAACACCACCTCAGCTAAACCATGGCACTGAGTGCCACATCCAGTCTTTTTTTAAACACATCCCATGGTGGTGACTCCACCACCTCCCTGGACAGACAGTTCCAGTACTTCATCACCCTTTTCATAAAAAACTTTTTTCCTAATATAAAACCTAAATTTCCCTTGGTGCAGCTTAAGACACTGTCCTCTGGTCCTGTCAGTTGCTGTGAGGAAAGAGACCAACCCCACCTGACTGCAACCACCTTTCAGGGAGTGTGGAGAGTGATAAGGTCACCTCTGAGTCTTCTCCAGGACAAACAACTCCAGCTCCCTCAGTCATTCCTCACAGGACTTGTGTTCCAGACCCCTTGTAATAGATAAGAGAAGTCTCTTTGTTCATCATTAAACAGGAAGCCAGGCAAAGGAAGAGGTTTTTTGTGAATAACAGGAAACCCGAGGATATGCTGACTCCTTAAGTTGATGGTACAACTAGGGTCGGGAGGTGTGTAACCATCTATGGAAAGATTGTTACAGGGTCATAAACCCCCAGCGAGGAAGAGGAGGAGAGCCTTCATCCAGACGACCACCAGAGAGCAGACGGCGACCCCCTAGCAACTGGAGGCGCACGCGCAGAGTACTCCCGGAAAAGCCACAAACGTGGAAGAAGGGGGAGAATAAAGGACCGTGGGAAAAGGGAAGCGGTGTGAGCCTTGGCGGAGCACTGACTCGCCGGCTGCACCCAGCGCTGTTTGCTTGTCATTGCTTGCTGTAATCAATAAAATTCTTTTTATCAATCCCTAAAGGATCAGACTAATTATTTACTTTAACATATAACACCCGTTCCCTGCTCTGGCTGCTGCCCCATCTTCAAAGCCTCTCCCTTGGGCTCTTCCTCCCGTGCAGAGCAGCTCTCCTGGACAGGGACGGCAGATGGCACAGCTGTTAAGCAAAGGGAGCACTGAGTCAGTATGGGGACGTTTTCCTTGGCAGCAGCTGCACTTCCATCAGGGAAGGGAAGATCTCAGAGCCTCCCCAGGAGGGTTAGAAAGAAAAAGCAGCCGAGCGGGCCAGGCTGTGGTGAGCGCAGCCGCGGCGGGACTGTCCCGCAGCCCTGGCAGCCCGGCACAGCCGGCACAGCTCCCGGGCCCTGCCGGCACAGCTGCGCTGAGCAGCCCCAGCACGGGCAGGGCCCGCTGCTGCCGGGCCGGGCAGTGCCCACGGCCACAGCCCACGCCACCCTCAGCCCCACCCTGCCTCCCCGGCCCTGAGGCCTCACCCGGGCTCTCTCCAGCGTGGCAGCAGCAGGTCCCCGTTCCCTGCTCTTGCTGCTGGCGTTCTGCTTCTACCTGCTGGCTCCCGTCAGTCTCCGGCTGTCCTCAAGGTCTCCACTGCAGCTGTGGCAAAAGCGGAGGCTCTGCAACTGGTTCCAAGGCCTGGCAGAGCTGCAGTCCCGGAGCCCTCTGTGCTCCCTGCCGGCCCCCTCCATCCCCTCAGCCCCGCCATGCTCTCGGCAAACCCCCAGCCCCCTTCAGTTTCTTCAGCCCCTCACAGTCCTCTCAGCCCCTCAGTCCCTTCTGACCCATCCCGTCCCCCTAGACCCGCCACCCCTCGGCCTGTGCCACTTCCCTGTCACCTCAGTGCCACCATCGCCCTCGGCTGCCCCACAGCCCTCAGCCCCAGCAGCACCTCAGGGTCACCGTCCCTTCAGCGTCACCGCCCCCTCAGCCCCCTCAGTCTCACCGTCCTTCAGCAGCTCCTCAGGGGACACTGCCTGGGGCCACCGGCAGCTCCCACCGCTCCAGGGACACCCGGGGCTGGAACTGCTGCTCCGCCCGGCCCGGCCGCCAGCTCGGACCCAGCACAGGGAGAGGGGACACAGGGGGCACGGGGGAAAAGCAAGAGGTGAGGGAGGAAGCAGAGCAGGGGAAGAGGTTAAAAAGAGGCCTACACCCATACAGATGTATAAAAAGAGGCCTACACCTATATGCATGTATAAATGTAACTACGGACATCTACAACTATAACTGCACATCTAAAAATGTAAATATATACACCTAAAACTAAAAATAAATTAACTAGACAAATCTCTGTCTATGTAGATAGATAAATGGAACTACATAAATCTATAAAGACAACAACATATATCAATAAATAGAACTATACACATCTATAAATATAACTAGAGACAGAGGAATTCTACCTGCCCAATGGTCACAGGCTCTCTGTCTCTTCCTGGCGCACAGGGCAGCCCTCCTGGACAAGTTGATCACATGGGATCTGGGAAGCAAAGGGAACACTGAGACAATACTGGCCCTTGTTCAAGCGCCCCTTGAGCACCAATTGTCCTTCTATCAGGGACATTAAAAGACGGCCTGAAAGGCAGACTCTCACTTGGCAATTTCAAGCCTGCTCTATAAAGAACAGGGATCCTTCCAAGTTTTCAAAACGGAACTGTGTAAAGTATTTAAGTATTCTAATAAAGTCTCAGCACCCACAGTGCAAATGGCACCCACGAGAGCTTGAAACACAGACAGTCCCAGTGACAGAGAGACCACAGTCCTCACCGAAATGGCTGAAGGCTGCTGGGGGCTGAGGTATGAACCAGACTGGGACACCCAGCTAGGTGGCACAACTCCCACAAGGTCAGGTTTATTCCCTGCTCTCTTGCCACAGCAGAGGACTCAGTGCCCAAGCCTCTGGTGAAGCGTGGAGGGCAGGGCTTGGGCAGGTTGTGCATGTGCCTTTGAACTAAAGGCACCAGGAAGCACCAACCCTGCAGACAAGAACTCAACTCTTCTCGTCTCCCTTCCTGCCAGAGGCGGGCTCAGAGCAGCCGTCTCACACCTCTCTAAACCAACGGGGGCTCTGTCCTTACCAGGCTCCTCGGGCTCTGGGGAACTGTTCTCGCAGCTCTCGGTGCCAGATGAAGTTTCCTCAGCTGCAGCCCCGTTCACAGGCTCCCCTCCTGAAGACTCAGGGGCAACATTCATATTGCCCTTGAAAGAACAATAGAAAAAAAGAAAACTAAAGATCATTCAGTATTTTGCTGGAATCACATCAAGGATACGGTTACTCTCCTTCTCCATGTAACAGCGTTCAAAAGCTTTCAGCCCAGCCTCTTCCATTCCCCTCCAATGGGTTACCTGAGCAGAGGGAGACCTTTCAGGCAGGGATCTCCTGATCTCCCGGATCATTTGCTCTACGGCAAAGCCAAGATCCACTGGTGGCAATTGCTCTTCGCCAGGTGCATTCCAGGCTGAGCCAGAGGCCGTCGATGCTGCACAACCTGCACTGCCAGGTGGAGCGCTGGGGGCTGAAGTGCCCGAGGTGGCTGCAAGAATCCAAACACATTGGTCACACTCCACAACGTGGCTCTGAGACACAGATCTCTGTTGCTGCCTTGGATCAACCATCACAGGAAGCAGGCAGGAAAACCAGGCAGAGAATCTTTTGCCTTTCTAGGTGCCCCTTCTAAATAAGCTTGAGAATTTGGGGCCGAGAAGGACAGAGCCTTGTGGAAAAATACTTCAAAGAGTCACTTTTCATGACCTTTTGGGGAAAAGCAAGGCTACAACTCTTTTCCTACCTCGCGGGTCGTAGGCTGGGGGCTGCTGCTCCCTGTGGAGCTGCTGGAAGCTGCAGGGCTGGATCCTGAGCACCTCCCGGTCGATCGGAGGCAGCTGCCCCCCGTAGAGCTGCTGGAAGCAGCTGCGAGGCCCCTCCCGCCCGAGCGGCAGCAGCGGCTCCTCGTAGAAACCGAAGAAGCCGCAGGGCGGGATCCGTAGCAGCTCCCGCTCGGCGGGCGGCGGCCGCTCCCCATAGAGCTCCTGGAAGCGGCTCGGCCCCTCCCGCCGGGCCGGCACCGGCCGGTCCCTGTGCAGCAGGTGGAAGCCGCAGGGCGGGCGCCGGGCGAGCAGCGGCCGCTGCCCGGGGGGCGGCTGGAAGCGGCCAGGCCGGGGGCTGCGCAGCTCCCGCCCGTCCGGCAGCGTCCGCTCCCTGTGCAGCAGCAGGAAGCCGCTGGGCGGGCGCCCGGGCGGCAGCGGCGGCCGCTCCCTGGAGAGCGGCTGGAAGCGACTGCGCCCGTCCCGCCCGTGCGGCAGCGGCCGCGCCCCGGGGAGCTGCTGGGAGCCGCGGGGCGGGCGCCTGCGGCCCTCCCGCCCCGCCGCCGGCCGCTGCCTGTTGGCCGCGCTCCGGCGCCTGATGCGGAGCAGGAGGTCGGGGCGGTCGCGGCGAAAGCAGGGGTTGCCGTAGTGGAGCCAAGCCCCGGCATCGCCCGGCGCAGCTGAGCCAACCCGGCCCGGCACCCTGCGGAAGCCGTAGCGGTAGAGCTGGCGCACGAAGCTGCGGAACTGCGTGGCCCTGAAGGTGTGCGGGGCCGGGCCCCGGGCGTCGCCCGGGCTGAGCAGCTCCCGCTCGAAGAGGGAGCGGTGGATGAGCAGCCCCCGGGCCCGGCTGTCCCAGCGCACGGAGCGGACGCGGGGGCTGTTCGCCAGGCGCCACAGCTTGGCGGGGAAGGCGCTGGCTCTGAGCCCGGCGGGCAGCGGCAGCTCCGCCATGGCGCCGCTCGCCGGCTGTCGCCACAACGGCCCCGGCGCAACGGCCGCGGCTGCGCCGGCGGCGCGCGGCCTGAGGGGGGCGCTGCGCTCGGGCCCGCGCGCGCCCAGCCGCACTGGGCGGGGCCGTTCCTGGGCTGTTCTTGTCAGGGGCAGTTCAAAGGCTGCAGGCGCATTGAGGAAGACATTCTACCTATTTGCATCTCCAACCTTTGAAAAGCCCTTGTGTATGAAAAGCTCTGCATCAGCACCAAAAGCTGATCGCAGTGAGACCCAGACGAATTAGCCTCAAGAGCTGCTCTTTGTTCCCTGCTCAGGGCTTGTTCTCTGATTTTGTGTGTCTGCTCCTTCCAGTGCAGGAACACGGGGAAGAGAAATTAGGATGTAAAACAAAGAAGTGGGATCCACAGGCCTGCACCTCGGTAGGTATAATAGATCTGGGATGTCCCCACATTCCTGACAAACTTGATGGGCAAGGCACTGAGGTCACTTTTGTTGCCTTCCCTTCCCCTGCCTCCCCCCTTCAGATGATCAGTTTTCTAGAAAGAGCTTTTTCTTTGTGTAGCATCTGGTGCCTCACAACTTCCAACATGACTTGTTTAGAATACATGAATATTGCTCCTATCATCAAAACACTAGGAAAGAAGTATTTCAGGCCAATTTTGTAAGTATTTTTGTCAAGGCTTTTATGTCCTTATCTCTACACACGAGCCGAGAAACATATTATAAAAAAATATTAAAATGTCAATCATATCTTAAACAAAAATGTTTTGCTTCAAAGCTCCAAACACCAAATCTTTCAACAAATCAGACTTCATCTAAAAGCAAAAATATAAATGGAAAGCTGTCAACCACCTAATAACTACTATTAAGCAAGTATTATTTCTGGTGGCTGTCTGAGGAGTTTCTCCCATGTCAAATGCAAAATACGGATTGCTCTGAATTAGTGCATCACCAACTGTGCCTTTTCCCAAAAGACTCAACTTACTGCTGCCCAACAAAGACATGCTATTTTCTCCTTCAGCCACTGCTCCAGCCTGATCCCCTGGGGACAAGAGATTGCTGTGGGTTTCTGTGGGAAGGGGAGTGGCACAGGCACATCAGTGCCTGCAGACTGTGGCAGAGGGGAGGATCTGCTGTGACAGCAGGTGCACGGGAGACTGGAGATGAGGTTTTTTCTTTCTTGTCTAAGACACTGAATTTAGAGAATGTTTTCATAAAGAATACTGTCACCGCTTTACTCTTTTTACCCCAATACTTACTGGTCCTGATAAATGTTAATTATTTCCATACATTCTGTTTCTCGGTGGTTTAATTAAAAGCACAGAGAAACTCAGTTCTTTCAGAAATGAGCTTGAAATAAGCTGTTACTTTAGAACAAACCCAAAATGTTCATTGTTTCTAAGTGTTAAAATTATGTCCACCGAGAGAAACTCAATCACTTCCAAAGTGAGCTTGAAATAAGCTTTTGTTTTAAAACAAAACCAAGACTTTTTTCTTGCTAAGGGAGAACAGGAGTTTCCCAAACTCCTCTGTGGAACTAATACAACTTGTTTGAAGTATCCGTTTCCTGCCAGGAGCAGAGGGATGCCAACCTGGGCAGAGTTCACACAAAGCTCATTTCAGTAGAAAGGTGATACAAGAGTGACTGGGGACGGACAGAGGGGCTTTGCAGCTCTGCTGGGGCTGCAAAGTTCAGGCTGCTGTTCACAGCTGTGAAAGGAACTCCTGCTGCTCTAGCCAAGGTGTTTGAAGATGCAGACAGTTTATTCA